>NC_092826.1:81240352-81547852 GCF_039878825.1 Excalfactoria chinensis | reverse complement strand
TGACTATTCCAAATAACAGTTCTGGCAATTCATCTCCCCCTGATTCTAGGTCTACTCTGAAACATTTCAAACAATTTTAGTTCTCCTTGGAATAAAGTCATCATAGTTAAACACTATTCAGAGTACTCACAATCTTGTTTAATATGTGCACATATCTGTACATGTATGGTGGCACAAATTCCTGATAGCTGGAAATTATTGTTGCAGCTTGGAGTTTACCAGTGTCTTTTCATAATTGATGATGATATGCATATAAATATTCATGAGCTAAACCTGATTGGGCAACTGGAATTTCCCTGCATTTGAAATGACTAAGATTTCATGTTGTTTCTTTGGTGAGGTAAGGAAAATTTAGAGAAATCACAGTTGTATATAAACAGCTTCAGACTGATGTGTGCATGCGTGAGTAGTCTTATATCTATAGGAAGACCAATTTAAGTTCTGATGGAGTGGGTGTAATGAACAACGCAACCCAACCCATGGGAGTGGCAGAGTGAAATTCATTTCCTACAATCCCATAATAGCACATTGCCTTTGAACAAAATGCCATGCTCTTATAGGAACCTCAGCCATGGCTAACTCTCAAAGCCACATTAAAGTGACCTGGTTTCAGCAAGGTGTGTTAGCACAAGGATGATTCAGTACTGTCTAACCCCTTTGGATTCAGTGAAATGACTCACAAGCTTTCAGTTATTGACATGTTTAAATGGATTTCTGAACTCCGTGTCCTGTGAGAATCACTCAGCACAAAGGAAACGTGAGCATGTGAAATCTAATTTCAAAGTTTTTAAGAGCCCCTCTCTTTTAATGGGATGACTGAATCCTAATGTTTAAAGAGATCTGTGTTTTATCATGTTCAGGATTTAAACACTTGATCCGAATTATGTCATTTGGGTCTACTTGTAACTCCGGAACTGAAACTGTCTTCTAAAATAATTTTACTCAACAGTCATAAATTGGACACAATTTGCAAACTAAAGTAATAAAGGGCAGATGTAGGGGGGAAATACAGCAATTTTTTGCAGTGGATTATTCCACTCAGCTTTCCTTTTTCCTTCTGTAAGTAGACTTTTATTAAGAACACAAACCACAACACACCAACCACAAACATTGGACCTTGGGGGTCTCACTTTTTTTGGGAAAAGTAGAATATATCAGCAAAAACAGAGGCGTTCCTCCTGCTCCCCCAAATCTTCTATGCTGCACAGGTACATAGTCTCCCACTGAGTATCTTCCAAGTGATGAGCATTAGTGGCAACTTAGTTTCCTGTGCAGTAAGCATGCACACATATGTATGTATTCAAGATATTAACTGATGGCTGTGAAGGACACAGTGCTGCTGGTCAGCATAATCCATGAGAAGTAAAATACATTTTTGAGGCTTTAGTCTCATCCTCATGCATGTAAGTGAGCTCCTGCTGTTCTTCAAACAAAATCAAACAGTCTCATAGAATTGCAGTCATAATACTTTCCAACACCTTTGAGATTTATGTCTTAAACAGTGTTTTCATATGCATTTTGCACAAGGGCTAGTTGTGTGGCGACCATGTCAATGCAAGCAAGGTATTTTGCACACACTATTGAGAAAGAATCCTTGACTTTTTCTAGGGCATTAGTTCAGTCATGTGGCTAGGTGAAAATGCAATGCTATCTATAGCTGCCTGGTGTTAGTATTTAAAAACAGCTTTGAGCATGCTACTCACTTATAGTCTGCCTTAACTATTCATATTTACACAGAATCACATTTTGGCAATATATTCCATTCCTTGTGGCAGCTTTACCAGTGACCGCTGAAAATATGATTGTATCGTATTTACTGATAACCATGATTAGCATTGTACAGGTATGGATATGAACCTCTGTCCGTTATATCTATAAGCCTTAAATTAAAATTCAAAATGTAGCTCTAGTCTATGTAACCCAAGCTTCAGATGACAAATGTGCCTTTTAGAGCAAAATGTTTAACTCTGTAAAACAATATATATATATATATATATTTCTCACAATCAACAAAATATATAGTGAAATGTCTACCTCTAATGCTAGAGCTGTGTTCCCTGGAAACTTAAGAGTTTTGATATCTACAGAATAAACTTGGATATTTTGTTCATTACAGTGCTCATAAATGCTAAGATCAAAAGGGAGTTAATTCATTTAGCTTCTAGGATGTATAGTTTACACAGATTCACCAAGTTTGGATCGTGAAAGCATCAAAGACCTAGCAAACCCTTCACAGACATTGCTGTTGTTCCTTGGAGGATATTAATTGTCTCCTGCTGATGTCCATTTGGGAAGTTATGACCTTATAGTATGTCTTGATGGAAATGATGTTGAGACATCTGACCAGGGTCAGTTAATACTAAGCACGCAAGGAACCTTCTGCTCACTTCAGAGAAAGGTGATACTACTGCTAATCTATTGGGCCCGTATAAAAACCAAATCATTCTGGAGATAAGCATTGATTAAGACTGTTCTTTGTATTACACTGGAAGATGCAGCACTGTCCCATCTTTCTCCTCTATCATGCTGGCACCAGTGCAGGTGGCCTGGTTCACAATGGGTCCAGCTGAGAGCTAACCCACTTATAAAAAGGAAAAGGAAAGAGGCCAAATAGTGATTATTTCCTTCTCTGATCAGTTCCCTCTGTATGCTTTACTGTGTGGATGTCCAAATTTTTATGCTAAAAATGTATAATGTACAATGCAGGGAAAAATGGGCAGCTAGAATAGGCGTGTCCAACTCACAGCCCATTGGCTGCATGTGGCCAGGCACAGCTCTCACTGTGGCTGCCTCCTGCCCTACACCATGATGGCAGCAGGTCTGCCTTGCTGAGCAGCCCAGCCTGACCCTGAGTGCACAGCCGTTGTTACAACAGCCATACACTGATGTGCAGTTGGCACTGTCTGCGCTGGAAGCAGGGCACATAGAGGGTGCAGTGCAGTGCTGATTCAAGTGATGGCAAATAACTGTATGCGTTGTGGTACATTAGCTAAACACAGTTCTGTGAACAATGAAAAAATATGCAGCCATGCTTTCCATTTTGATACAGGAAATTGAGGATAGGCTTCAAGACTGCAAAAAAAAAAACAACCAACCCATAGTTTACATTTGTTACTTCATTTTCAGATGATATAAATACATTATTTACATATGCTCAAAAGGAATGTATAGAATTGCGATCAGATATTCAACTCAAAAGTTTGAAGCAGGGTGAAATTGGCATACTTTGCTACTGCACCCAACTATTGATCTTGCCATTCTAATTTGTTTTTCTTTTCATTTAAAGCTCAAGTGGAATAACCCACCTGAAGAATGCTATCAAGAAAAATCAAGTGCTGTGAACAACACAAACTTAGAAGAAAGCAAAGCATCCTCAGAGAGCAATTTGTACTTGGAGGAGTTAGAGAAATATACTTTTTCTGTGTGGTGAGTAATATCTGCACCAAATAGCTTCACAACCCGAAAGTATGCTTTGTTGTTATTGCATTACACAGAGGTATCTAAATTCAGGTGAATATTATAAAGCTGCAAGTCCTATGACATCATATGCTGTTTTTCCACAGAACTTGCTTTTCTATATGTATGCTATTTTCTTTCAGGTAAATAGTAAGTATTTCGTTTTCTTCTCTTTGTTCACTATGTTCACTATGACCTCTGGCATTATTTACATCATGCACGCCCCACCTGGATTACAGAAATACTGATTTTCTTGTACATTCCTTCTCAATGGAACTTTATAAAAAAGAATTAATTTTTATTTTCCAAATCATTTTAAAGTAAGGAAGATGTGTTATTTCCCCTCCCAGATAAGGACATGAGGCAAGATATTTCTAGCATTTACAAGCAACAAATGATTTGTGTTTTCTTCCACTCTTTACTGTTGTATATTGTATATCTCTGGCACCTGTTATTTTCTGCAAATCAGCCCCTATTCTCAAGCGGAGAATCCAGAAAATGAACATCAGAGTAGGATGGACATCTTGAAAATTTGGTTTCAAATGATTTCTCTATCAATACAACATAGGATTGTTTACTTAGGCAAGTCAAGAATCCTCCAGCATTGCTGGTCCTGGAAACAGCCTATTGTTCTCTCCTTTGCCACTTTGTGCCTTGGAAGTTTGGCAGGAAGTAAGGTAAAGACCCTGCAGAAACCATGTGCGTTTTCACTATAGAAGCCTGAACCAATCCCTAGAGGTGGTCATCTCTGAGTATTGTGTGAGGCAACAAGAAAGAACACAATCATAAAATTAGACTGCCATGGTTATTTTGGATTTATATTGCCATAATTTAAGAACAGATTTCAGAATACCATCCAAATATTCTTGCCAGATCTCACTATTATATTTTACTTGTCTCAGTTTTCAATTTAACCATATTATCATCAGTGCTTTCCCTTTCAAGATGCTCAGTTTCTGTGTTAGTGAACTTCAGTGTCTCTTCTGTTTCTAGCAGAAGTTATGCTGATCCAACTAATACTTTAAGTCAGCAGCTGGGCAGAACTGATCTTTCTTTCCAAAGCCATTTAGCTTGAAAGTGTAGGGAAAGGGGTCTAAATCCACCCTTCCTCAGCAGGGAAGAATTCCTGGAACACACGCTGGTTTCTGGTCACTACCCAGCTAACTGAGCTAGTGGCCTCTGCAACGGCACGTGGTGCCCCAGAGTGAGCAGCCATTTGCCTCAGTTGGCATGCATTTTGCAGTCTGATGTGGGAATCAAGAGAGAAATATAGTTCTTACCCCTTTTTGTTGTACCTTTTCTCTCTTTGACTCTTTTGAGGAGGATATAGACACAGAGCTTGATGCTGATATAGTCAGTGGCTTTTTGATAAGTATAGTGGAAATACTATGTCATGACTAGGTCCTAGGCTACAGCAGGCAAGGATGCATTCAAATAAAACAACCACAGGTACTGAAATAAAGAAAAGAAACTACTTACCTTGCTATCTACTGTAGTTGTGCTTTCCATCGAGTTCCATTCCTCGACAAGAGGTAATGGTCTCAAGTTGCACCAGGGGAGATTCAGGTTGGATACTGAGTAAAGCTTACTGTCTGAAAGTGTTGAAGCACTGGAATGGGCTGCCTGGTTTTTTGTCCCTGGAGGTGTTCAAGAAATGTGCTGAAGTTGTACTCAGGGACATGGGATAGTGGGCAATGTTGGTGGTAGGTGAATGGCCAGACTAGATGATCTTAGATGTCCTTACCAACCACAATCATTCTATAATTCTGTGGTTTACTGAGGTTTCCAGAGAGGTCAGAGCTACATCTGAGTTACAGGGTACAAACTATATATTCCTGGTATGAAAAAAAGGTTGCCAAGTACTCTTCACATAGACTGCTGTCTGGCCTTCAGTGAAGACAACTGAGGCTAGTGTTTTATTATTTCAATATGCTATTCTGTTTATTTACTGCCTCTGCCATCCTCTTTGAAACAAACACCAGCGCTTGCTTTATTTACTTATTATGTGAAAGTCCCACGAGGTTAGAACAAAACAGAATTTGAGAGCTTTTTTTTTTTTTTGCTTTCTGCTTCACTAGTGGTAAAATGCCATCTTTATCAGAAAGAAAAAGAATGGGAAAACAAATCACTCAATTCTTGATTAAGTAATATAGATATTATAACTCGCATGCCATGTAGCAAATATGTTTTTTATCATGATTTTTTTTTTTTAACTGAGAGTTAATTCAGTTTCTCTGTGTAATTGAAGGAGTATCAAATACTGTATGAGTTGTTAGCTGCATTTGCTAGCACATCAGTATGAAGTTCCAGTTGTTACTCGCTTCTGTCTGTATTTTCTCCTTTCTTCTCTCCCACTTTCTTAGCCAAAGAGCATCAACTCCTCTTTGTTTCCAGACCTTCCTCTCCTCAAGGATTGCTACCTTTTAAAAAATGCAATGCAAGATAATTAGCTACTACAAAAAATTTTAAGAGGACTGTAGATCTGGGGGCAGCTTAGATCTCCATAAACTTCAGAGTTTTAGATGTTCCAAGATACAATCTGAGCAATTTCCTTGATCTTTTATTGCAGCTGGTAAATCATTTATTGGGGCAGGTTATTTTACAAAATCCTCTTTAAAAACAAAATCCCATAAAATGTTTTTATCATAAAATACTGCATGACCAACAGTCTTCAAAGCTATATATACACTGTATTAATTAAAAGCTAGTGTTGTACTGTGACAAGTTAAAAGTATGCAATCTGTCTTAATCTTTTCTTTTTTTTTTCCTCCTCCTCTGCCTCTCCTGATTATTTTTTTCCTCTCTTCTCCACTCTCTCTCTCTCATCTTCTCTTTTCTTGTAGGGCCTTCCAAGGGGGAGATTAGAGAGCATGAGCAAAATTTTCTTTTATGATAACAAAGATTGTTGTGATAATTGTTACCCTCTTCCCTCCCCCCTATTGTTGCAGCATGCTTGTCCTCTTGTATTCAGATTAATCTGACAGTGGTGTCTCACATCCGTAGGCCCTAGTAAACCCTCCTTATACTGGGCATTAAATGCACATGTAACAAAAAGATTATTCTGGTTCCAGAAGCCCATAGCCTTCAATCTTGATCTCACAGCCTGTCTGAGCAGCTCTTCCCCTGTGCCCAGATGCATCCTTGCTGAAAGCAGCAGGCTTTGCTTACAACCAATGAACAGAGGGGGATGAGCCCAACCTGTACAAAGTGAGAGCAGGTTAAGACAGTGCACGCATATGGTCAGGTATTAAAGGGAGGTGGGCACAGCTGGTGTGATCAGCCCCAGGGAAGCTTTGCAGGTGTTGTTACAGAGCTGCTTGCAGGATCTGGCCTCCCACCACAGCTTTGCTGAGCTCCTTTCACTCAGCAGTTGGTCTTTCTGCAACCAAGAGCTCACACAGCCTACAGCAGAATGTGAATGTTTTTAGTTTTAGTGTCTATTGTCTAAATTAGGTGAAATCTATAAGCTTAAGAGAGGAAACGTTTGGACAAGTTTCAGCTCTTGCAGCCCCAAACCTTCTGTCAGGAGCTTTCTGGCTGCTTGTTCTTCAGTTCCCTGAGGAAAAAAAGTTCTTCATGGCTATTTGTCACTATAAAGGCAGATTTTCTGGAAGTGAATAGTAACTACAGATGGGAGAAATAATTTCGATACTTGAGCGTTTTAACTACTTTTGATGTGCAGTTGTATTTGAGTTAGAACTGCACAGATTGCAAGAACTTTCATCTGTTTCAATACCCTCAAATCATGTCATAGTTTCTGGGACTCCAGAAGTCTTCAGCTTGAGCTCAAACAAATAATGAACTAGCAGCTTCAGTTACAACTGACATATCATCAAATGCAGCTCTTAAGGGGTTAATTTTGCATACTAATATAAAGTAATGTTCATCCTTTGTCTCTGTGCAATTAGCTTTGAAACAGTGTGCCTGTAGCTCAGACTGAGGCTAAATGCTGCTTTGAAATTCTTTCTCCCCTGCTCCAAACCTGTTAAGCTGACTTAGTCCAGCCCCTATAAAAGCAATTTATTGCAATGTACTGCCATTCAGGGACACAGACATGTATTGCTCCAGGTTGCTCTGAAGCAGGCTAGATGGTGTGTTTCCAAAGGATCAGATAGCATCTTGAACATCAGTAGAGAATAAATCTACCTGGATTTACATGTTCACGCCTCTAAAATACTTGGGCTTGGATCAAGCATTGGTTCTGACTTGTAGCCATCAGGAGCAGCCTTGGTGTGAGATGGACAGGATGGAGAGAACAGGATGCACTTGGCAGTACACACCAGCCTAGAAGAGGCAGATGGAGCTGACGAGCCATTTGCAACATTGTACTTGTACCCCTTATGGTCAAATTCATGAGCACGCTGAGGGGCAGGAAGAGTTAACTGTAAGCAGCACACTGTAATGAAGTAGTTCTTTAATAAAAACAATAAACTTTCCATTTATAACACTCATGCGATTTGACATTGAAATAAATGCAGATGCTTCTTTGCTTGGTGTATTCCCTGTTGTGCTTTCTAAAGCACCTTCACATATGGTTTGCCTTGTTCCTGTGAAACTGCTTGTTGTTTATGTCACACAAACAGAACAGATTGAATTTACATTGAGTAAAGGGATGATGAATTAAATGTTGGAGGAGAATCCTTGTCTGAGTGTTTAAAACTTGTTCAAAATTAGTGCTGCATGTTTAAATAGTTTCTGTAGAATCTTCCTTGAGCTCTTCTAAAGATTTCATTAAAATAAAGAAAGAATGGTGTGGCTGCCTATAAATGCAACCTTTTACTCAAATATGTAACATTTACCTAAGACCAAAGGTCAAATTTTACCAGTTTTTTATAGCTGTTCTAATACAACCTGTTTCATGCACTATGTATAAAATATTGCCATTAAGAATGGGTATTCAACTTTCTTTTTGGAAAGGAGACTGGCTTTTTATCCCTTGCTTTATAAAGGTCTTGTTATTTGAAAATTACTTGAAGGAAGCGCTTCTCAGTGCTTTCCGAGACTCCTACATCATTGTTTCCACTTCCATTTCAAACTGGAAACCAGTGCATGTATTTCAAGATGTTTAAAAAAATTGGAAGCCCTACTGTTTTCTTTGAATACTTTCAAATTTGATATATATATATTAAATATATATATATAAAATATATATATTTGACATATTTGATGTGTCCTTCCTAAAAGTGCTGTTCCTTGGCCATGTGAGCGTGGAGTGCTATCAGGATAAGTCTTGATTTTGGACTATCCATAGGAGTTTTGCTCTGCAGGCAAGTCACTGCAGGATGCAGGTCATTAATTTTTTCCACAGGTGTTCAGATGTCAGACCAGTGTTCACACTGGTGCACATCCTTGCAATTTTACAGATTGAGTTTTTGTGTTGGACTGGTATATATTTCTGTGAAGTTTTAGCTTTATTTTTCACCTTGTGGGGCCCTGTGTGGGTCAGTTTAGTTTGCTGGTGGTAAAGGTTTACTTTCTAGATAACTTTACTCCTCCAGACAAAGCTACTTTGTCTTTCCTAATCTCATAAGACATCTGTTGCTTCTTTTCACTTGCTATCATTCATAAATGGGCAATGACGAATGAAATGCATACACACAGAGGCTGTGTTCCTTTGCAGTCTGGTGTCAGTGAAGAACAGTATGTCTGTATGGATGCATAAGCTGGTGCAAGTTAAGGGTGAATGATAAATAAGGTGTACATCTTGCTGATACACAGGTGGAAATGGAGAGGGCCAAGCTGTGTTAAGACAAGGTACAAGCATGTGTGGAGTCTGCTATTTCTGCCAAATTTTAAGTAATAGAAGTGGCGCAAAAGCGTAGAGTGGGATATTCAAATGTAATAAGGAGTTTGTAAATCCCTGAAGGTGGATTTATGGATTAGACAAAAAACACTGTTGCTCTCATGTCCAGCAGTGACAGAGAGAGAGAGAGGGATGTCTGTCTTTATATGCTAGAAATTCTGTCTTTGGTTCCTACTATATAACTTGCATAAATATTTGTAGCCATAACCTTCAGCAGTTTGCCATCATTTGAGTTCTCTCCTAGCTACAACACACTCATTTTCATTATTTACACAACGTTTGGTATTACTGGAAATATATGCCAAGGAAATACAAGTCTATTCAGAGCTATCTTATATAGAACACTTTTGCAAAGCCCTCCAACATCTATGCATGCAGCTGAGTGGGCTTAGTCCTTGAGCAACTTCATTAATGACATCAAGCTTTCATAGAGATGTTGGCAAGGAACTTGTGTAGTTGCTGTGTGATTACATGTAATGGAGTAGGAGGAGCAGGCAAATGCTCCCCAGTGCTGGAACAGACAAGTCACTGTTTGCCCTGGCTCTCTTTGGGAGAGTATCTTTATAATTCTCTGCCAAAATGCTTGTGTTTCCTTCTCCTCCTTCCACTTAGAGAATTCCTGTTTGATGAAAGTGAAAGAAGATAACAGTAGTTGATGGAAAGCTGGTTATGGTGGCAGAGTATGGTTTTCATGCATAAAATCATTTATTTATCTTCTTAAATACCAAGGATGTTGAGTCTCCAGTTGATGAGCAGCCTGGGCTTCTGAAGTCACTGGAGTCTTTTCCACCAGGGGAGTCAAGAAGCCTCTCAGAGTATTACCTGCATTTCTCCCTCATAAATATTGCAGAACATTTAGCCTTATTTCCTGCTCCTCACAAAAGCACTTTCTAACATAGCTGAACTGCTTTTCACTTTTGTCAGGCTCAAAAGAAGGTAAAAGACTTTGTAAGCTAGCTGTGCTGCATTGGGTGAAGAGAGATGTGGTGGTTGTGTGTCGTTTACTACACATTTTGTTTTCATGAGCTAGAAAAAATGGCATTACTGATGAGTAGCAGAGAGAAAAGCTGTGAGTGTGCCCTACTCGGTCATCTCTAATGAATAGATTGAATAAAAATAATAGGTGCATTACATAGCTAACCTTCACATCTTCGGGGCACTACAGTAAATAAGTGGGACTTATACATGTGCATTAGAAGTAAAGTGGGTATCATGCTTTGGATCCTATTGGAGGGGAAAAAATGATAGATTGCTGCTTTTTATCTGTCACTGCTGTGGCACAGAAACATAGACCATATGTATGTAAAACAACTTTGTTATTTCAGTAAATTCTCTGACTCTTTCTGTTGTAGCCTGTAGCGAAATGTATAAGTAGCTGAAGATCCTGGTGGGATAGTTCTGAATCTATCAGAATAAAATACCTCTGCAGAGGCATAATTATTATTAAATACACAGTGATGTGTGACAAAACAACCAGATAACTAGGAGCTTTTTTGCCCTTGCAAACTTACAGTATAAAATGAGATGCTTTGCAAGGGGTGAGAATAAGAAACCGTGATGGTAAGAAGGTGAAATGATGTGGAGCAGGAAAGCTTGAGCACCCATGGGTCTTGTAACTGGTGACTCAAGGAGGTGATATTAAAAGTGTGAGTGTTCATTGGGATAATAAGGTGAGAGAGGCTGAAGGCAAGAAGTCAGGATGCTGGAATGGGGGCAGCCCTCATATTTAGTTGTATTGGTGGCTAAGAGTTTGCTTTGTCCTATGACAACTCTCTGGTTTAACTTGTGAGCTTATTGGTACTGAGATCTAACCCTGCATTTGCATTAGGTCTTTGCTGAGCAGTAATGATTAGCTGTTCAGAGGGGTTTGTTTTATGGGATTCAGAATGATGAAACTTCAGGTTCAGCTATTCTTTCTTGCAGATATCTTCAATGCTGCATCTTTATCACAAATGTGCAAAGGACTCTTAGTCCTCTCATCTAAATACTTGCACGGTCTGACAGCTGGGGACAGAGCAGAAAAATTCCTATTCGTTGATCAGCCCTATTACTCAGAATTAGGGGGAAGTGTTTTTTTAACTAAGTACTCACACGACATGTTCAGTATTGTTTGTCCATTAACAAAATAAACCTATCATTTCCTTTGAAGCTTGTTTTATATAGAGGAAACACTGCTACCCTCAACCAGTGTATGATTTTATACAGAGTAACTGCCTATTTGTATTTGCATCGAATTTCAGATAAATGTGTATCTTATAATATCTTGAGGGTTTTTTTTTGGGAGGTTATAATATTTCCAAGTTGGAATAATTTCCATTTGAAAACATTGTATCATGATCTTCAGCTTCTAAAAAAAACCAAACACAAAGCACTCATATATATGTTCGTGCCACAAGTATTCAACTTGGCCTTATGTGGCAGGAATTTTGAGGAAAGAAAAGATTCTTTTGTCTCTGAGTGTGTGTCTTCTTGTCTATCTTTAACATATGTGCATTAGATATTGGGTTTGACCTATAAAATGGCAGAGGGTGAAAAAAGCATATTCAGTCCAGTTCATCGTGTGATAAAGCACAGTGCATGTGAAAAAGTGCTTCCCATGGGTCGTATTTAAGTACACGAGCCATTTGGAAACAGTATCCAGTTTTGCTGAGGTACCTGTAAGAATAAGCATGTTACCAGTGTGGTAGCCTCACTCATTCCTCAGCTTTCAAGAAAAGTAAAGATAAATGGAAACAAAAGCAACTGTTGTGCCTGTATTTTTGGCTCAGGGTTGGGAACAAATAAATACTCATTTTCTGGATTTGAGATGCCAAAGGGAGGTCAATATCCAATACCGGAAACTACACATTGTGGCTTTAGGTGGAAATATGCTTCCTTGATGTTTTTATTCAGTTCCTGAAACACAAAAAATCCAGATACTGAGGTTATATCAGGACTGTTCAAATGTTGGCCTAGGGAATGGCTCCAACCAGCATCTGAGCAGCTTTCAGCAACTCCTTGTCATTGCATATGCCCAAAAGCTTAATATCAACTCTGCTGTGGTCACAGAGATGTAACTGTTGTGCCCTGCCACTGACCTGTGGACGTATGGGAGATTAAAATTCCTACCAATTCATTGTTAATCAACTTTTACTTTTGGTTGGTTTTCCAGGTAAATTCATCATGCTGTGTTAATAATCTAATTGTGAGAGAGTTACTTCAGGGGTTCCTGATCATTACTAATTTTAGACACATTGCCAGGCTTCAAAACTGGGGCTATGTTTCACGTGCGCCAGGAGTATCCTTTTCCTACCTCAAGTAATGTTACAGGAACAATAAAAAAATCTTGCTAGTAGGAATGCAAAGCTCTGTGGGACTTAGATGGGACCTGACATTTATACAGTTCATCACTACTGTAGATCAAGGAATGCTACTTTTAGCAAAGAATGCATATTCATTCTTTTTTTTGTTAACCTTTGCTTCAGTGCTTTCATGACAAGATTGTATGGGTATGTAGCTGTGTTTTAACAGTTTTTTAATTTCAGTTGTTGCTTGAAGCACTGTGCTGGAAATTAGACACTTTTAGTAGTTCAATTATTGTTGATTTATTCATCCCTCTTGTAGATACAGTGAATGTAGTCACTATAGTAAGGTTATCTAGTTCTGAATGCCAAATGCCAAGTTTCAGAGCTTACATCTTGGCAACTGCAAGACTTATTGGCTTGGAATTTGTCATGCCAGTAGTGCTGCCTTTGTAGCATTTATTTCACAGATTTTCATTAAATGGAGGAAGACGAGAGAATAGTATTACTAGAGACACTGTGCAAACTGTTTACTAATGGCACAGGGAAATCAGTTCAAAATAAAGTACTCAAGGCTTCATTCAGCCGTTTTCCTAGACTTCGTTGAAAGAATGATGGCATTACACAAAGTATAAGGATATAAAAATGCTGATATGGAAAGGTGATTTATGTAACATCACCAGTTTTGAAAAAAATGGGAACCTTAGAACAGCATAATGAACTAAAAACTGTTGCATAGTGCTTAGCATTCATTAACTTTGTTGTAATTTCTCTTTTGGGGCAATTAGTCAGCAGAAACTTGCTTAAATTCCACCAGCTTTAGCATCTGCTTTCAGTATTTTTCTAAAGACAGCAAATGCTTCAGTAACACAGGGGCAGGTCCTCAGCTGAAATGAGTTGTTAAAGCACCATTTCCAGTGGAGTGATGACAATTTACTCTGACTGAAGCATAAACTTTCATGTTAACCTGCTGTAATGCTTTCTATCACACTCTAGACTGTCTACATGTGAAATGTAATGCACCTAATGGCATGTAAATTAGCTATTGTTGGAGGCATCTGTCATACTATAATCTTTCCCAGTCACTTGTAAGGAAGGTTCTCCACCACTTAGCCTCCCTCTACTGTTCCATAGTGTGCCTTGTGGTGATGTTACTGTATGGCCAAAGTTATCAGCTCTCATCTCTGCTTGTCACTACCTTTAATGTGCATCTTTGACTCACTTTCACTTGGGAAGGACTCCTTGTAGATAGCTTGGAGAAAGGCCTCTAAAATGATCTAGTCCAACTGTCAACTCAGGACCACTGTGCCCACTAAACCAGGTCCTTAATTCATGATGTTCATGAAGTCACTTCTTTAATCCCACCCTCCTCAGACAGACAGCCGGAAATCATTATCATCTAGCTCTGCTTGGAGTGATGAGAACTTGGGAGTGCTAAAACTGGTGTGATATTGGATGAAAACACAGCCCTACAAGTGCCCTTCTGCATAAACTTGTTTAATTCAGTGCTTCGTTACAACCTCTTCAAAACATTATTTGGCAGTGTTACCAGTTCATACAGCATTTTGATGCTTCTAGAATGATAATTAAAAAAAAAAAAAAAAAAAAAAAGGCAATTAATCATTTAAATTTATCGTTTAACTACAACGGGACTTCCACTGGTCAGTGCTGCTGCATTCATCTAAATAGTTGTATGTAAGTATGAAACTGATTATAAATAGTTTGGCCAGAAACTGTACCAGGCACAAGAGAATGAGTACCTTCAGTAGAACTACCCGTAATTAACTGATAAGTAACAACCCACATACTGTAGATATTTTTTTTTATTTCAGTGTCTTTCATCATTTAAGTGTCATCTTTTAGGATTAACATGAAAAATCACTAATTCTCCTACTTAATTTGTAGCTCACTGCTTTCCTTCAGCATAAGAAACACAAAAGTATAAGCTGGAAAAAGCAGAAGCATAAGCTCTTTCCTGTTGTGATTATTACTTCTAAGAGGCTGAGGATCATATTCTGTCCTTGAGTTGGAAACTCTGTGCTGAAGTTCTCTCTAAAAGCTTTTAACTAAAGTTTGAAGACTTTAGCTCGACTAAAAATGTGCCTTTTGCACTGAGCTGTCACTGCTCTGTTTTCTGAACTAAAACAAAAAGATGTTTTTTTATTTTTTAAAGAGAAATCAGTGATCCTAAACTATATCAGAGCTCATTATTCTTTTGATCAGTATTTGCTTTTCTGATTTTTAATTTGAATGCCTGCTTCAGATCCCCTGATTTATTAACTATTCTCATGACCTGGCTAATTCATCGTATTCCTAATTTATTTGCAGTCCCGTTTTCCTCATTAGTGTTGCACAGGTTTTTCAGGCAGTTGAAAACACGTGCTATTGCAGGATACTTTCTAACTCATGTTTGCCACTAACTGAATTATACATGGGTGGCATAGCGCATATTCAGTCTTTCATCCTTATCTGTTACTTCATCATTACTTTCAATCTGCAGTGAAAAATGTGACTAACATGTTGTGTGGTATAAATAGACACTGCAGGTTGAGATCATTTATGCATGGTTTGAATTTTGATGAAATTTTATACTGCCCTCTGGGCTAAACACTTAACCTAAGTGATTGTCCCAATAATTCTGTTGAATCAAACCTCTTCAGATGGAAGTTTTACCTTTCATTATCTTCTGAATTGTTTACTATAAAGCTTTCCAGGAGTGTTAGGAAGCAAATAAAAAGGACACAGTTGCTGTTTATCAGTGATTCTGTGAATCATTATCTTGCCAATATAAATGACTGGAAATAAGAATACTTAGAAATACTTCCGCTCAAAAGACTGTGCTTTAAATTACTGCAGTCCATCCTCAGTATTTTATTCTGCTACAGCCATGAGTATGAAGGTTCTGCAAAATCTAAAACTATTAATCCATATCTGCCTATATACAAGCATTTATGTATACATATTTTTGCATTCAGTACAGTGCAGTATACCAACTCGTGTAATTCTTAATTTTAATTTCATAATTGCCACGGCTGTGTAATCTTCCAGTATTTATTTATGATATTTAAATTGCTTCAGCTGTATATCTGTTGTTTTAAAAAATGGTGCTTCATGTCTATATTTGGGTTAATTTTTATTTCAATTACAAACACTCTCTCCATGCAGCTTTGTTGTTTTGATGTTGAAAAGTCTAGAATTTATTACTATGAGCTGAAAGTAATCGTTGAACACTGACATTTTAAGTATGAAAATAATGTAAGTAATTGTCATTCATTCAGTTAAGATATTCCATTTCTTGCAACAACCAATTACAGTACTGTGCTTTTAACTGGAAAAGTGTCTACTTCAATTTTCAGCTGAGCATGCTGTAGAGACTTTCATTGTTGATAACCATAGCAAGTTGCAGATCAAATACCACCCGTTACTTTCCCTTAGCTATTTTTAAGTTAATGGCCCTAATTTGTACACTAAATTTAGGAAAAAGATGCTTGTGTTTTGTTTTGGTTTTTTTTTTTTCCTCCAGAAAACAACAGCATTTTTAACCAAGTTGTAGCATCCACCAGGCCTAAGGAATTAAGTGACTCAGTTCAGAAAGGTAGTCACTCAGCTGTGTGCCCACTGTCACGTTGGCAGGCTTTGCAGTACCCTCTGTAGGTGCAGTCTTCTGGTCCTCTTGAGAAAGGCGGGCCATAGGGTGCTCTCCCATCCTGGCTTTCTTTGCTGGAAACCTGCCTTGGTAGGGCGAGGATGGAGGGAATGAAGATCAGTGCGTGCCCCTGAAAGCTTTTGGGCAGTAGTTTGGCCACTGCATTGTCTCATCTCCTTGTCTTCCACTGAAGCCAAGGCTTCCCAAGGAGACTTCATACTTGCTCCCACACAGCGTAGAGCAGAAGCCTTTAAGGGGCACACTGGGACATTTGACTCTGGAAGGAGTGCCTAACGGGCTGTAGAAACAAGCTGGCTAGTTCTGAAGAGAGCACCAAAATTTGAACCTTTTATCAAGAAATGAATCCCTGGAGAAAGGCAGTTTTTGGCAACTGCTACTAGTCAGTAGTCTCAATTTTCCCTTGCACAACAGTCTCAGTGGAAAATTTTATGGCTAGCCCTAGTGCAGACTCTTTCAGAGGTGTTGAGCACCCACTGTGCCCATTAATTTAAATAAGCCCATAATGTGGTTTACATTTAATAAAGTTGCAGCCTCCACATGAACCAGGTTTACTAAGTGTTGCCTGCTTTCCTGCTGGGTCTGAATCTGTTGGTCTGGATAGTGTAAGAGACTTGGACTCAGCACACGCCTTTACCCCCTGTGTTTGTTACAACTTCAAGCAAAGACTACTGAGAATGTGTTTATACCCAGTAGAGAAGGCTTTTATTTGAGGATAAGCTTACACATGAGTGAAGTGGATGATGAATAGGTTTGTATGAGGAAAAGCCCCTTTTTTTTGGCAAGACTGCAACTTGGTAGTCACAACAAAACTTCGATAATTCTCGTAAATAAAAGCAATGTATTGCTTTTATTTAACACAAGGAAGATAGCTTGCTTTTTTTTTTTTTTTTTTTTTTTTTTTTTTTTTTTTAAATCTTCAGCTACAGTAATAAAATAAAAGTGCCAAGTATGTATTAGGAAAATTAGCAAAATGAAAATAGGTCAGAAATTCCACCAGTGTGAGTTATCTTGGTTGTCCAGTGAGTTCAGCAGGGCAGATCTGTCAGCTGAAATCTGAATCTTAGTGTGTAATTTCTGCAAGAGGAAGCGTGTGGTTTTTATACAAGGCAAGTATGAAAAGCTGTGTATGTGTGATTGTGTGCTCATTATTCCTATTTACAGTAAGAGAACCCCAGTAACTGTAGCTTATAGCAAAAGTTTCTCATGATTGGCTTTCTGAATTAAAGAGACTGGTGGTGGCTGCTTTTGTAACACAGCCTTGCCTTGTAGGCTGGCTGCATGTGCTTCCAACATTGTGTTGTTCAACTCATAATAAATCTAACCAGTATATTGTTCAAGAGTCTGCACCAAGCCCATGTCTACAATTGAGTCCCAGTTTAGTCATTACTAAGGAGGAAAAGATTTGTGGGAAAGAAAAACATTTTTAATGTCTAGCATTGACTATAGTCCAGAGTTTTCAGTACCCAACTATTACCTGGTTGACCAGATCCAGAGTCACCTTTTAGCTGGCTCATCAGTGGGTTGAAATTTGTGTTTGCATTTTGGTGACATCCTGTAGTGATCTGCATAGTGTGTAGGTCTCCTGTTCTCTTTCTTCCCCAGGGACTTGCCAGGCCTTCCCTGGTCCTCCCATGCAGCCTCTGGCAGCCCTCTGCCAGAGCTGGAACACAGCCTCTCAGAGTAAGCGCAGTGCCCAAGGTCGCTTGGATAGCACAGCCAAAAATGCATTTCCATTTTACACTCCTTAGTATGAGCGCAATCTCAGTGCTGTGTATTGTCTACCACAGTGCTTACCAGAACAGCGCTAGAGTAGATGACACAGAGTTTTTTACAGTCTGTCTCAGGCTACCCACTTGAAAGGAAGGAAGCATATGACTACATCAGAATCAAGGGTATGTGGTGTTACTGTCTTGGATGAGGTTTTTTAATTTTTATTTTTATTTTGAGAAAGCACTTCTCACTGGAAAAATAATTTTATTCAAAAGATGGAATTGGAGGGAAGAGCTGTTAACTCTTCTTCCAGTTCAGGAAATGGTAATTATAACAAAGCTTGGACACTGTTGAAATATTCAGTCTTGACATTTTTGAAGTGACTTTTTGTTTCACATGTTTTATTATATACAGAATTCTTCATTTTCTCTTGAAAAGATTGAAATAATTTCAAGTTTAAATGATCAAAACACGTCCTTACACTAACCAGAATACCAGCTTGCATATAGGTTTTGTTTTTCACATTTTAATCCTGACTTGGGATCAGAATTGTATTTGAAAATCTTCACGTGAAGGGAAAGCTACTTTTCATCTCTCTTTATTCTTCAATCAGAAACTTTTAAGAGGCCATCATACCTTACTTGAAGTGAGATCCTGTCAAGCATGACATAAATAATACACGCTCTCTTTGCCTACAATGGTAAGTAATTGCCTTGTGAACCTCCTACATCTCAGCAACAAATAATTAGATTTAGTATGAAAAAAGAACAAGTGGACACTAAGGAAAGTTTCCTCACCCGCTACTGGCTTACTTGATCTTGGAGAATATCCTTACTGTCTGTACCTTAGAATCCCTTTATAGTCTTACTATGATGTATGCCATGAAAAATGTAATAGGTAGAAACCTTCACATTCATTCTTCTTCATGTAGATGGTTATGTGCCTTCATGCTTGTTCTCAAGCTCCCTCTCTGCCATTTCTCTGCCAGTCCTTTATTTGCCCTGCTCTTGTTTCAGTTTCTGTTGGAACCAATAGAGTTCAGGCCAATTTTAGCTAGAGCATTCCCTGAATTTTTAGAACTGATTGGATGGCATGTTCAAAAATTATCACATAATAGAAGAACATTCACAGAGAAATGTTACTGTATTTCATGTTCAGTTCTCACCCAGCTTCACGGAACCTGGTTTTTCCCAGATTTTCCCTTTTGTGTCTGAATGGAATCTGAAGACTTCCAGCATTTATTCAAGATGTCTGGACCTTTGACAGCCCATGTAGCAATTCCAGATGCAACCACTGGACTGTACAGACTTGCTCTACAGCACATGAGAGGGGACTGCTCTGTGTCTGAGACATGTTAGATCTATTGTGCTTGGATTAATAGCATGCAAATGTGCAAGGAATGTGGGGTGTTCTAGTTGCCTTGGACTTGCCGTATGTATGCAGCTCTCTGGATGGTACTTCTGTATTAAATCTAACATAATCCTGACTTGGTAGTATGTACGCACTCAGTGGAAGAGAACTCAATGGAGTGTGTACATGCTCTGCAGTGCATGTATATCTGCTCCTTATGAGAAAGCCCCGAGGTATGAGTACAATAAGTAGTACAGCTGCAGCTCTTGAATATGAAAGTGAAAAATACAGTAATTATTTTATTTTGGCTTATTTTGTTATTCTTTAACAAAATTACGGATATTTTCCATACCAATTTTTATTTGGTGCAAAGAGCTGTATTTCACAGTATGACTCTGTGCTTGGAGGTTTATTACTACTCTCATCTGTTAGGGGATAATTTCCAAACTGCACTGCTCAATCTACTGATGAAGAGGGGAAAAAAAAAAAAGCCCCCGGACGAATCATGTTGTAAGTAGAGTTTCTTCAGCTTCTGGAATTGTGAGTCAGTGACTCTGCCAATGTGAAATTCCCAAATGCTGTTTAATGCTGGGAATTCCTTAAGTTTCCATTTGTGCAACACTTAAAAATTCAAGTTCATTATATGCAAGTTCCTTTTCTTCCTACCTTCATGCTGGACAGAATGCCACCTGGTGAAATACCAGGGTGACTTACAAAGATCCGTTAAACAAACTTAGATGAGCCTATATGCACATTATAACCATCTTGATCAAGGACTTGCTTTTATGCAGGGAGTTGACTAATTTCCAAATGATTGGAAACAGCTTTTTTTTTTTTTTTTTTTTTTTTTTTTTTTTTTCTCCAGCTTTGATTGGATGATAATAATGTGGAAAGAGGAGAAACTGGAAGAGGCATGCTCTTTCACCAGTTATGTTGGAGAAAGCATGACAGACTATTGCAGAGAAAAAAAATCTCTTTCAGAATAGAGGCTAGCTCTGGGAAAGCAGAGGTAGGAGGAGATCCTGACTTACTGAAGAGAGCTCTGACCTGACTCAGAGGAGTATTCAAGAACAATGAGAATGTGTAGAAATGATGATGAGCAAAGTCTGTTTTAACCAACATATACCCCAGGGAAGATGCATCATTTACACAGAGTAGTCATAAAGCTGGAGTACTGCAGCCTGTGAAGTTAGACCTCATCTGAAGACAGCTGGGCTAGTACACTGTATTTTTCTGGAGGCTTAACACCTGTCTAACCAGAAGGCTGTGTTGCTATTCACTGAGACCTTGACAGAATGGAGAATTGGGCTGAGAAGATCTCAGTGAGGTTCAGCAAGGGCAGAGTCCTACATCCGGGGAGGAATAACTGCACACATCAGTACGGGTTATGAGCTGACCTGCTGGAAATGAGCTCTGCAGTGAAGGACTTGGGGGTCCTGGTGAACAACAGGTTGTCCATGAACCAGCAGTGTTCTCTTTTGGCTGAGAAGGCCAATGATATCTTGAGGTGTGTTAAGAAGAACAAGGCCAGTAGGTTGAGGGAGGTGATCCTCCCTCTCTGTTTTGTCCTGGTGAGGCCACATCTGATGGAATGCTGTGTCTAGTTTCAGCTCCTCAGTTCGAAAAACACAGGGATTTCCTAAAGAGATTCCAGCAGTGGGCCACCAAGATGAGTGGGGACCTGGAGCATTCCCTGTATGAGAAAAGGCTGAGAGACCTGGGGCTACTTGGCCTGGAGAAGGTTGAGGGGGGATTTAATCAATTCTTATAAATACCTAAGGGGGTGGAAGTCAAGTGCATGTGGCCAGGCTCTTTTCAGTGGTGCCCAGTGACAGAAAAAGGGGCAGTGGGCACCAGCTGAAACAGGAGGTTTCACATGATCATGAGGAAAATCATCTTTACTTTGATGATGACAGCACTGGAACAGGCTGCCCAGAGAGCAGCATCTAGAGTCTCCTTCTCTGGAGATATTCAAGAGCCACCTGGACACTCTTCTGTGTGACCTACAATAGGAAATCTGCTTTAGCTGGGGGTTTAACTGGATGATCTTCAGAAATCCCTTCCAACCCCCCCGATTCTGTAATTCTGTGATCACTGGGAGAATGAAAGAACATCAGGGTGAATTTGACAATTGACACGTCAAGGCTTAAAGGCGATATTAAAAGCTATTAGACATGTCAATTAATTTTTCTTTCCCTCATTAACGAGCATCCTAGCTATGCATCTTCTGTTTGAAGCGGCAAGCAGTCATTTTTCCAGGTTCCTTCATGCTATGGCGAGTCACAGCCCTCCTGAGACATAGATGAGACAGTATAATATAGTATGATTATTGTTCCTAACTTCCAGAATTCTCCAGCTGAAGGAGAATTTAATACTTATTTTGAATGTCAAATGATGTCTTTGGAGGGAAAAAAGAAAAAGAAATGCAGTTTCTATGCAGTTTAACATTGTTCCATAGTTTTAATTTGATTGTCTTGCAATAAACGAGTTTAACCACCACTTCCAGTCTGAGATTCTGACTGGTCAAAGAACAAAAAGGAGGAACAAAACCACCAATAACATAAACAGAAGCAAAGCCAGAGCACCCTCCTTTTACCATGAGAACTCGGAGGTTGCTGATGACCTTCATTAAATGTCACAACCAACTTCTGATGTGCTCAGCAGTGAGTCTTATGACCCAAAAACAGAAAGGCAATCCAGACCATGGACTGGTTGTATTTGTCTTTTGTGTCTAGAAATCAGCTGCTGTGTCTAGAAATCAGCTGCTGGAATTTGCTGAGTGCCTCTAAAATTAAAGCAGAAGGTTCACTGAGAAAAGGTGATGTCTTTGTAAATCTTACTTTCAAACTTTGAACCCAGAAAGTAAAAACTACTTGAAAAGCAGACAAAAAATAGAAAATAAATTTAAAAAACACCACAAAACAACAACAACAAAAAGCACAAACCACCAAAATGTCTTTCACTTTTTTTTCATCCCCCCCCCCCCCCCCACTAATGATTAGGAGTCTTCAAATTGAAAGAATAACAGCATCTACAACCTGTGAATGAATTTGCCTTCAGGTTAAAAGAGAAGCAATATTAAAGGAATAACAGGATGTTAACACAGTTTTTAGGTTACGCGATTAGAGTACCACCAAACAGAAACCAGGAGATGTGAAAACTAAGTTTTAACATGGCTGGAAGTTCTGATGTACCATGGATCAAGTAAGTTTTAGATTGATCCCTATAGAAACAAACAGCAGGCAACATTATGAGCAAGAAAAAGAGTCTTTAAAATACCATAATGTGAGAGAGTGTTATTTGAATTGACCCAGAAGTTTTCAAAAGAGTTTATATCCAGTAACCACAGAGCTCTTTCCCACTGTGTTTCAACATCTAAATTTCCTTGTTATCTTTGTAAACCTCCCTCTGGCAGCCCTGCCTGACTTCTTGAGGTTCTTATTATTGCTGCTGCCAAACTTATGGGAAGGTGAGCAGGCTCCTTAGCTAAACAAAATGAACACTATGTAAACATATCTGTTTTGCTAGGCTTTAAAATTAAACAAAAAGGTCTGGATAAGAAGATAGGACCAACAGCAATCCTGATACACCAGGAGCTGTTGGAGACAAAAGGGGCAGTGGGCTTGGTAGTGTTTTTAGTCCATCACTGTAAGTCTCGTCAAGAGCTAGCTTGTTTGAGGGTAGAGCATATGACCCTTCTGTGGGTACTTCTAGTTGAATGAGTATCTTTGAGTCAAAGGAACCTCACCAAAGTCAGTGAAATCTTGTCTGAATGCGGACCATTAGTGGAAGACCATATGGGTTTGAGATAATGGGGATTTATCCCCAAGAATTGAGTGCATGTCTGTGTTGTATATAGAAAAATAAATACCTAAGAAGTGCTAAGGCTGTCAGGAAAGCTCGCTATCTTTTTTTTCCCCCACCATGCTAAACATCCAGTCTTTTATCAAACTAAGGAAATGTTAAAGCTAAAATTCAGAATTGCATCTGTGGTGCCTTTTGGATTTTAGTATTTCTTACCTTTATTATATAGGTAGACCAGGCTCTTTGAAAAGTTTCATTTATGGTTTTCAAATATCTGGTGTTCTTTGGCAAAAATCTAAAGCTTCTACAAAAAAGCTGAACTAAGTCTTCATAAAAGACAGTGAAAAGTGATTTTTGTGAGCTTTTGCAAAAAAATCCAACAACTCCCCCCAAAAAACAGTAAGAAACCCCACCATATATTATTTACCAATATGCTTCAAAACAAACATATACAAGGAAAAAAAAAAGCGAAGAAGTTATTTCCATGATGAGTTCAATAATTGGTAGCTGTTATTTATCAGAGCGAGCTAAAAAAAGGAATAATCAAGGCTTTTGCTTTGCTCAGATGCATTGTTTTTCTATCTTAGGATTCATTAGACAAAAGTTTATGAACTTTGGAGTTTATTTCTTAGCCTGGTTTCCCTGGAAGGCAAAATGTGTTCAGTCAAACTATCACTCCCTCTAATAATTTCTGAACTTCTGGCCATTTCTAGGCAAACTTGATCAAGAGGAGCAGTCTGAGATTTAGTTTCTGCAGACTTCATGAGACTAGAAGGCTAGAGAGATGGGAAATATCAGTTCTTGCTCCAACTGAGAGAAACACTGAGGTGTGACCTAACGCAAAATCAGGTCCACTTCTGAGAATCCTCATTATATGGGTGAAATCTCACAGCCCAGTCTCTTTTGAACAGTCACTTCACTATATCTGAGTGGAAGAAGCAAGTTTATTGACATTTTTGAAAGGTATGTACCCCTTTTTTACTCTTCAGTGGGGCTTTCTTTGGGTTAGAGGTGCTAACTCCAAAATAATCTACTTTCATCATTCTGTTTAAATTTCAAGTAAATAGAAGAAATAACAAAAGCTCTTTGAAACTGCAAAAACTCGTATGGATGTTGATTAGCTATGAATTTAGAAAGTCTATTTTCATTTTAAAGGACTTTGCCTTTTCTAAATCCTCACTTTCCACTCTCTAAATATAAAGATAAAACTTTCTGTGAGGATGCTGATGTCTTAGACTGGCACACTGCAGAGATGGGAGAGATGACACAGGAAATGTATTTAGGGCTGCTCTGAAATTAATGCCTGTGTGCATTGTGAAAAACACTCTTTGTTCTGGATGGCTGTGCAGATTTTTACAAGTACGGCATGTAGGATCTTGTTTATCACTGGTGAAAATACATAGTTCATGGTGGTGGCTATGTTGAAAAAAGAATTTTTTGTAGCTGAGAATTTGCTCTGTAAAATAGTGTTATTGTGTTTTTTGCATCTGTTGTAGTTTCCATGAAAATATACAGGAGGCATCACTTTTGGAGTGAGCTACATAGATGCACAAACAAATGCTTTTTGCAGAGTCCTAATTGTCATCTTTTGTAACCCAATATTGTTTACCTTCCCTTCTGTTTCTCATTATTCCCATACATTTGTGTTTCTTTCAATTATGCCAGTTTTTTTTTTTGGCTCATATTGGAGGTCAGTTAGTCATACCTGGCAAAGCAGTTTGGGATGTGTCTGAGAAGAAAGGCTCTCCCCCAAAAGCACAGATACAGAGCACAGTCTTATATAGGGTACTCAAATAACACAGTGTGTTTACACTTTCAGTATAGCAAAGCAACTTTTCTACCAAGAAAATTATGGCCCTTGTATCATTTGAGCATGTATATTTACACAGAGGTGTGTATTACATTGGTGCTGTGCAGTAATTAGCAGTAAGTTTCATGGTTTCTTAGCACCAGATAGGAAGGTTTGCTTCTCATAGCGAATGTCCCCTTTGGGAAGGAAATTTCAGATGAAGAGCATTGCACTGGATCAATAGATGACACCAACAGGAAAGGAAACTTGCATTTGTCTTGCTATGTCTTACATGCAGCTATAGGCAATAGAGGAAAGTATGTTATCTAGAGATTGTTTGTGATAAGGGAATATCCCTCAAACTCCCTGTGCAGCTAGAAATCACACATTGATTTTAGAAAAACAAGCTGTGGCAATTTTTAAATTTCTGTTTTCTGCTCTGGAAGCAGAGGACTAAATGTCTTCACATTGGAAGAAAATTTGTGAAATTTCGCACCAAAGGCAGCCTGCTATAGCACTACTTGTACACCTCGAACACAGCTAGTATCCGTTATGTCAGCTGGGATAACAAGCAGGAAGGAGAGCACTGCACAAGAAATTACACAGTTTTCTTTCTTTCTCTCTCTCTTTTTCTTTTAAAGGCGGGAGACCTGATTTCTATAAACAACCCCCTAGAGGTACTCCCCTACCAATAGCAGTCCAGTGTGGAATAGATGAGGTTCTCATTATGTATCCCCCATGTCTTGATCATAATTTCGATCACGGTTGACATTCTGGTCCAGTTATATCAGGTACGTTCTGTGTTAAGTCCTTTAGAAGACTGGGATAAAACCCTACTGAATGCAGGATCGTTTTGCCTTGGGGAGAGAGTTAGTCAAAGTGCACATAGTTCAAGGTGGATTTCTAGTCAGATTCTGCAGCACTGAGGCATTCAAAAAGAAATATTTTTGAATTGAACATAGCTCAGAAGGAATTAAATTAGTTCTTTAATGCTTGTTTTCTTTCTCCAGAGCTATCAACACAAATTACATTCTAAACTAGGCAACTAAATATAATAACGCAGCATTAAATTGAAAATAAAAAGTTAATATTGTTATTATGTGGCGTATTTTGTTTGACTAAATTGTATAGATATTTTCCACCATAATTTCAGTGGTGTTTATAAAGGTCTTTTAAAAAGATTTCAGTTTAACATTTCCTATAGCTGTGCTTTTTCAAAATGTAATTGAATTTAAGATGTCTTTACAGTATCTGTTTTTCTCATCTTGATAACTGCTTAATGATGTTTAAATAGTATCTCAGAATATTCTGCAGATGCACATAACCTTTTCCTTTTTTGTCTATTTTGTTCATTACTCTTTCTTACTCTGATTTCCTATTTATTTTTTCTTTTTTTGTTTGGGCTTTTAAAGACTTAAGTAAGCTGTCCTAAAATAGATTTGTTTCTTCCCGAAATCAGTTTGTATTGGAGCAAATGTATTTTTTTAAATGGGATATAGCATCAGTCATCTGCTCAAACCTGAGATTGCTCTTGTTGATCAAAACCTCAAGGAAGAGTTTGGACAAAGTATTCCAGATAGTTTTCTGTTGGTGAGATTTATTTTTCACCATTTTGCATTTTCACCGTCTTTTCATGAACTGCCTTATTTGGTCACATTTAAACCCGCAAAGATTTGTTTTTAGCTGCTTTCTGACTGACTTTACCTGACTCACATTGTATTCGACTTTCTTCATGGGTTAGTATTTCTGTGTCAAGCTCTTCTCTGTGTGGATGTATTGACAAAATAATATTTACTAAAAAGAGACAATTGATATCAAGAAATGAATTAATTCCTAATGTTAAAATTGCTCTAAATACGTATTCCATCCTTCCCCCACCCTCAGTCTATTTTGCCTACTTAGTTCTGCCTTATGAGATTTGCTACAGGAAGGAAATGTTGTTTTTGTCAGGTTGATATGGAAGCTGATAGAGGTCTGACTGAAATAATAATTACTAACAGACTTTTAGGACACTAATAGTCTTTTAGAAACACATTTGTACACAAGCTACAGCCTTAGATTAACCATTTTTTCTCTCATCTTTGTGCTCACCTATTGTGAACAATTTGAATCTGCACATCAAGTAAACTGTGTATTAAGTTTAACAATTGGCATCCTAAGTTTTTAGCATCTTCACATATGTACAGTTTTACCCAGTATAGGAGAGACAATGAGAGCATGCAGGAATTCAATGTCTGCTTCAGCCTGCTGCATTAAAAAACAGATACAGCTGAAAAAGTAAAGGTTCTTCGACTCATGGTTTGTGGTCACAGGAAGTAGTCTGTTTGCTGTGCAGCCATCAAGCTAAAGGTCTTTCTGAAATGCAGGACCACCACATGCAATGCATCTCCTGCCCTACTCTGTCCACATCAGCACTCAAGTCTTTCAGTGCACACTGAAGGAATATGGCCATTTGACTCCAGCTGTGGAGACCAATGCTCCTAGTATGATGCTGCTGCTAATTAACTCCAGGAGGGAAAAGCTGTGTCTTTTGTTTCTTTCTTTCTTTCTTTCTCTCTCTTTTTTTTTTTTTTTTTTTTTTTTTTTCTTTTTAAAAATTATTTTATTTTATTTTTAAATACCACTGGGCTGTCTCTTATTTTGAAGCTTCATCATGTTCTGCTACAGTTTTCACCATAAACCTTTACCTGTTTGCTCAGTGGAGTTTCAACCACTATTGGATTGCCATCATAACTTGGCAAACTCAGAGCCTTGTTTCCCAATGGCCTGCCAGCTAAATTGGTGTGTTACAGATGAATGCACAACTCACAGATGGTGCTTGAGTGTTTAGTGGCTCTCACAAGTAGATACATATTTGGTCAGGAGGAAGATTACATTTTTCCTCCAGATAGAGCTAATGTCCTTGGGGTTGTTTTCTGTGTCAAGGTGGAAACAGTTCCACACATCAGGTACGGGGTACTCTCTTTTACCTTTACCGAGGGTGTTATATACATGTATGTGTATTTCTTTTCCTTCTGGTTAGGTTTTTGGTCATTTCTCTTTTTAACTGTGATGATCTTGAAGGTGTATTTTTTTTCTCCTGTTACCATATGAAGTTCTCCATGGCCTAAACTCTGATTGCAACCTCAAGCACAAGGTTGAGCATTCATGCTACTTGCTGTTAGACAGTTTTGTGAATAGTACTGTCTTTGTGAGGTCTATACCTCCACTGACCTCTCTCATCCTCTCATAACTGGGTCGTCTTTTTCTCATTCATTCACTGTTTTCTTATTTACTTAAAACAGTCAGAGGGCAAGAAGGAGGGGAGGAATTACATGCTTTTACTTCTTGACTGGCCTTGTCATGTCATGAGGATGAATAGCAGAGACTGTCTTTTGCCTTTTGTTTCTTTCTAGAATGAAATATAAAACAGAGCTTCTTAAAAGTTCTGCAAGCTGCAGAAATTTCCTTGTTTCATGTTCGTTCCCATCTAGAGCTGGGACCAGACGGACTGGAATGTTTTAACTTGTAAGACTTCCAAACTTGGTTTGCCAAGCCAACAGCCTCATGAAAATGCAACTGAACATGAAATAGAAAGCTTTAGTTGCTTACCTATACTGCAGCCATGACAATAATCATTTGTTTTTAGTGCTTCTGCTTTGTCATTGTCAGATGCAGCTGAAACATGAAAAGCATTACCAGCTCTCTACAAAGAACCCTGTTGTTCTCCAGCACCATTGCTATTCTGCTTGAACTTGTGATCCCTCCTTCCTCCTGTGATTCTTTTCCCAGCATATTAAGAAATGTCTTCTCAAAAACTTGTCACTTACACCATCAGGAAATTCTTAGCTATTCAGAGGCAGGAGATGGACATCAGGGAATCATTAAGGTTGGAAAAGACCACTAAGACCATCTAGTACAACCGCCAACTCATCCTCACCATGCCCACTAACCATGTCCCTAAGTGCCACATCAATATGTTTGTTGAATTCTTCCAGGGACGGTGACTCCACCACTTCCCTGTGTAGCCAATGCCACTGCTTCACCACTCTTTCAGAAAATAATTTTTTCCTACTGTCCAACCTGAACCTCCCCTGAGGGGAGGCTGCTGAGGACAAGAATCTGCTGGTATTTGTTCATCTGTCATCATAAGCTCTTTTATAGAGAGAGTGTTGAATATGTTGTGGCTAACACGGATGTATGGAGATGAATGTGAAGCTCTCAGCACATCCTTCCCTTCCTCTTTAATGAGCGCATCTTGTCCCAGTGACACAGTGTCCATCCCTCTGTACAGAATTGTGTAGTTGTCCCCATCTGAGGTGGCCACTGTGACAGAATACATCCCTCTGAGATTCTTGGCATGAGTTCACTACACAAAACATTCAGCTGGTATGCTTGTTCTGGCTCCTGCCTATGTATGTTATGCAAACACACCTGGACTTTTGCTGGTGCAGAGCTTGCTGCCTGCTGGACTTATCTTCATGGGCTGGCACAGCCTGGACCCTCTAAAGGACCTGGCTGTTCTCACCCTCTTGCCCAGCCTGGTGGGGTGGGTTGGATGCTCTCCAGTGCACTCATGTGCCTGCATCACACATTTTGCAATCATCTAAAGCAATTAATAGCTGGCTATTTTTCCTGCTTTGCAAGGGCATTTAATTTCTAAAGCCTTCCTTCAGTGTTTTTGGATGTTGGAAGCTGTCTTCTGACAGATTCTTTTTCGCCACATGTGCACCTGAAATATAAGCCTATCATGATTTCCAGCATTTCTTCTGTAACGCAATTTTGGATTCAGCAGCGAGCTGTAGTAGAAGTGCTTCTATTGGTGTTTGGAATAACCTAATATTCCTTCACATTTCTTTCCATATCTCTTATAGCAGATAGCATCTAGATAGTCCCCGTAATTGGTGGTGTTTCTCACTTCCTTGGTGCCTGTAAGCTTACAAATTGGAACTGTAAGTCTGTCCTGGAAAGAGAAGGACAAAAGCAGTGCCTTCATCCTTAGAAAATGTTTTCCCTGGTTATATTCACTTTGCATACAAATTAAAAGAGTAATATTTTATTAGGAATCCAGTAGATAGAATAATGAACTGTAACTCAGAACTCTGCTACTGGCTTATTGGGCTAAGTCATTGTAGCATCATGGAATAGCCTGGAATAAACAAAAATTCTTTGTAGTGCAGTGTGAACTTTATAAAGGAAAAATATTGTGCAGGGGGATACACTCTTTCTAATAATACACCCCTTCTAATGGTATTTTATATATATATGCACGCATGTCTATATACTATATATGTTTATGTTGCGCGTGTTTGAATGTACTAGGTGCCATTCTGTCTCGTGCTTCATCAAAAGTACTGTTAACTGTTTTCCATTTCAAGGACTGCATGTGTTAGTGTGTTATCTCTTGATGTATGTTCATATTCAGCATGTTTTTCCACTGAAAGTGATAGTAACTGTGGGCATCATTTGTTACATCTTCATTATTGCAGACAAAAACAAAAGGACCTGGACTCATTTGTGGATATCACACTAAATGCCTAACGTTTATGGTGATGATAAAAAGTAGTCTTTTTATTTGTAAACCAGGTAAATGTGTCGCACAGACTGTTGGGGTTTGAGGACTGTGATTTCCTAAAAGTAATTTCTGCAAAATATTTTGCATTTGCTCTTTAAATGTCATTATTGGATAACACATAATGTTTATTTTGCTTTATTTTATGGGAAGTAAGTAATAGATACTTTAAAGACTGGATCCTGAATACCTCAGCTACTATACACTGGTGTTCTGGAACAAGCAGGGTTATATCAGCTGAGAATCCACCCCCTAACACCAGCTGTAAGTGCCACTCTTTCAGTGCTTTACAGAAATGCTCACTGTAGTTTGTCAGCAACAAAGCTGTCACCCAAGAGTACACACTGCCTTCTATCAGCCATTACTTTTCTGTTATCATCATCAAGTGTAGCTTAAGAGAATCTATGCATCGTTTCTTTCCTTCTGAACAATTTCCATCAAAATAATTGACCTGCTTTTATGGTAATTTACTCTCTGCGATTTGTTACTCCAGCGTTTTGCAAAGAAAAATGCAAAACTAATGCCCTAGAACAGAAACATTCAGCCAAATTACTTACCAGTAATCCAAGGAATCATGGATAAATCCATTCCTCAAGTGGCTTCTCATTTGGAGCTTTATATCATTTTTACCCAAGGGTTGAGGTATTTTGTTTTCTTTTTTTTGTTTGTCTGTTTGTTTTGGTGTTGTTGTTGTTGTTGTTTTTTGTGGGTGGGGGAGTTGTTTTCTTTTTGAAAGATAATACTCACACTCTCTGCCCTAGAGCAACTTTATATAAATCTCTTCTGAAGAGTGTATCTGCCAGTGCTGTCACTCCACCCATGAGCATTCGCTATAGCAGCACCAACTAAAAATATTTAAAGAGGCTGTTTCCTCTATTTTGGTGCATTTCATTCCATGTTTCTTCCTCCTCCTTTCTTCATCCCTCAAAAAAGTCAATAAAGGGTATAATTGAAACCCACTGTTTTGAAGTGAAAACCAGTAAACTGCCTTGTATCATGATTAATGAGTGCTCAGGAATAGTTTGCTGTAACTTATGCGTATGTTGGGGCTTACTGAGTTTGTTTTGAAATGGATGGATTCATGGGTTGGGGCCTTCTCAGAGTCACTGGATATGTTGTATTATTCAGCAGTTTCTACTGCTGCTACTAATGTTTGTGTTAAGGTGTTATACTGTCCTATGGAAGTACAAGAAATGGCACTTGTGCAGTATGGAGTGTCTGACAAGTAAAACAGTAAGGAGGGCTTCAGTATCCAGCTAAAATCTAGAAACTGTGCTCAAGATGTGTGGTAAAAATCATGAAGTCTTTCAAAGAAAAAATGCTGTTTCAAGAATGAAAACAAAGTTCTTTCATTTGACCTAATGAGTAGGTTTTTCTTCTGTGTAACTTCTGTGAAAGTGCTGATTGCATAGAGAAGTCCTGTCTCCATGAGGGAGAAGCACCCTCATCTTCCCAACACATTTTGATCACTAATGTGTCTTTCTGGTTCTTCAGGAACACAGTAAATGGAAGATAACTTTATTTTCAGCATAACTGAAACATAACTTTATGTTTTGAAAGGTTTTACAAATGGTATATTGAACCTTTCACTCCTGTATTGTTTGTTCAAAGGTAGCTTAATTTATTAAAGTGAACCCAAATAATCTGGTAGCAAATGACTTCTACCTGAAATGATGGTCCCAATCCAGAATTTTGTGGAAAATACATGAATACTACTTCTCTCAGCACATAGATGATGATTGGCAGTGATCCCTATAGGATGTGGATTTCTTACATGAGTGAGGACAAGTGGGACATCTGTGTGATTTTGCTTGTTTGGTTAGGGATAAGAAGGGTATTATAAATGCAGACAGTACTACTTCTTCTGTTCTTTTGTTCTTAATGTATTCTTTTTTTGCACAAACAGCAAACAGTTCAGTTTAACTACAAAATGGTGTGACTAATCCTACCCTATTAACTCTCCTAAAGTGGTGAATACCTTATGTATAGGTTTGGAGATTTAGATTGAAATTATTAGAAAAGATAATACATATTTCTTATATAAAAATAAATGTAGTAAAATTTTATCTTCAGAGTTGGGAAGATCCAGAATACCATGACCATCTTAATTATAATTCTTACAGATTTATTTTCATTTTCTTTTCTCTTCCTCTTCCTCTTCCTCTTCCTCTTCCTCTTCCTCTTCCTCTTCTCTTCTCTTCTCTTCTCTTCTCTTCTCTTCTCTTCTCTTCTCTTCTCTTCTCTTCTCTTCTCTTCTCTTCCCTTCCCTTCCCTTCCCTTCCCTTCCCTTCCCTTCCCTTCCCTTCCCTTCCCTTCCCTTCCCTTCCCTTCCCTTCCCTTCCCTTCCCTTCCCTTCCCTTCCCTTCCCTTCCCTTCCCTTCCCTTCCCTTCCCTTCCCTTCCCTTCCCTTCCCTTCCCTTCCCTTCCCTTCCCTTCCCTTCCCTTCCCTTCCCTTCCCTTCCCTTCCCTTCCCTTCCCTTCCCTTCCCTTCCCTTCCCTTCCCTTCCCTTCCCTTCTCTTTTTTTCTTTTCTTTTTTTTCCTCAAAAAAACCTAGACTATGATTTCACATTAATGAAAATTGTGCTGTGATGCTTCTGCAGGCAACTATGGGTAAATAATTACAGTGTGAGGAAAGTGATTCATAATGTGCCTCTAAGCCCATGCAGTGGTACTTTGTGACTAATCAGGATGTAAGTAAAGTGGACTGCAGTGTCTCAAAAAGTTCTTAAAAACTTCTGACAGATCAGTTTTTAGCCACTGAAAGCATCACCAATTTCAGCCCTACAGTTGGTTCTGTGGGAAATTTTGGTGATTTGTACTTGGGGCAATCTTAAAGACAGATACACTCCTTTTTGTGATGTGTCCCTCCCAGCTGCTCCTTTTATTCTTTGAATAGATAAGCAACTAAATCTTGAGCTTTCTTGTGAGCAGAGATGTTGAACTGAAGCCGTGTCTTATCCTCCATTCTACTAAACACTAAGTGTCAGCAGTGATGTGATCCAAGGCCAGTCCAAAATCCAGGACTATGTCTGACAAGATTTTATTTCTTTTATTTGTTTTGCTTGGTCAAACCTAGCCCAAGTATAGAATATTTATTGCTATTTGTAATAGCAATGGGAGTTCTGAGAGATGTGGGATTCTTGACTGCTAGGGAAAGAAACATACAGAGTTATCTAAGGAACATGCAGATGTAGACAGGAAAATACTTGAGTATAAAGTACAATGCAAATATTGCTGCCACTTCTTCAGTCATATGCTACAATTAAAAAAGCTAGCATGTTAGCATCTACAAAAAGATCTTTATATTTATGAACTTTTGGAAAACTTAATGAACATAAATAATGGCTTGAACACAATGACATCATATTTATTCCTAGAGTAGTGAATCTCAGCTGCTTAGTCATTTAAATCGGTGGAAATAAGCATAGCAGTTAGTTTCAAAAGGTCACAGAAGCTACTGTCTTTTCAGCTTTGAATCAGCTGAGGGACTCGAGTTTCTTGGAAATATAATGCCAAGACTGCATCTGTGCATCTCATTTCTATTTTTTTTTCCCCTTTGGAAGCAGTATTGCAATGAGCTGAAAGGGCAGATACCACAGTCAGTAGAATACTGTACAGTGCAGGTTCCTTTTCATTTCCTATTTCACTTGAGACTAGTTTAAAGGGGAGATTTAGTCTACATTGTATACTGAACTGTGTGAAGTTCTCTTAGGCGAATGCCAGAAAGCTGTTTAAATTTTTTAAATAAAATGAGTATGTTGTCAGTACAAATATGGTAGTTCTATCACCCCTCTCTCAGAAAGAAAATAAGTGAAAAAATGTTCCTTGGAGAGCCATTTGCATGAAAATTAAAATCAAAATGAAAGCAAAAGATGTTTAAAAACTTGTGATTTGTTGTGTTCTTTATCAAAGTAGCATGGTTCCTGGGAGGAAGCCACCTATCATCTAGACTGCAGTGGAATCACATTTCTTTTTGTGTGTGTGTGTCTGCTGTGTTGGTCAATCAAATGTTATGATCAGAACACATTTGTCTCTGTAACATTGCTTTACTGTCTTTCAGGGACTGATACTGTTTGTATGTTTTTCCAAAGGACTCTTCATTTTATTTTCATATGTTTGCAGCCACTGCTCTGCTGTCAAGGTGAAACTATTCAGAAGGATTGCTGAGCATTTCCATTTTGGGGTATACGCGACCTTCTCAGAACTGGGAGCAGCACACTGGCGTTCCTGGGACTTCTGGCTGCTTGTACTGCTGATCTTGTTACTTTGGTTCTTGAGACTTTACCTGCATTACTGCAGCCAGTGGCTCTTCCTTCAGAGCATCTCAGTTCCTGTTACAAAGTGAGTTCTGCTGTCTTCTTTCTCTCTTGGAATATTTCTAGTAATTGCCTAATTCAAAGAATGTTATGAAGAGAATTGGTGACTGAGACCTTTGCTAAGGGCCTTTCATGCGAGCAGAGATTAGGAGAGCAAGGACCACATCCAGGTTCCACATATGTACAAATGACTGTAACTGAAAGGTGAATGTCTTAGTAGCGTATGTTTTAAATTCAGAACAGGATGTATCCATTTATGCATCTTGTGCCATCCTTACCTCTTACTCCTCTGATATATCCAGCAGATGATGTATCTTCTTCCACAAGAGTCATTTATCATTGTGGATGAAGTATTTCAAAATGCTTAAGAAGTGCACAAAACTGAAGAAGCATTTAAATCATATTTGATGTTACCAACGTGATCTATGAGTAAAATACTTCAGAAGAATTTAGATTTGATATATCAGTTTTCCTGTGAGGACTACAATGGGTTGGCATATTTTAACTATATGATACATTAACTTTGGATCAGGAATGAGAGCTCACTAGAGAGCTTCAGGAAAACCATTACATGTCATTACTTGACGTGAAAAATAAAAAGATGAAGAATAACTCCACAAGGTGATGGATACCTAGTTCCCCATACGTTGCTGTGGGGAAGAGAATAGGCGTATAAGGCAAAAAAGAACTGCTACAGTTAGAGTAGGAAAGATTTTTCCAAGGCAAACAAATACATACTGTTTTCAGTTTAAAGTATCAAAAAATATATAGGAAAAAAAAATCATTTGTAGTTTAAAAAAAAACAACGTATTTGGTAGGAGCCAGCAACTTGCAGCTCTATGCCCTGTCTCTGCCTTGTGCTAAATTGGGTGATGTTGGGATTATCAGTTACAATCTGAACAGAGTGTCTGAGCAGAATCTGGATAGTGATTTGTATAGTTAGAGCTGCCTGCTAGATTTTGATGCATGGCCAGCCATGTCTCACTTCTGGCCTTGCAGAGACCAGGCAGTCTTGGCCATCTGGCACTAAAACTTCTGGGAGGCCAAGCATCAAATCTATGAAAGCAAAGGAAATGGAACAGAAGAAAGCAAGGTATGACAAAGAGATGGTCGTATTTGAAGCCACTAACCACAGATGTCCCAGGTAGTTAACATTAATTAATAATATTAATTAATAATATAGTTAATATTTATTTAATAATAATGAATAATATCAATTATTATTAATTAATAATATTAATAAGTCCTGAAGTAAAATGACCAGGATCAGCAAGCAGATCTGGAGCTATGTACCCTCAGAACAAGAGACTGTGTTGAACACCTTTTAGTCCCACATAATATGATGGTAGCACTCAGTTCAGAACCAAAGTGCAAGTCAAAACAGTTTACCTGTAGCTAGGAATGAATTCAAAGCCAATTCAATCTTAAATTTCAGTATCTGTAGCTCATAATATCAGATGCACTTCCTGCCTCCTAGAGCACCAACATGCTTATTTGTCAGGCAAGCTTTGTAAATCCCTCTTCCATGGTGGCAACTGGGATGTTTTGGTCACTTGAAGGATGTTACAGGTTGTGTCTTCAGTGACACATTTTCCACTTTATGCAGTGCCCAAATATGCTGCAGTATATAGAAAGGGGTCAGTTCTTAGAGCCTGTGCTCATATTGCTGTTGATGGGAACTAGCATCCTCCTGTAACACAACGTGGCCAGTCCCAAGGACCTGGTTGTGCATCTGCTGTAATGAAAAGTCAGAGGGGACAGAAGGATGAAGAGACAAGAGGAGGCTTTGTGGTTTTGTGTAGCTTCATACTCTTTTGGTTGATAGTTTATGGCCAAGATAAGGACACAACTTCACAATGTCATGTGCTGTATGTGTTATTCTACTTTTTTAATGGTTTGTCCAGGAGCACAAACAAACTTTCTCCCTATACTTGTTTACAGATTCAAGTTTTTCCCTCACACTGTTGAACTGTGCTACCAGAATTCCTTGCTGCAGACCAGTGAAGAGTTGGTCATGGTCGTGGTGGGACCCCTAACCTTGAATGCTGGGTTGCTGCTTATGGTCCTGATCAGATGGGTCTGTCAGCAGCGATTTGACTCATTCCCTTCCTTCTTGTCAAAGTTTATCATAGCTCTGGGACTCTGGACAGTGCTGGACCCGTTGGCAGTGTTTATAGTGGATTCATTCCTGGGGGTAAGTCACTTAAAATAACTTGGACATGAGTCCTTGACGTAGAAGTTTGTTTTATTCAGTGAATCAGCGGAAGATATGAAATTCCACCCGTGGCAATGGAACATGAAAGTTAAAAAGAAATTAAATAATAATGTTATACATTACCTTTTTATTAACAAAATTCCCATCTAATGGAGTCACCACGTTTCTGCATAGAACTAAGATCACTGCGCGAGCCATATATGGAGAAAAGAAAGTGAATCCACCACTGGAATGATTACATCTGCTTTGAAAAGGATTATTTCAATTTTGGATATTAATGGAGATAGATAGGTTAATGAGGGGTCCTGATTATTAGCATTTCAGATTTGTTTTTTTCTGAGCATTGAAAAGAACTGAAAAAAACTAGCAAAACCAAAAGGACGTGTTTTTATGCACTTCTCCAACAAGGGAGGTAGTTAATACTCTTCTCTGGTATATCTAGACCTGCAAGGTCACAGTCATAGAATGGCTGAAGTTGGAAGGGACCTTAAAGTTCATCTAGTTCCAATTCCCCTGCCATGGGCAGGGATCCTTCAAACCTGGCCTTGAACACCTCCAGGCATGGGGCACCCACAGCTTCTCTGGACAGCTATGCCAGTGCTTCACCACAAAATTCTAACCTAAATTTCCTTTCTTTTAGTCTAAAAACGTTTCCTCTGTTCATTCCCTATTACTATCAAACTGTGTAAAGCGTCAGTACCCCTCCTATTTATAAGCTCCCTTCAAGGCTGCAATGAGGTCTCCTCAGAGCCTTCACTTCTCCATAGTGTGCAACCCCAGCTCCCTCAGCCTGTCTTTGTAGGAGAGGTGCTGCAGCACTCTGACCATCTTTATGACTCTCCTCAAGACTCTCCCAACAGCTCCATGTATTTCATGTGCTGAGGGCACCAGGTTTGGATACAGAACTCCAGGTGGGTCTTCGTGAGAGCAGGCATGAAGACACAAAGATACAAAGACAGTCATCTTATGAAAATACCCTCATTGTACAAAGTCTTGAAATCAAAGATCCCAGCTTCATGTGTGCCTGCATATGGGCTGCATAGCCCATCTATGTATTGTTGACAAGGAGACCTCTGCCACACAGGAGACAGTGTCCAGTCACCTGGAACATGACTTTCAGATCCAAGTCTCACAATGGGTCCTATCAGTGGGCACAGGAAGCTGCAAGCCTTTGTAAGTTTTTGCAGCATTTCTGTTCCTCTGCTTGCATTCAGTGATGTCTGTTTCTGCTCCAAATCAAGCAGTAATCCACCATCCTTGTCACTGATCCAGTATTAGCATGTCTCATGATTCCTTGTCCACTAATCAGTGCTCTGCTCTTAAAAAGTGCTTTTAAAATGTGATTCTCTGTTGTTTACGTGCTGTTTCTCATTGCTGTGCATTTCAAAATTAAAATTCAGCTGCTCAAGGGGTTTAATTGGAGCTTGCTTGTGAGGTAACTGCCTAATTTTAAGTATGTGGCAACACACACTGTAGCTTTCACTTGGACAGCCCGTTTTTGTTTTTTGTTTTAATGTTTGTTTGTTTTTAATTTAATGGTGCAAATCGTGCATAAATTTGTGTTTTGGTTGTGATTATTATCATGAATATTTTTTTTTTCTAAGGAGAAATACGTTTCTTCTTTCACTAATATGTAGGCTAGAAATATCTCGGTGTTTAAAGAGATTTCCTTCCCCTCTGCCCAGTATTGATGTAGCCATAAAATCTGAAGGAAATGCTGAGTTAGGTCTACCTTGTCATTACCATACTTGCATTGAGAAAATCATTGCCTTTGACTTCTGTTGAATTGTGCTTGGTTCTAGTCAGGCTGGCTTCATTACCAATTTCAAATACAGCTTCTTTTCTTGGTCAGAGGGAAATGTGAGATATGAATAAAGCAACTGGTTTTTTTTCTTATGGGGTTTAAAAAGGCACAACTCTCTCTGTACTTAATACTGAAAATCTGGCAATTTTACCAGCAGAGATTATCGTTGGTAGAAACTCATTTGTTCGAATATTACACAATATACCATGTGTATCCCTTCCAAAATGAAACTATGTCTCTTACATGTGTTTTTGGTCATGAATTTGTATGGTTTTTTTTTTACTCTTGGCATTCTTTCAGCAGCTATTTCAGATTTTCTTGCCAATCTATTTTAGAGCAAGTTTTTTTTTTAAAAAGTTGTGCTGCGGTAATATGAGTAATTTTAGTGCTAGAATGTATTTCACTATTCTAAATTGATTTAATACTTATGAAAGATGACGGTGAGCCCTGGGGACAAAAGTTTATCCATTTACTACTTTTTTTATTTTTAAGGGGAGACTAGATAGGAATTGAATGTTTGGGGATTTCAGCTCATAATTCAAGATATCGTGTCAAATGTGTGATTCCAGGTTTGCTTTGCAGGCAAATTGTTACAGGCATAAGGAACTTTTCCATGATTGTGATGAATTCAGTTCAAGGTCCAGTTCTGCCAGCTTTTTTCCCTAGTATCAGTCACTTGCACAGCTTGTAAAATTCAGAATAACACCTCTTCACACTCACACAGATGTGTATCATCCTAAAAAACATTGCAGACTGTGAAGTGCTCACACGACCATCACGTTGTGGTGTGACAGATGTTGATGAACACTATCAGTGAATGCTACTTAAACAACTTAAAACAAAGTCACCTTTCTTGGATCTTACCTTTGAAGACCACAAAAAAAAAAATCGTCACAATTTCATTATTAGAAAAATATGGATAAGGAGATGCACTTCTGCACACTTTTTTTTTTCCCTTGTCAGAAGGAACAGCTTGGATAAGAAAGAAATTTATTTGCCACTCAGACTTTGCATCTCTGGAGGCATATCAGAACGTGACTGCTCAGCAGAGGGTTTTCCTTGGTAGACAGTCTATTTCATAAGAGGATGGAGGCAGCCAGCTTCCCTCCCCTTCCTCCCCCCAAGAAGAGAGGACAGAACAGGGAGATAAAGGAGAACTAAGAGAGACTTTAAAAAAAAAAAAAAAAAAAAGAAAGGAAAAAAAAAAGAATACTGACAGATCTAAATTAGTGACTACTTTTTATATGCTATTACTGGTCTTCTGGGACCTGTAATTTCCATTACAGAAACCTGGCAGCGTTGCAAAGGGTGGAGAGAGAACAAAAGTACAGTCAGGAATCTCATTGCACGTATAGTTCATCACAGGACTTGTAAATGTTGCTCTTTTACTATGCATGTCACCACAAAGGTGGCCAACAACAGGGAGAAAGTGTTGACTCTAAGGATTTGTCCAGGCAGGTTGCTCTGGAATATGCTGGTTCCTTAATCCTGAAGGTCATCAACTCCCTCTCTGAAAGATAAATACTGAAATTTTTGGTGGTGCAGTTTCACGTGTCCTTGCAAAATGTGCTAACATTATTTAGAATGAATACGGCTGTCACCGTGTCACTTTTCAAAAAGAAAAAATATGTGAATGGAAGAATTTATTTTAGCTCTGAGCAGTAGAAGATCTCTGATATGTAGTTGAATTCTTCTAAATCGATCCAGCAGAGGGCAATAATATGTCAATACAGTAGTTAGTACTCACAAATTAGATGTGCGTGAGGGGGGAGGACGGAGGGGGGAGAGGGAAGAGGAAGGAAAGAGGGGGGATAATAGATTTTTGGAAAACCTTTTCCTGTGTATAACTGGGAGTAGATTTAAGCATAGAGTGCTGCAAAACCTTTAGGATTCTTTGTGAATCACTGTAAAAAAAGAAAAAAAAAACAACACACCAAAACCCACACAAACTGCATTATCCCCAATTAAATTAGTATTTTTATTCCATGAATATTAACTCCTTATACACAAATAGTATGCTAAGTTTCAAGATGCGTGTCCCACAAATTACAGTTAAACTCTTATATAAAAATCCACGTTCTTCTGTGTCTGTACGTACATAGCCTAATCAAGTTTGGCATTTTCTTATGTTCATCTTTTTTTCTCCCACGGCAGCGACTTGCATATAGTGTAGAGAAACCCATTGCTGATGCTGCAAAGCTCTACTGGGTGTTTCTAAGATCAGAGGAATCAGGGGTTCCTGGTGTACTAATCACTGTGATGCTTTACATGGTCCTGTTCATCATCTCATCAACAATGTTGTACATTTACTTTCTAAGGTATGTTTTTTTATCTTGTTATTCCCTTAGGAGCTTAGGCTCAGGCTCTTTCTCCTGTAAGATAAAATAAGGTGACATCAGAAAAGATGCTTCAGCGTCACATATGATGAGCCTAAAATTGCAGGCAGGCAAAGTGGGGTTAATTCCTGTAGGCACAGTGAGTGAAAGATGGAGCCATTTCTCAAAGGAAATGTTATTGGTATCATGAGTTTTCACAGTGTCTACCAGTCTCCGTTCCACTGGTTTCTAACAGTGGTGTCTGTTTTCACAGTTTAAGCTCTGAAGTGGGTGTCCTTTACATGTGGGTACCATGGAAAATGTTTTCATTAGACTTCCTAGGAGGATTTTTGCAAGAAACAGAAAAATTTAGAAAGTAACGTGCGGTATGAAGTGCAAACTCTGAGTCCACAGCAGCACCCAGTCTCTCATGTTCTTTGGATGATGCAGGATATTTGACTTGATGTGACTGAGGCTTAAATCTGGTGCATGAGATGACTTAATCTGAATAATCTTTCCTTTCGTCTGTTAGCAATATTAGTAGACTTATGTTCATGAAATTTGACCAGTTTTTCCTGCCACCTGTCTGGCACATACCATTAACTGTAGGGACAGGTATGGGACACGAGAAGCAAATGAGAAAGATTGTATAATATATTACCTAACAAAGTACTGAATGTTGCAGTGCATTCACTTCAGCGATTATCAAGCAAGCACCAGTAAAAATCTGTACAAAGAGAGAGGTTCCAGGCAGGTGTGAGAATAGCAAAGCTCAGCATGCTCCTTCCATTTGACAAAACCATCCCTTGGTCTCCTTTGCACAAACTCCACTGCAGCAGGCAGAAAAAGATAAATGGCAATCTGTATTTCTGCAAAGTATTTCAAAGCTCCTGCTTTCCTGGAAGCTGTACACAACTCCAACAAACTGGTAGTCTAGTTAATTAGTTTTTGAGATGTTAATGCCTTCTTAATCATCGACTTAATAGTTTTGAATAGCTTCATAAGTTTTAGCTGCTGTCGTTTATTACTCAGGAAAATTAATTTAAATTAAAACATTTGTAAGGCAGGTTTTTATGAGAATATTACCAACATCTTCATTGTCTGGGGAACAGGTGCAAGATCATCAAAGGTTCCTTTCCTTCTGGATCAATTTTCCCATAATGTTTTCCAATAAAGGGGTGGGGGGAGAATGTTACTGGGGGAAAAATGTTGTCTTAGTATGCTGCATTTTTAAAATGATTCATAGCCAAATACAAAAGCTAAGGGAAGATGACAAAATCTGTTACAGTACATAAGGTCTTTGAAGTTCTTTGCTTGATTACAAAAATAAACATTTTGGATACTGGGGAGTGTGCAGGGTAAATTTATACTGTGAGCTTCTGAAACTGTCTGAAACTCTTCCTTATCTGTCCACAGCCTAGCACAGTGGGAACCTTGGACCTGGCTAGGGCTCTTCAGCAACACATTATCCACTAATGATAGCATTAAAACAATTTCAAATATCTCTAAGGAAAACATCTCTTCAATTCATAACATTAAGTGCGTTCCCTAGATATTGATAGATTGGCTTTTGTTTATAAGAGAAAACAGTATTATAAACAAGACAGTAATCCCACTTGGTGTGGGGGTATACAGCATCCCCAGATGCTGATCCCCAAAATATTCAAACATTACAATGTTGCTGGACTCAGAAAACCTGTTTTTTTGCTCTTACAAGCACCGCATCCTTCTCGTGTAAGGTGAACCAGTACAAATCTTGAGGGATGTCTTCTGTGTCTGAAGAAACCCACTCACAGGGAAGAGTTGGGTGGTAGAGTTGACATCATAGAATCAGCCATTTGCCATTTAGCAGAATTGTTCAGTAGAGTACAAAAAAGGGGACAGAACTGTGAACTCATCAGAATGCCAAAGCAAGCAGGGGAAATGTTTCTGCCACAGGTAGACAGCTTCCTGGCAGCACTGATGAACAACTGGTAAGCTAACAAATCAAGACAATAGGTAACTTCTTGTGTCTTCATAAAACAACATACCTCAGCATAACTGGCTTTTCATGGATAACTTGAGAGTATGTAGTACATCTGCAAAGGAGGGATATTTTATTTACTTTATGAAAAAATGAAGTAGCATTTGTTGCAATTCCTTCATTTGAATTCCACTAGACATTAGAAACAGACAGAAATTTGTTGGTGAAGTGTTTTCTGCACTGTGAGAAAATGCAGACATATTTCAACTGAAAGTGTCTGCTGGAAAGTGTTTATGTCTAAGTTTCCTGGTATTGAATTTGTATTTATTTATTTATTTGTTTGTTTTAAAAGCTTCCAAATTCTACATTTTTCAGCGCTAGCAACGAAATGATTTTATTTTTGTACAGCTTTTTCTTTTTTTCCCAGAAAAAGGGGTGCAGTAAATTGTTGTAAGTATTCTTCCCTTCAGTTTTTGTTTGTGGAAATTTTTCAGAAATCCCTTTTTTATCTTACTCTGGCTAGTAAGCCATTTCAACCTTTTGGGTTTTTTTGTGATTCTTTCTGACAAATTAAAGAACTTCTAAGATATAGTGGGTCTTTCATAACTCTAGGAAATGGCATCTGAATTTTGCTTTTCTCTATTACATTAGCAATGCAAATTATTACTATTGTATCTGTAGAAGCCATGGGTGCATACAACAAGTGTATTATTAGTAGTACTGCTAAAAATAAAGCAATAAAATCAGGTAACAGGAGCAGGCTAAGTACATTTGGGCAAAAGGAACAAAGCTGGAAGACAGGCTTCATGATTCCTAATTAATTCAAAGTTAATTATATTGTTTATTACCATGCACTTAAAATCTTCATATAGAAAATGTTTATGGCAGCAAATAGACTGTAATTTAACTGCATTAAATTTTACTTCATTTAAAATAGGAATGTTACATTAAGTGAGTTTAAATAAATGGTGAGGTCTTGTTCTTGTTTAGCGAGATAAGTGGCAAGTCATTGAAATTGCTGACCTGGAATTTCAAAGATTAGCAGCATACAAAACCATTTTTTAAGATGTGCAGAAGGCCAGAGAGCTCACCAGCTTGATTACTAGTTTTTCAACTAAGCAGAGGTTAGTACAAAATTATGGGTCAACATTTGCAAAAACGTTGTAGTAAAATGAACATCTGGTGTAATCCAGACATTAAGAGACAAATGTTTCTTTAAAGAAGCTGTAGAATATGTAGAACTACACCTTGAATGACATTGATCATGTTTCCTAAAAAAACTATTCTATAATGTGTTTTAAGATCATAGAATCATAGAATCATAGAATGACCTGGGTTGGAAGGGACCTCAAGGATCATGTATTTCCAACCCCCCTGCCTAGCAGGGCCACCAAACATACACCTTTACTAGATCAGGTTGCCCAGGGCCCCATCCAGCTTGGCCTTGAACACCTCCAAGGACCGGGCATCCACAACCTCCCTGGGCAGCCTGTTCCAGGGCCTAACCACTCTCCTGGTAAAAAACTTCCCCCTAACATCCAACCTAAGTCTTCCCTCCTTCAACTTGGATCCATTTCCCCTAGTCCTGCTATTAAAGATGCCTCAGTATCCTCCTCTGCCTTTCACCAATTTGTATTCCGTGCTTTGGATTTGTTTTTATTTTTTCTTAATAACCAATTTCTTTATCTAGCCATGGTTACCAATATCTTGGTTAGGTTGTCTTCCATCCAGTCTCCTCTTCTGATAAGGGAATCCCATACTGACATCTTGGAAATGTAAATAAATTTATGGCTGCAACTACAAAAGAGCATTTCAAATAGAGAGTGCAAGAGCTAAAGCTCCTTTCGATATCAAGTTGAAAAATTGCCTTTTGGTGCCATTCCTTATTTCTGTTCCATGCCAAATCTCAACTTTGGGAGAAATTATTGAGCTTATTGAGTGAGCTTCTCTTCAATTACTGTGTGCACTGTAAGGCACGATGTAAAGCTACTGCAAATGCCAACTTCATTCTGATCTCGTTGAAGAGAGTTAAAGAAGCTGTGCTTGTGCTCACTCCCAGTCACCAAGAAATGAAAGACCTGTACAGCACCACAGAAATCTGGGTATTTTGTTGGTTGCAAAGCCACATAGCAATCCCTGTGCTTCTCATGACTACCCGGCTGGTCTCTGAGAAGGATGGAAAAGTTAAGGTTGGCACCAAGCAATAGCTGAATTGTAACAAAGTATGAGTGTGGAAGAGAGTACAAAAAGAAAGACCTTAGTTCAATATCCAAGATTGAGATTCCACATTTTCTGATCTTTTTTTGGTTTTGGAATAAAAGTTGAATGAGAAAGAAGCTCCATTTGAATTAAACAACAGTGTTTTGAAGTTTTAGAGTTCATCTAAGGCTAAAAATGTGACACTATGCTTTTCCAAAAGCCTCACAATATTTCTTGGTTTCACCTACATTAAGAAATACCACACAGCAAGCCTTTCTTGTGGTAGAGAATTTTACTGTGTGTTGTGTATTCAATTCCCTACCACAGCACAGAAATGTCACAGAAAAACAAAGCCAACAAATGAAATGAACTTTTCTTACATCAAGAGAAGTTTGGATTGTACAGGCTTCAGGTTTGGGGTTTTCAAAATGATGAGTAGTTCCTTTTCTATATGATGTGGTTTGCCAATTATTTCACTCTGGCACAACAGTACTTCCAGTCATGCCTAACTGAAGGTTCTCAATGTTAGCACTGGGACTAGATACCCAGCCCAAAGCTAAAAGCTGACACTGGACATTTCTGAAGATCAGGACCTTCTTTGGAAGTGAATGTCTTGTAACAGTTAAAAGAAATTGCTGCTTGCAGTTTTGTGGTTTCACTGAAGTGTGTTGTAAAGTGCCTAGAAGGTTGGGAGGGAGGGAGTCCTTTCTATAAAGAAACAAATGTGTCATTTCTATCCATAGGCTGCATAGCGAGGGGTGGCTGTTGGATGTATTTCGACGCATTCATGGTGAAGAAGGTGCATTCTTTGTTCCGCTGGACTTCGAGATTTCCATTCAGGAGCTGAGCTACATTATGAAAAGAGCTGAGCAGTGGAGAGGAATCAGTGGTGAAAGACGGATGGTGAGTGGCAAAAAGTGTTAAGAAAAGTCAATGCTTCACTAGTCCAAATTCCTTAATTTCCTGGGTACTGAACATAAGGACATAAATATATAAGAAAATGATTCTTAGGGACTTTTTAATTTTTATTTATTTATTTATTTGATTAAGAAGAGAATTTGATGACAAAGGTGTATGTCCATTCCATGAAAATCCTGAGGGATTGCAGTCTGCTTAGCATCTCTTTAGACAGATACTTGATAGCATTATTTGGGTAAGGAACTGGCTAGAGGGCTGTGCTCAACAGGTAGTGGTTAATGGAGTTAAGTCCCCCTGGCGACCTGTTAACAAGTGGTGTTCCCCAGAGGTCGGTACTCAGGCCCATCTTGTTTAATATCTTTATTGATGACCTAGATGAGGGGATTGAGTGTATCCTCAGTAAGTTTGCAGATGACACCAAGCTGGGAGGTGGTATCACTCTGCCTGAGGGTAGGGAGGCCCATCAGAGGGATCTAGATAAGATGGATCACTGGGCTGAGGTGAATGGGCTGAGGTTCAACAAGGCCAAGTGCTGGGTCCTGCACTTTGGCCACAGTAACTCCATGCAACACTGTAGGCTTGAGGCTGAGTGGCTGGATGGCTGTGAAGAGAAAAGTGACTTGGGGGTGTTGGTCCATACTTGGCTGAACATGAGCTGACAGTGTGCCCAGGTGGCCAAGAAGGCCAATGGCATTCTGGCCTGTGTTAGAAATAGCATGGTCAGCAGGAGCAGAGAGGTAATTATCCCCCTGTACTCAACATGGATGAGGCTTCAGTTTTGAGTCCCTCACTACAAGAAAGACATTGAGGCCCTGACACATGTCCGGAGAATGGCAGCAAAGCTGGTGAGAGGTCTGGAGCACAAGTCGTATGAGGAGTGGCTCAGGGAGCTGGGATTGTTCAGTCTGGAGAAGAGGAGGCTCAGGGGAGACCTCATTGCACTCTACAACTTCCTGAAGGGAGGCTGTGATGAGGTGGACTTTGGCCCCTTCTCCTAGGCAACAGACAGGACCTGAGGAAATGGCCACAAGTTGTACCAGAGGAGGTTTAGATTAGACATAAGGAAAAACATATTCTCTCTGAAATAGCTGCCCAGGGAGGTGGTGGAGTCGCCATCCCTGGCAGTGTTCAAGAGGCGTCTGAATGAGTAGCTACAATTTATGCTTTAGTGGCTTGTGGTAGCAATGGCAATGGGAGGACGGTTGGACTAGATGATCTTGTAGGTCCTTCCAACCTTGTGATTCTATGATTCTGTGATTCTATGATCGCTGATTTCAAAAATTATCTATGCCATCTGAAGATTTCTGATTGGGTTACAGAGACCTGCTACATGTTCAAATGTCAGTAGCATCCTAGAAAAGCTCTCAGCAAACTGGGAAATCCTATAGACAATGTGAATCTTCTCTCTCGAAAGGGCATGGATGGGGCTGACCAGAGGGGAGGGGACATGAGGATAGTGGGTTAGGAGTTGTGACAGTCAATGTCTTTCCCAGCCCTTTCCTTCCGAAACTATCCAGAAGTGTGGACTGAGTTGGAACTGTGCACTAACAGAAAAGGTCTGAAGTTGGTCTGAACTGCTTTGGTTATCAAACAATTCTGCTTTCTTTTCTGCTAGGATGCTAGTCTTTAAGCCCATATTCAGACTCTAAGCTGTGATGTGCAGGAAAATGCATTTATACCTGTGTTTGCGAAGTGTCTGGTGTTGAGGTTCCCATCACAAATGAAGCTTCTGGTCATAATGGCTTGCAGAGAATTAAAAACACCCGAAGCTAGGTCGTCAGTAATCTGCAAGGGATATATTCTTCCTTGCTGTCCAGCCACCCTTGCATCATCATTATTAATTATCATAGAACTATCGCAAAAAACAGCTCTTGAACAATACTTAAAGTGCTCATAAACTGGATTAATACGTCTATGACTGCCTCTGAACACAATGCTATGCTCAGCAACTCTTCTGCTTCAATGTAAAAATGAACAGATACTAGTTAGGAAGGAAATTATCCCTCTTATGCATGTCTGAGTTGCTTGTTTTCTTTTGTTTTCTAGCCCACTGGAACAAGTGATTTCACATTAAGGTCTGCAGGTTTTTCAAGTCTCTATAGCTACCTCTGAAAGATCAGCAGTTTATATAAATATATAGCCTCAGTTGTCACTGCTATAAACATCTGGTGCAGTTGTAATTATTTTCCACTGTTTTTCTTGATGACAGTTTGGACCTTGCAAGGAAAAACAAAAAGGTGAATGTGCCAATTGAATGAAAAAGCAGATACTCCATAAGCTTTGTTTTTCCTGAATTGCAGAGCACTAAGCTGCATTTCAACATGGGGAGGGAAAGCATTCCCACAGCCATTTCCCTCAGACTTTTTACACAGATAGTACTTATTTGCTTTAAAGCAGCAAGAAAGTAAGATTTTTGTGTCTTTTTTTTCCTCTCTTAGAAACTTTTTGCAGAAAGTCAAAACAAAGCCATTAATGATTGGTTACTACTACCTTTGTTACATGTTAAGTAAGGTCAAATGAAAAATATACGGTGGATCTCATTTTACATGCCAGGACAACCAATACCATATGGAAAAGGTGGTGGATAAGGCAACTGGAAACAACTGCTTTTCTGTTTAGGCACTGAGTACATTTCTAATGATATTACCAGCAGATCATTTCTTGTAGTAGTGCTTACAGATGTAAGTGACAAAAAAAACAACCAACCACACAAAAAACAAAACAAAACAAACAAAAAAAGAAGTAGGAAAGGATGGGGTTAAAAAACAAATGGAAGAAAATGTAAATAAAAATTGCTTCTTTATACACAAATAGTCTGCCCATGACTGATAGAAATCTGGAGTGAATACTGCTAAAACATAGCATGGTATCATATTTAACGTGACAGTATATTATGAAACATGACCCATGGCTGTGGACATAAAGTAAGCATCTAGTTTTGCCACACTGAAGGGGACCTGAATTTGCTCTGAGATCCTTCATAATGTGGACCCAGCCTCAGTCAGATCCAGTAGCCAGAAGGGTGTAATGAGGGCAGAAAGAGGACACTTCTGTGTGGCATAAAGAACAATGCCTATCTTATTTTGGTAAAGTAGGATGATGCCCACTTTGATCTCTGCCTCAAGATCCCAGATTTTTGACTCTTATTTTGCCTACATCTGCACTACTTTCATGCCTTTCCTGTATATCAGCCCTAGCTAAAGGCAAAGCTGTGGTAGTGTCAAACATTCCTGTTCTCTATGGGATGTACTACTGCAGACAATATGAACAGAAAGGAATAATGAGGAATGAGTGCAGAAGTCTGCATCTTTCACAGCAGTAGGATTCTCCCATTTTCCTCGCTGGGTACAGACTCTGCCTCACAGTAGTTAAACTTCTGAGTGGAGAATTCTGCCCCAAACTCCTGAGCTATATGCGTAAATGTTGTGAAAAAACACCAAAGTTCTCCAGAAATGTAAGATCTTCCCCTTCTGTTCCAAGCTTTTGCTTATATTATTTTGATGGAAAAGAGGACCATTAGACCAAATTTAATTTCTTCTTTGACAGCCTAGGTTTCTAGTAAAAACATGCTCCACTCCCAGAATAAGTTCTCCACATGAAGCATCTCCCTGCAAGATCAAGAACTGTATTTCCAGGTCTTGCATGTTCCTTGGCATTGCAGATACTGACAAACCCTTTTTTTTTCTGCTATGAATTTGCATAAGGTATTTGTCTTGTCCCTTTCTTTATGTATGTCTAGTTGTACAAAGTAATCAGTATGGAAGACACATCACTAGGCCTTACTGCGTGCATTATTAATGTGTTAATTTTTAAATAAGATACCAAATTAACTGTGAGCAATTTTTATAAAGAGGAGCGTGAGCATATCTTATATCACTCCATATAAAAAATATGCTTTAAATGGAGGTCATTCACGTAAATAGTCAGTCAAACCTTCTGGAAAAAAATAGGCCTGTGTCTTTGCAGTATTTTCTTGCTATTAACCATGTGCTTCTCATTTTTATTCCCCAGATTAAAAATTGCCCCATAAATGGGTATTTTATAATATGCTTAATTTCCTTTTATTAAATTGATAAATGCAGCAGCAGAGGACACATTTACAGTATGATGAGAATTTAAGGTTATTGCATTTTATAATTTTTATATTGTTCAGAGAAGCGATTTGTCATTTGGGGAATGACATCCATGCCATCATTTCAAAGTATTTTTAGTCATTCTTTTGATAGGAAAAAGGTCACTTTCTGTAGACCAGGAAGACATCACTCTATTAAACTAATTTGCCTACATGCAAATTTTGTCATTTTTACCTCATTAACTATTTATCATAGAGTAAAAAAATATATATATTCATGAAGGGGCAGCTAGCAGCCTGATGGAGCTGGAACTAATATTTTGCAACTCTAATGATTTTTTGCATCTTTAATTAGATAGCATAAGGTTGATATGATTAGGTCAGGATGTAGTGTTTTTCATTAAAATACATTTTAGAAGCTGTATTCATAATCTGCCCTTGCAATTAAATAATGAGCCTATGAGTTTAATATTATCGACCCAATTATTATCCCATGGAAAAGTATACCTTAATAAATTTGTGCCGTAGGACCTTCATTAGCAACAAAACGAATTATATTTCCAGGTACACAGATTACATGGCCACAATCACATTTACACAGCAGTCTGGAATGCACTGTGGGGAGAGAGGAGCCACCAGAGCCCGGTATAGCACAGAAACACACTTGATTATTTTGGAAGGAGTCGTTTACAATGTATTTAATGAGGCAGGCTGAAAAGAAGTAAAAATGCCACCTACAAATTCAGGCATTTGTAGAAACAGTGTCCCGTGAACCTTCTAGAAGGGGGAAGCATGAGTTTCCACCCTTCAACCTCTAACAGATAGAGAGATGGATGTGACCAGTTACAGAGCTTTATGGAGCTGGGCATATGTTAACTGTGTGTCACATCCTGTATCTGGGGATGCCAGGGCCAAGAATAAATAGCAATCCATTGACCCACCATTGAGATCAGGATTTCAGTATAACTTTTTTCTTGCTGGTAGATGTTCCTAATGTGGCAGTGTCTCGCTGTTCTCATCAAGCAGTCACTTTCCCAAAGTAAACTAAGTGAAGGTATAAAGTGGGGGGTTTCTTTTACCCAGCCAGATATGAGGAAAATAATGAAAGAATAAGAAAAAAAAGAAAGCATCTCTAGTGGAACAGGTTCTGACCAAGGCTGTTTCTGTCATGACTGGATTAGTTGTTAGATGTATGATGCTGAATGCACCATTTTGATCTAAACTAGCAGGAGTATGAAGGGAAAAATTTGACTGTTATCAATTTTTATGGGATTTAGACCCAAGGGTACCACCCCTTCTTGCAGTAGGACTTTTTTGCACCCCTTTTTTTGTAGGACTTTCTTAACAAGACAAGTTAGACAAGCACTAAGCTGAAATGACACCATTAGCGTACCAAGCATGGACTCAAAAACACTGCACATAGAGTAGCTTTCTGAAAAAAATGCAAGCTCTACAGGCAAAAAGATAATGTGAAACTTACAGTTCAAGTAAAGCCTGATGCACTGCAAAATTATTTTAATGACACTAGGGCTCATTTTCTAATTCTAAAATGATATTATAGCAAACCATAAAAAATTACCCGGCAGTAGTTTTTTGAAAGGAAAATATATTTGTAATTATCTTGAACACACAAGATTACTTCAGGGCCTATTATCGACACAATTTTTGGTACCACTTTACAGTAATTTGCATTTATTACTCTCAGGCCAACTATTAATATGTTAATAAATAAGTCATTAATACTTGTTATTTAATTGCTATCTATTTATTCCTGTTCAATAATGCATTAATTACTTGTGAATAGTTGAGGGCAAAATCCTGCCCTTGCTAGTTGTATCAGTAGTGGCAGAGAGAAAACCAGTATTGGACATGCTAGCGTTGCAAGAACTGCTGATCTGACAGAGTGTAAGTGCTTAAACACATTCACTGCAAGGAGGTGAACCTTTTCATTCTGTTGGGTGAAGCTTCACGAGTCTCCATATAGCTACTGAATATGCGGGGAGGACAACTGGTGTGTTTTCTGTTTGAAGGTTGAGTGCTATTCTGAGTGGATTGCTTCCCTGATTTTGGAGCAAACTGATATGTAGGAATGCATAGTGAGACTGGACCAAATGTTGGGCAAGGATGTCAGACCATGAATCAAATAGATCTGATTATCTTAAATTTGATATCTCTGAAGTTGCAGGGTAAATTTTTCCCATGAACACAAGTCGAAATGTTTCCATTGCCTTTCAGGAAACTTGATTTCTAAAAGACAGGTAGCAGGGATGTTGGTTATTTTGGGCAATAATAATAGTTAGATAGAGGAAAGATAGGAAGAGTTGGAAAGAATACTAGCATAGTTCAGAACTGCGGGACACTAACAGGAAAGTCAGCAAAGCACAAGTTGATAAAAGGAGGGAAGGAAAGTTGTCTCAGAATTTGTGAAGATGACACGATGATACTAAGGAAATGGAATTTGAACAGAGATGTCAGGTAAGAGAAGGTGATAGGAAAAGAATTACGCAATCATGTTACTTCTAGTTGCACTAAGAGAGTGCTCCTCTTAACAAATTAAAGATGATATCACCAAGTTAGAGATCACGGTGCTGCAAATGGATGAATGAAAACACCTTGAGAGAGCAAAAGAATAGAAAGTGTTAATTTTCTTTGTATTATCCCTCTCTTCTCTTTACAAAATCGTTCTGATGATCAATTATACCTTATTTATTTAAGTTCTATCTCATGCCCTGTGTATATGAGATTTAATGTGTTTAAAAACAACAGATGGCTGCGGTGAAAGATAAGACCTTATAATTGTGGCTTGCGGTTTCTTTTCTCCAAATTAGTTCCGGTGATCTTTGGGAATCCTAACAATCTGTGAGTTTATGGTCAAGCTTTTTCCGAAGCGTAACCCATACTGTAAAACTTTCTGAAACCACTCACTGGAGATTTCCACACGATGTTTCCAGCAACTTGGATTTTACCCAGAATCAAAAAGAAGTGGGCTTTTTTTTTTTTTTTGTGCTCTGAGAGTACTATAGGAGATCAGAAAGAAACAGTGAAGCCAGTTTTGAGCATATGCAGAAATATTAGCAGTAATGTGGGATTTGATCTTTTAGCCAGTATGAATAAACCATTAGATTTATCTGGGATAATGCACAGCTGTTTTAACTAGTACCACTAAACTCTGCTACTCTGGGACTATTCAGCACAGCAGATAGAGATGACAATCTAGGTAATAAGAAATAATAATCTCTCTGCTACAGAAATTGTTGGAGGGGAAACTTCACTGGTTTGCAGTCAACACTGACTTCATTAGAGCCACCATTTCTGTCTATCTGTGTAAGCAAAGGAGAAGGGAGGAAATAGGCCCATGTCTCACTGAACTTCTTTGTGATCTGTGTATTTAGTGTCAGATTCTCATCTGGGGTAAATTACTGAAGGCAGAGTCTATATTTTTTTGAATATTGAATGGTGATTGAAAGTCATCAGATGAGCAGAGGGAAAGTTCAGCCCTCTGAGAGAATGTTAGAAAAAATAAAGCAAAATGTAAGGTCAGAAATAGAGTGTAGCATTCCATGATCTTTTAGGTTTAAAATTATACTAATTCTCTATGGAACTTGGAGGCCTTTCTTGAACTGTACAGGATCAAATTGATTAGATGGCTCTGAAGCACTTCTCTTGCTGTTCTTTTAGAATATTTAGTTCACAGGGAGGTGAAAAGGAAAAAAGCAGGCTGGATGCATTTGGTATGACCAGTTCTGGCCATATCCAGGTATGTCATTAAAATCTCACAACAGCTGATTATTAATTTGTCACAATTTGTGCATGTTTCATCTGCTGCAGTAAAGAAGGCAATACAGAGGAGGTAAAATGATGGTTCTTTTGCCCGGGGTAGATATGTCTGACAAATGGAACTACTTAAACAAAAATTGAGCGAGTAGAGTAACACTGTACAGGCCTTTCTTGAAGCCACGTTGTATGCTATCTTAAGGGAACAAAAATAAAAAGAGGATGAAAGAACAAACAGGTATGCAAGCTGCTCTGAATCTGAAGCTCATATGGCAACATATTAATAGAATTTCAAAAAGATAAATTCTGCAGATGCAAGGTTATGTATAGCAATTCTTTTTTATTATTATTTTTTATTTTCACTTGATATATGATAAGGCTATACACTGAAAATGAAATGATGTAGTCAGAGTCCATTGAATTTGTTTAGGGAGGATTGTAAACACTGTCTTGTTTTTCGAAAATGCATTTTGTTTCCATCTTCAAGAACTGATTTGTTCAAGTCTCCGTTGCTATCCCAATTATATGCACAATATAGTATTTCCGGACTGAATGGTAACAAATCATTTTAATCCTATAATCAATACATGAATTATATAAAGGTGCTAGTGCAGATGGAAAAAATTAATTGTCTGCTGACATCCTTCTGATTACTATACTGGCAGAAAGGTGTTAATTTCTGCAATACTTCAACAGATATCCAAACTGTTTTGTCAGAGAGGTTGGACAGTGATGGAGGAGGACTACACTTAACTGTAATTTTTGTAGTAATTCATGGGAAGCTTTATTGACACGTGCTAATGGCACTTGATTGCCCTCAAGAGGTTTTCACAACAGAACTCTGCAAGTGCCACATCAAGGTTTGCTCAGTCAAGTAGTTTTTTTTCCCTTGCATCTAGATAATTTGTGACCACAGGCAAACTTTTGAAAATCCAAGGTGGTTTGCAACAATCCATTGGGGTGAATCTGTCATCAGCTGGCTGGTACAGATTGGTGCACTAATGAAGAGCAAGCTCTTTGTGTTTTTTGTCATTTCTGTGCAAGCAATCCATTTCATTTCTCCTCAGTGGCAGGGCATGTTATACATCTCATCCCATATAATCTGACTTACATTATAATTTGATTCATACACATCCTTTCCACAGAGATTAATTAGCAGCAGATTTTAAGTTTGCAAGTGAAAATATGATAATTAGTTTTCTTGGAATGTTAACATTTCAACACTTCGGGTTCTCTCCATCTTTGTCTTCAATGAAGCTGCAGTAAACGAGCACTATTCCTCTTCTAAATCAGACTCTTGTGAGGTTTGAAATACAGACATTTTCATCAAGCTGGATAATTTCCATACAAAATTTACTAGCTTATGAAATATTGCAAGAGTAATTCATACAGCAACTCCCTCCTCCTCCTGGAGGATGAAGTATGATGTGAGCAGTTCTGAAAACCCTCAGGATAGTCACTTATTTAACAACGGTGATTTCTATTCTTTGTAACAAAAATCAGCTGACTCTACATTTTTGCACAAAATAGAATTAGCCAATAGGTCTCTTGTACAGTAGTTGAGTAGTGTTATAAACATGGTTGCATTAACATCTTTGATTCTCTGCTCTCCTTTATTCTCTTGCAGTATATAATTCAAGTAATGCATTGGTGCATATAATATCTCGAAGTCTAGTAACTTAGCATGATTCTGACTAGAATTTGCCACTTACCTGAATAATAAGAACATTCAAAGTTAAAATAGTGACTAGAAATGTTACATGAAAGATCAACCCTGATGATTTAAAGACAACGTAATTGCTAACAGATGGGGCTTAAGAAGAAACTTGTATTACGGAAAAGTTATTGCATTTTTGTCAGTTATAGGTGGGTGTAACTGCTTAAAAGATAATATTGCTTAATTATTTGTGATGTATCCTCCTTAATGTATAGAATTTTTTTATTTTTTATTTTTGGCAATGATATGATTTTAAAAATCCTCAATCTTCTGTAATTACCGAGTCTATCTCAGCTTCTTCTTACATCTTTAGCATTACTTATCCTCTAAGCTTGGGCAGGTTAGTGTAGATGCCCGCTGGGATAATTCAAATGTTTCTGCCAATGTTCCCATTATGTCTAAATCACCACGTGGTTATAAGCTTGCATTTGTGATTGTATGAGGTGCGTGTGCCAGCTACATATATAATTGGCAGCATGTTTTCACAGATTGGGTTTTTAGGTTTTTCCCTAAGAGGAAATGGGTCTACTAGTGTACTGTTGACTGTCACACACAAGTTTGTTACCAGAGAGTGAATTACTTTATATATAAGTAAGTGCATTAGAGAATACTTGAGTAATGTTATGAAACTGGTGCTTCAGTTATTTTGCTTTCTTGTAATGACTTTCAAATGTTCTGGGACCAAATGGTATTTTTTTTTCTTTAAATACAAAATTCCTGTAGCAGCAGCAGGGACTATCGAAGACACATAGTAAAGTGAAATTTCCTGCCCTCTGAAGGGGACAGGAGGGATGTAGCAGGAACTGAACAAATCTTGGCTGTATATAAGAGTAGCGACAGGAAAGTCAGCAAAGGCTAAAGTCTTGCCTCTGTATCTGTCCACACAGTGAGTTTATCAAAGATGCACACTTGTTTTCAAGCCCATGTGTGCCTTCCCTCTTCATGTCTTAATGTGAACCAAAATAATTTGTGCCCAATTTTACAGGTAAATTTCTGTCTGAAAATAAGTGTTGGCAGAGCACAGATAGTCTCATAGGATTCAGACTGCTTATATACACTCATCTCTCCTAGTTTAGATATGCCAAAGTCTGTGACCACAGAATGGGCTACAAAACAGAGCTCTGGCTCAAGATTTGAAATAGTCACCTTTTCAAACTGAACAGAATTGGATGCTGAGTTAGATTTCCTGTACTGATACTTGACAGCTCTCACCAGAGCTTATTTGTCCAGAGTTTATTTGCTAGAACTCTCTGAAGGGATAGTAAATTTCTCATCCACTACAGTTTTTCTGTCTTAGTGATTATCAAGGCTTCTAAAATAATAACTGTTTCCTGGATCTGTTTGAAATCTGGCACAAGTGTCTCTGAGGCCAGCCAGCGAGTCTTTGTTGTTGCATGCAGCCTTGTTTTCTCCTGAGCCACAAAGTGGGAGAGGAAGCTATGCCCCAGGGAGGTAAGGTTGTAAGGAATTCCTGCCAACAACAAAAAAGAGAAGGAGGCAAATTGACTGTTTTATTAGGAACATGATCTGTAGTGTTTTTCATCTGGAGAGGGGATTGTTGCATGCTGATGAATATGGGTATCGTATCACAAGAGTGCTAAAATGCCCCTGAGCGAGTGTGTTCCTTCTGCTCCCCTTCAGCAGCTCCTACTATCCCGACCACTGACCTGTGAAATGTGGTCACATCCTCTGGATTTTTCATGTATTTTGAAAGCTGTGCTTTTCATCCTGCAAAATATTACCCTAAACAGTTAAATGGGAGTTATATGTACAAGGATATGAGCATTAATATTAATGGCAAATCTGGCAGGTCAGGTGGTCAGAGTGGGATAATTATGCCATTCAGGTAACATATAAGCACAAAAGGTTTCTTGGGTATATTGTTTCAAAACTTTCTCAGTTCTGTCCAAAACAGAACTAATTTTAGTAATCAACATTTCTGAAATAAAATCTTTTCATGGGGGATATAGCGAGATGACCAAGAGAGAAAGAGACCAGCTTCTACCTTTGGCACACTCTGAATGAAGCCAAACTTTGATCCTACATCTTGGTGCTAATGAGAACAGTTCAGACAATATGCTGTCCACAAGTATCCTAGAGCCTCCTGCTGCCTTTGGATACCTCCCTCTGTGCCTAGCAGCACTGGGATCTTCTGATGTGTTCATCTTCCTCCACTGGCTAGATGCAGGGCCTTATTTACATATCGGGCTCCTTGAGTATGGCCCCAAACATGCATCATTCATGCAGTGACACAAACATCAGCAGATTAAAAAAAAATGGTTCTACACTAAAGTACAAGGACCAAATGTCCCCAGAATGACAAGAAAAAGGAAAGGGAACCTTGTGGAGCTGGTCATCCCCATAGGCCTTACACAGGCCACAGCAGCCCATTAGGCCTTCTGGGCCATTTGCCTGGGTAGAGTCATCAGGAAGGTTTATTTTAAAATAGGAAATTGCAGCTGGTCAGTTTAAACATCTCAGAAAGTTCTATGGCTCCTGTCAGATTGAAGCCATTGAAATTGGCACACTGGCCATGACAGGAGTAATTCTTTGACAAATCAGTCTTTCTGCATAGAAAATTATCCCATCAGAAACACTCCAAGTGGTGCTAGCCTGCAGGCCTGGAGCTTGAACTCCATCATGGCATAAAAACCTTCTCAGCTTTGTTTTCTTTTGCAGCTGAGATTACCCACTTAGGACCTGTAGTTTAGACTTTTTCCCAGATAACTGCCCTTTTGTACTAATGGGTCTTGCCTGAGAGAGCAAGCCTGCCAACTGGATCCTTACTTCACTAGCTCACAAAGAAGGATGCTCATTTTAGCTTTACTGAGCACATTTGGGTTTTGCGTTTCCATTTAACAAGTAGGAAATAACACAGTATAGATAGAAAGCTGTTTTCTGTCTCTTTCGAAGTCAAAGTAGATAGAGAAAAAAACACACTTGTTAAGTCTTGTTAAGCTTTTTTCCTTTTTTTAGGATTACTCTACTCTTTCTCTTGATTAGTTCCTCTTTGCTGAAGTCTGATGGGCTTCAAATAAACTAAAGGCTTGTGAACCTGGGAGCTTTAGGCCTCCTGCTGTTAAGGAAAGGTTTATAGAGTAATTCCTTTCATTACTGCTTTATAAATGGCACTGTTGGAAGCACTGTGTACTGCAGCTTGAACAACATCTTGGAAAATGTTAGCTGATTTGCTGTTTGAGAACTAGTGTCTTTCACAGTGGCTTTTGAGGTGGTTCATATAACTATTAGTGTTTGAAACAGATGGGAATCTTTCCTCAATAAAAACATGTTATCCTACTTCACATTCAAGTCACACTGCATTTATGCAGACCCCCATAACAACAGACAGTGAGTACCTTTGACTTTGTAGGTAGATATGACTCTAATATAACCTATGGAGAGCCCTGCACAACTCATCATGTGTTTCTATAGGGTGAGAACTGCAAAAACTCCTTCAGATACTCCAGCTGAAGCCTGGAGCATGCAGCAGACCTTGCTGGTTATCTCTTCTGTTCAAACAGTAGTACTACATTTAGAGCAGCATCGTTACATACAGCCTCAAGGCCTTCCTCTATGGGGTGGTCTTATGCTGCTTACTGCTGGCATTGTCCTTGGTTTGAAATTGTCTGTCTGTGGTGGTCTCAAAACCTCACTGCTTGTCCCAGTGACAAAAATCTTTTAACATGGGAAAAGGTCCAGAGTCAATGACTTTAAAAGTGGCTTTATTATAGCACTGTAGCCTATTCCATTACTGCTTTCTTCTAAAGTAAATTTGATGCCAGTTCCCATAGAATCTATGCATCCTCCTGACTTAAGTCTCCTTTCTGGGTACCACGATTGCCTTCTCTTGGCCATTTCTGCTGTTTTTTTTTTTTGTCCCCTAGCTATGTACTAAGCTGCAAGAGACCAGTATAGCCTTTTTCTTCTGTATCTGGACAGATGTGCTCAGATCTGTCTCCATGGTGGTGCCAGATCTGTATGGGTGTGCTGAAGCAGGTGAGATTAGAGCATCATTTGAGAAGCATTCTTCAAAGGAAATAGACATACCAATGGCTGATGCACCTTCTGTGGCACAGGGTAGTGCTCATCAAAAAAGAAGCACTGTTGAGTACTCATGAGTCGTCTTCACTGGTTACATCTGGGTATCTAAGTGGGAAGAACAGAAATCCACCCCTAAAAGTGGGAGGGTGGAGGCTCAGGCAGCTGGAGCAAGTGCTTCAAAAAAAGAAATCTGTTCCACAGGCCTGGGAACAGCTGCTAGGAAGAAACTGTAAACAGGCCACTAACTGAGAGTGAGACAGTGCATTAACCAGTGTGGGGAGAGCAGACCTGCTGAAAGTCCACTAAAAAGCTTGACAGAAGGTTGAAACGGCCACTTCATGGCATAGAGGCCCTTTAGCTGTGTCGACGCAGAGGCCAAGGTGGCAGGGATCTGCACAAGCCATGTTTTGTGGCTTCCTTGCCATGGAGGTTGCAAAACCGCTTGAGGCATGCAGTTGGATGCTACACTGTGTGAGTAAAAGCAAAGGAGGCCCAGGAATAGTGAAATATTTAAAATATTTTCTTGTTGGGTTTTTACAAGTAGAAGTATAAACACATGTGTGTGAGTGAGAATGAAATCACAGCACATTATGACTGTTTTGGAGGCTTTACCCTCAATTTCCTCTTGCCGCATTTACACTCAGAAATGCGGGCATGTGTAGCAGGATTCTTGTTGCTCATGTATGCATCCAGCCTAAGGAGCAATAATCAGCCTTTAAATAATATGGGGGCAGTTTTTACATTTATTACAGTGTCTCATTGGTGTTAATGTCTCTGTACACAGTGTTAAATACTTGGAATGAACCCGCTGGATAGCTCCAATGTATATTTGTGATGAAAATGAGCACAAACAGGATGAGATTTTGTGGGGTCAGAGAAGAGAGGGGAAAGATTAACAGCAGTGACAAACAACAAACAAAAAGCTTCAAAACCAAATGACAATAGCAGCATCCTTGCATAAATATAACATTCTTCTGCAGTGCCCACTGCAATGCCTCGCTGAGGCACTGTGAATACAATCATCTTTAATGTTTACATCTGGGTATCTAAGAGGGAAGAACAGAAATCCACCCCCAAATTGAGAGGCTGGAAGCACTGCAGAGGGGTATGCAGTTAGGTGCAAATCATAACTTAGTTCATTTTTATTTAATAGAAATGCCAGTAAGTTTCTGTTTCATTGTCCAAGATGAATGCAAAACACCACAAAAATAAATGAGGCAAATTTACCAAAGAAACCCGCCCCAAACCTCTTTGCTTTTGTGCTGGTGATGGTGCAAGTAAATGTGTCTGTTTCATATGTCTGGGGTCTGACTCTCATTTATGTTATTCTGGCATCTTGACAACACTTTGCCACGAGTATAATGATGTGCCAGATTTGTGTGTAAATGCCTGAGTGCACAAAGAGAGGAATTTGTGATTTTCAGACCTGACAGTGCCCTAACCATGAGGAGACACTGCTTGTTCTGCAGTGTATTGCTTCATCTCTGACCACTAAGGGTTACTATTGTCATTTGTTGAATGTGTAATAGGATATAAAGATGGATTAAGCTAAATGTTTTGGCTTTAAAAGTTTGTTTTGTTTTGTTTTTCTTTATTTTCAGAAAAGAAAGCCTCTTTCTTTTCTGCTCGCACAAAGAAGGTTGTACAGTTTAAACAAAACCTAATGGAAATTCTTGAATGAGGCAAAGATGCTGCAGTTCAAATGCATTCATTCTGTTTTTGTGGTGATGTGGCATCATCACAACTGGAGTTTGTTGTTCCATTTTTTGGTTGATGTGTAGCCAGGCAAAGACTCTGACTTAAAAGCTTAGGACTCAGATTTCCAGCCCAAGCTTTTTTGAGAATCATTATCACTGCAATTGGGCAAGAAGACGCTTTATAAAACAAACAAACCAACACAAATAAACAGAGCTCACAGTATTTTTTCACATTTTCAACCTCATGATAATTTTGTTTTTCATAACTGTGTTAAGCAAATGTGGATGAAAGTTACCATAGGTCATAGGCTTTTACTTGTTTCCTGACAGGCTCCAATACTTCTTTTCTTTTTTTATAAGTGAGTAAAATTTATTTCAGATACTCAGTGTGTAACCAACCATTTTTGTAAACTCCTTAAATTCAGAATAATAACAATTCAGCCAACTAATATATGCCTTAAGTGGATTACTAAAGCATGTTTATGTTCAAGCTAATCCTATTGTAATGTAGTTCATTTAACTGGAAGTTTTCTCCAATCTGTGCTGAATTTTGCTCACTTCAGAACTTCTCTGTGGCTTGAGAGAGAGAAGGAAAGAGGAACTGAGAGAGGAAGGGAGGGAGGGGACATTTATTGTTCCTAAGGATGCACACATAACTTGTCTATGCCAGGCAGCTCATTGCTCCAAGAATTCCTGCTGCTTTACCATCACCTACTTACCTTTTCTGATCCTCTCAGTGCAAAGTTATCAAGAGAGGCATGAGGCAGATATTTTTGTGTCTGGAGTGGCACAGTGCTGTCACCTGTCCCTGCTACGCAGATGGCCAGATCTGACATGATTCCCATGTCTGCACTGCTACCTCTGGAAGGCATTTTCATCTCACACACAGTCCAGGGAGTTGTTGATTTTCAGCTGGAACGATCGTAGAAAATACAAACCAGAACCATATCACTGCAGTACATTATTCAAATGAGAGGTCAAATTACCCCCACTGATGTAAGCAGGGTTGCCAAGGTCTAAATGAAGACACAACTTGGCCAAAGGTCTGTTTCTAATGTGAGGTTTGAGGGCTGGTAGGTCTTGCATCTAATATCAAACAGCTGCAGGACAGTACCAGTTCCTTTGGAAAGTACGCACACGTCTAAAAAAGTCTTCCCCAGACAAAAGCATAAAACCCAACAACCCCAAATTTTAATGTATTATTTAAACCTCACCAGCAGAAAGCTGAAAGTATAATTGCTCATTGTTGCCTGCCTTTTTGGTTTGATTTCCCTGTATGAGATTATTTAGATACATTAAAACATGCTAAGATACTTCAGCCTAATGGTCATGCTGCTTATCCCCCTGCTGCTCCCACTCACACACTCAGACCCCTCAAGGGCCTTGACAAAACTGAAATCTCAATTCTTGTATCGTTTGCACCCCTGTAGATCTGTGGCAGTTTCCATTCATTTGCATTTACTAACAGAAAGCGAACTCAAGTTGTGCATTTGGTGTGATATTAGCACAAGCAAAAAGATAACTCATTTGCTAGCCCTTACAGTTTCCTTTTGCAGTGCAGCAAAATGTCCTAGGTTTGCACGAGAACACACTTTTATAACTATAATCACTCAAGAACTCAACTGCAGACATATATGAATATATCACTCCAAAATTCTTAATGGCCAGTAAAGTATCCTTTTTCTGAATTACTACCATGTTTCAAAACTGCGCGCGTCATCTTATCACGTACAATACATTAAGTGTTGGTCGTGTAAGTCAGATCTTCCCTATGGGTATTTTAAATTGCAAACATGACTTTTTGGAAACACTACTCTAATGTTGTTTATTTGCCTTGGTTTCTAAATCAGTGTGGCTGATTTAGACATACCAGAACGTACCAGTTTAATGAGTTTTTCCTTATTCTTTGCTACTTTTCACACCTTTACCTGAACAAGAAAGATCAAGCAATTTGATCAATAGTTGAACATCATATGCTGTCTAAACTCTTCTTTAAATTTGTACTAAATTTACAGCATGTCTCCTTCCTGCCTGCCTTCCTCCTTCTCTCCCTTTCTCTCCCTTTCTCCTTCCTTCCCTCCCTCCCTCCATCCCTTCCCCCCTTTATTAACCAGTACAGAAATTGGGCTTAATGCGTCTTCTAAGTTAGCCATGAAATAAATATGTTTTGTTTTGTTTTGTTTTGTTTTTTTTTCCTGTCAGGTATTGTCTTACAGCAACCTCCCTTCAGGAAGTTGTAGAGAGCAATAAGGTCCTCCCCAAGCCTCTTCTCCAGACTGAAAAATCCCAGCTCCTTTAGCTGCTCCTCATAAGGCCTGTGCTCCAGTCCCCTCACCAGCTTTGTTGCTCTTAACTTGAGCACGCTCCAGGGCCTCAGTGTCTTTCTTGCAGTGAGGGGCCCAAAACTGGATGCAGTACTTGAGGTGTGGCCACAACAAAGCTGAGTACAGGAGGACCATCACTTCCCTGTTCCTGCTGGCAACACTGTTTCTGATGAAAGCCAGGATGCCACTGGCCTTCTTGGCCACCTGGGCGCACTGCTGGGTCATTTCAGCCAAGGATCAATCAGTATCCCCAGGTCCATTTCCTCTACACAGTCTTCCAGCGACTCAGCCCCAAACCTGTAGTGCTACCTGGGTTGTTGTGGCCAAAGTGCAGGACCTGACATTTGGTCTTGTTGAACCTTATCCAATTGGCTTCATATATAATATTGCTCTTAGGCTGGAAGTAGTCCCTTATTTTTCATCTTCGATGGCTTGATTGCAAACCTTTCTTTCTGCTTGAGACCAACTGTCTCTGCTGTGCTGTAATAATGTTCAGTGCCTCTTTCATTTTTTAGTTTGGAAATAATGAGAGGCTCTACCAGCAGCCACACTCCAAATTCCCATATCACCAATGGGAATGTGAAGACATTGAGCAGCTTGGTGCACCAGAACTTACCATGTTGCTTCTCCCTAGGACACTGTCTCCCTGGGGACTTTTGCAAACATTTTTCTTATGTCACATGTTTGAGTATTAGAAACAGAAGACTTTGGTGTGCAGGTGAAAGCTTTTAATATAAATAGATAGCTCTATCCTTGCAAGTCATAGGTAGATAAGTGTATCAGTATAGGGTCATATATTACACACAGACTGTATTTGTGGGGTCCAAACAAGATGTAAAGAAAGTACAAGCATAGCAAGGTTGACTTTTTAGAAAATAGAGCTGTAATATTTTGAAGCACAGAAGATTAAAGTAGTATTTCTAGACATTGTATTTCAATGAATTATTGTACATATAAAGTCAGTTGCACTGGAAGTTGGAAAGGCCATTTATTTCACAAATACCAGTGCTATCCCTTGAAATGAAAATGGGATTGTGGAAGAGATTACATCACACTGTAGATTTCAAGGTAGCTCCAGTTCCCAGGTACCGAATGGTACACAGTAATACTGGATTGCTTTAACTATGTCCTGTGTAAAAGACTCTATCGTCAGTCCATGTTCATGAGTGTTGAAGCTGGGATTTCTTTGCAGCAGAGGTAAAATGAGATGGCGCTGCCAAAAGAATAGGCTCTGGCATGGGTAGTTTCTGCTTTTGTGTTGAGCACCTCTGCTCTTGTTTGCAGCAGCAGCCACCAGCCTAGCTTGTTGGGGCTTTGCTGCAGATGAAACAGAGAAGAAAAACATCTCTTTATCTAACTGGCAGCCGCCTGCTTTCATTGCATCTAGTGCTGTTCCTGCTTTAAGAGGGCAAATAGTCTGGGCAGACAGAATGACACTCTTAATTAGTGATTCTTTACTATCATAGCCTGATCTTCAGTTCTTAATGTTAACTAGAAATATATGATACTGTCATCTGCAAACAGACTGAATAACAGGAAGAGCTGAGCAAGATTACTTATCCTCTTGTAACCATGAAAAAGCTATTCTTGAATGATCAAGGAATCATAAGTATCACTTCCTCACCTTACTACCCAAGAGATTTCAAAATATTTTTTTCTCAATTATTTACCTCACAATATATTTTAAGACTGCAAAAATACTGAAGACATCCCATTTTCTCTGTGTTTTGGCTTTTGAAGTCAACAGTCCTTTGGCACTGTTTCCATAAGTGGGCTAATGCATCTTTAAAACCAAACCATCAGAAAGCACTTGAAATTGCAGATGTGTGCTGGGTGTTTAGGGATTTTATTTGCATGGGTCTGACCATCCCTATAAGACATGTAATGAGAAAAGGAACCAGCAGAGTGCTGAGAAATGGTACAGAATGTTCCTTCTGGTTGGGAGCTTGTACTTCCACATATATCAAAAAACGGGCTGTCAGCTGGACTGAGTTTAGGCAATCAGCACACAGAAATCAGCTTTTTTCTTTGGTGCTTGCAGTCTATGAAAAATATTGGCTAAGGTTTTTTTTGTAACTGCTGACTTAAGAAAGCATTAAACTGTTCTTGGGTATACTTGTACCTTTTATTCTTGAATACTAAAATGATTTGGTTGGTGTTTTTTTCTATGTTTAGCATTCTTTTGACTGATATGTTGTTCTGCTAACTTGGGGAAATGTTCTGGTTACAGTTAAATAACAATGAATATGTGGGCATGATTCACTTCTGTGCTGCTTTCACTTACTCTAATTTTACATCAGTGCAGCATTATCAGAGAAGGCACACCAGCATCAAAACATCAGACAGATCCAAAGCAAAAAACAGAGTAGTTTTTAATGAATTGTGGAATTGATTTGATGCACTATCTAAATTAATATAGAGTGTACATTTTAGTAGAGTTTATATAATGATACATCTCCCAGTGCAAGAGGCATGTTTGCTTAGAGCTGAAAAGAAATTCTGCCTATATTTTAGAGCTGTGTTGTTGATGGTTTGCCCCTTTGAATAGAAACATCTTCATTACAGGTGCTATCTTTTACAATTATTCTTCCATTTAGCATAATCTGGATGGATGTACATTCATTAGAGTCAAAGTATTTTTCAATTTTTTTTAGTGTTTTCACCACATAACAAAAATGTAGTAGAAAATAACAACACCTCTCATTAGTTCTGAGTTGAGAAGGAACCCGTCACCTGTTAAGCTATTAAAATTGAATCAAAATCATTAGGAAGTAAATAGTCATCTTGCTTTTCAGTATCTGCTGTCTGATGTAATGAGGATGGTGTGCTGACATGCTGCTCACATTCCTTACATAGCTTATGGAAGGAGTTATGATCCAAAGGAGCAAAAAATACACAACGGTATAAAACTTTGTTAGAATTTAGACTTCCAGTTTTGTTCATGTCACTAACCCAACATCCTGCTGTGGTGTCTTTGCTATTGTAGTTTTCTGCATAGGCTGAGCTGCTGCTTAATAGATTAATTAAAGATCAGGCTAAGTAATTTCTTTGGGTTTCTTTCTCACGCTATACCATTCATAGCTCCTGATGGACTTCTCATGGCAATATATGGGTGATCTGTAAGGTGCTTTCACATTATGAAGTGAGACTCTCTCTCCATGGGTTATGGGCTGTTTGTGAATCACTCAAGAGATGCCAGTTGATGGTATCCTTCCCAGGGCTCCCTTCTCTTACTTCAGGGAATTTCATCTGGCCCACAGCCTGGCTCCAGAATGACTCCCACAAGACAGGGCTATCACAGATGATTTGTCCCCACAGTAGCAACCTTAATCAGCTGCTCTGTTTTCAAACTGCAGTTCTGAGTTGTTGAAAGGTTCTCCTACAAGCTGATGCAGCAATGAGTATCTGTGGGAGTGGAATGCTTACATGTTGCAGATGTCACTTGTTCGCATGCACAGAGGACAGGTGAGTGCAACAAGCAAACCCTCTGCTACCTTGAATCTGAAGTCTTTCTTTATGTTGGGTCTGAGGTTCAACTACATGTCCTGGTGCAGAGGGAAAATATGACAAAGGGAGGAAAAATATATTATGATTATTATTATTATTATATATTTTTTATAATAATAATAATTATATTACTAAATTTACTTTAGTAAATCTACTTTAGATGAGTCAATGGACCTCTTATCCAACACAGGCCTAGAAATAACAGCATTAAACACAGCTAATGCGTGAGAGGGTGTGACTTGAGTATGCTTTTCATCACCTTTTTCATGGCAAATCTGTGTAAATAGGGCCATTACATTTGGTAGCAGCATGCCTTGTGGCTAACCCACCACCAAGGATAGGCTTTGACAGTCTTTGTGCAAATTAGAGAGTGTTTAATTGAAATGCATTTGGAATAATTGAAAACTTTAAAAAGTTGTGCTGGATTTTTTTTCAGTGTTAGGTCTGCTGCTGTCTGCTAGTATTGCCAGAATAATAATTAAGAATTCTTTTTACAAATATTAACGATAATGTAGGCATGTGTTTGTGTATATATGTATGTTACATCCACACTCAGGAAAAGAAACACTCTAATGTGACCAGGGATTTGGTAACTTTGACCAAAAATGAAGGTTTTCAAGAAAAATCTGTCACTGTTGTGCCTGGCTCTTGAGGGGTCTAGCAGGATTGGGCCTTGTTTGTACCAAAATTGTAGCACCATACTGTCTTTTGTTCTGCATCGAGGGCACCAGGCTGTCAGGGCACCAAGCACAAATCTGGTCTCAGCCCACAGCTGTGACATGGAAACACTACTGTAGTACGGACAGAAAACACAGCATTAAGTGCAAGATGCCCGTGACTTTGGCTCATGCAGTAACTGTCATTGTTGTAGGAAGGTTCAGGCAATGAAAGTAAAGCTGACTGTACAGATCTCTTGACTGAAAGGAACTTCCAGCAAGGGCCCATGTCATGACTCTGTAGGTTGCTGTCTCATTCCTCTCCAAAACAAAGCAACCAGCTTTTTGTCCCCACTGTCTTACTGACGTTTGAGAGTGAATTAGAGGTCTATGTGATCCTTCCTTGGATGCATTGATTGCGTCAGACATCAATGCCTGTATGTTTATGCAGCTATGCCAATGCACCTGTGTTGTGAGGAGCTCTGTGTGGTGGGCACCTGCTGAGCCAAAGAGTTGAGATGAATAGCACCCACATTGATTTGCCTATAATGGAATGGAAAAGAAAAATGTTCAGGTTTTGTTGCAGGTATTTTCATGGGGTATTAAATTGGTGGATTAGTTGCAAACAGCAGTACTGATAAAGTCTCCTGTCCATCTTGATGGTTGGGCCTTTCTATTAAAATGACACATAAATAACCTATTATGTCCCCCACCCATGGAAATTCAAATGCACCTGTCAACTTGATAAAGCACTTGCCTGGAGGGAAGCATTGTTTACATTTTCACTCCATTCTTCAGAAAAAGTGAGATTCTAATTATTTTTCCCACTGTAAATTAATGCTGACTATGATGGTTAGCATATCTCTGTATTGTTATATCTATGCAAAAGTTAAATAATAGAACTGATCCATCATGTATTATGCAATGTGCATTTTTATGACAGGCTTCCCTCTGATCTTATTATGCCTTTCTTCATAAATACTTACTTTTTCCCCCAGCAGCTGGGGGAATCTTTGTTGACTGCTGGTTCAGAAGTTGAAATCTGTCCTGTGTGGAAAGGAAAATGCAATGTACATGTTTATCGGATGCTGAACTCTGCTATCTTCCAAGGACAGAAAACTAAGGATATAAAAATGTGCTCCTTTAATAATAAGATTCATTATAACAGACAATTGGTCACAGAGCACTAAACCATTTTTCTCCAAACCAAGCACATCAAATTTAATACTATAACGCAATTGTTTCTGGATGTGTTACACGGTTACTTTTGATTCAGGAAGGGCAAACCAGTTGAGGTGAAATCAAATGTGAACTAAATCTTTCTTCCAAACATAAAATCACACCACACATTTACCCAAGACTTGAACCATAAATCATTTGTTAGAGTTCCAAGCAGTCTGTTTAGGATTTTTTAGTAACATCTTTTTTGTATGTACTTCATGAGTCCTGCTTAAATGAAGGCAGAACTGCTGAAATACCACAAAGGAGACTGTTTTTTTTAAATACTTCTGACTGTGCTACACGTGGGAAATATTATTGTCAGAAGAATTTTTGCTATCTGGTTTCTTAACTTGAGCAGGGAAGAAGACGTTTCTTAGAGGCTCTTGGTATGCTCAGAGAGCCCCAGGAGACAACCTGATCTTTCAAGTTTCCTGACAAGTTTTACAGACCCAACTGGTTTGCATACCCCGTTGAAGGCTTATGCGAACTGCCCTGAACCTTTGGCCCTTTATCTGCTTGTTACAGTGGGTTTCTGCATTTCCAGAAAAGCAATTACAATGTTTGCAATATCTAAAATACAAAACCCTGGAGTAGAAAGATGAAGGAGTAAGCTCTCAACAAGAAAATGTCTGTGCAACTGAGGTACATTTGGAGTAAGTTTGGTTGAGCTTATAGCTGGTGTTCTGGCCTTATGGTGGCAGAAGAAAAGCATCTTGGGATGGGGATGGGTTGGAGTGAGAGGGGAGTGCCAGTTTTGACTGCAAAGGAAGATCAAGATCCTTCCTTGAACTGAACTTTTTCTCTTTTTATCATAATCTTTTCCCCCTTCCTTTCTACAATGAAACCAGCGTTTATTTTAATGCCATGACCCGTCAAAATCATACATAAATACTCCAGGCTGTTATACTGTAATGTCTTTGCTGTCTGGAAAATGGTTGCAAAATCGTTTTCCTCCAGTTTTCTTTCCATGAGTTACCTCTGTAGTGATGTCTGCAAGAAAACAGTTAATTACTGGTGATTATGTTGAAAAGCAGATAAGATTAGTTTGGGACAGTTAAGAAAATAGCCATACAGTATGCACTAGTACAACTACTGCTTTGATCTTGCCGTAGTTGTTATCTCCTTGTTCCTGGGGCAGCCCATTTCTACCTGTTTGTACAGCAGCTGGAGCAGTGGGGTCACACTGGGAGCAAGAGTCTCTGGATGTCTCTGAATTTGTCTCTGTTTGCTAATAATTAATATCTGTGTTCCTGTAGCCAGTATACTCATTAGAATTGCTTAAAGATCAGGAAAAAAAATGGCTGAATTTCTAAGCAGGGGGCAATCACCTTTCATGGATTAGCATTTATGTTTTACCAAACGTGTTGAAGTTTGCTTCCTGCTTTCACCTTCTTCTTAGTCTGCTTTCATCTACTTAAAAAGGGAGCTGGGTCTGAGAAGGCAAATTAGGAAAATTGTTTTGATTCTTAGAAATAGCTTAGAAAATGCATTAGAAAAATTCCGAACAGTTTTGCTACTGTTAGGAAAGTGTTAAAAAAAATAAAAATAAAAATAAAGAAGTTTTAAATCTGGATTTGGTCAGGTATCCAACAAAATTTGCCCTGCACAAGAGCATGCTTCACGATGTGCTCTTCCTGATTGACACGAGGACATCCAATCCTGCTGACTTCTCAAGAGGACATTTCCTGAAGCAGGAGAAGTTGCAGGTAGAAGCAAGCTGTACAATGTATTTACATCGTAAATTCTCAGCTGATTTGCTGCCCATGTTTTTCAGCTTCCAGGAACAGATCAGTCTATCTGAAATAAGTCACAGGTCTGTTAAAGAATTCTCATAACTAGACACACATTGTTTTGCATGTAATCTTGGACATGGCAAAAGAAATCTGTGAATACAGGCTTTTTTCGTTTAACTATCTTACTCTTGAGTTTAATCTGTCCCAAACAGTAAAGGTTGAATACAAAAGGTTCATTGCATATACGTTAATTAACAAACTGAGCTCCTTTGTTTTCTGTTTACAGATTCTTTTTGAGCCACATTGTTTTTCTACAGATCTGTCAGGGTGAGGTCTTTGTTTCACAAATTTTTTGTGCAGAATGTCTTCTCTGGGGAAATTTTATCCCATAAGATGAACTGTATTGTCAGTCTATCTACTATTTGTTCTATTTGTTGTTTCTGGTGTATGTTTGGTCACCCAAGTCATATAGTATTTTTTTTTTCTGCTTTCTGACTGCGTTGCATTCGTAAACAGATGAGTAATGAATAACAAATGTTGATGAGCAGATAATGAATAACAGACACTCTTATTTACACAGATATGCCCTTGTATGCATTAAAATCTTGACTTCCATCAGGAAAATAGCTTTTCCTAAAGACTCATATATATAAAATCCTGTCTGTCTGAAGTTACTGAAGATGCTTTCTTAAGTAACTGATTCCAGCATCCCTTATAAATTTGGGAAATGAGGCGTGGAGAGAGATTTCTCTTATCCATCTGAACCAAACCCATTCTGGGCTTGGAATACAGCAGGATTCTATAGAATAGAAAGGGAATGTATTTTATCCTCTTTCCTTAGGGCAAATCAATGGACAAAGGCACTGCTATATGCGAGGAAATGCAAGAAAGCTGTGGCCTTTAATTTTCACTCATCCTTTGCTCAGACAAAGCTTTTGCTGAATTGAGTATCAGTTTTCCTCGACTTAATACTTGAAATTACATTTTTTTTTCCCCACAAATTTATTGCTGTTTGAACAAGTCTGTTTAAGCATTTGTATATTATTTGTAGATGGCTCAAATGTGGAGACTTGAAACAATGTGAGATTTAGATCTGAAACAATGGGATGGTGAGCAGCAGACTGCATGAGCAATGGGTGCACTGGGGCTAAAAAATACATGAATGTTCTTTGTGATATCCCAGCACAGGAGATCAGAACTGTCTCCTGGAAAAGATCTGCATTGCTGTTCATTTGGATGCGTCCAGAAATGTGACGTTATCACAGTTCAAAAACAACAACAAAATTCCTCTGCTGTTTTCTAGTGTTATAATGCTAAGCAGCTTGCCATAAATCTATTTCTCCTCAGTCATTTACAAAGAGGTTATTCACTGTATATGGTTATTTTCATCATTCAGTCTGCCCGTGCTAGTTTATTAAATAAATCAGGGAAGACTGCTAACGGTGACGCTTCAGGCATTCATAATTTGACTGAAATAAACAATTCCCAGATACTATTGGTCCATTATGTTGGTCCATTATGTTCATAAATAGAAAGGTTTAGAAACAAGTTATCTGCGGAGTTACTACAGACAGTCGTAGGTGGGGATATCGCACCGCACCGCTTCAAAGGCTCTGTAGGCGGAAGGGTAAAGGACAGGCTGCTAGCAATGCACACATGCCTGGCATCAGCCCTTTGCCAGCAGGAGACTAAAGACCTTCATTAACCCGAGACATTTGCACACTTCACTGTAGTCCCAGGTGTGAGAGCACACAGTTGCCACACTAAAATATGCTGTGTACCTATATGTGTACAAATGCACACGTACATATTTGTACATATAAGGATTAAATATAGAGGAGAGTGGTGGAATTGGTCATGACTTCTTCATGATGATATACTTTTTTGGCAGTTGTAATAACTCATTTTTTTCATTCTTTTCTACTTGTGCTTTCTCCATTTTGGGAATTTATTTGAATAATGTTCACTTTGTTAAGTCCCCCATCCTTCCTGGAATGGCTTGGAATTCTTTTCTACTGGTACAACCAATTTAGTGTAAAGTTCAGAGGCACTGAGGGTGTTTTTATATATTTGCATATAAACATTGTGAGGTTTTTAGCAAAAGTTAGCAATGGGGTCTGCAATGCTTAAGGTTGCTGAGCTTCCCTCAAAGGATGATGGTAGCTAGCTTTTGGGTTTTTTTTTAGTTGTAGAGTTATGCTGGTATAACAAAGATTGCCTCCAGGACAACAATTCCTGTATTTACAACCTTTACCACAGAAAATGCTCTTACCATGTTTATGAAAGTTATTTAAAGTGAATACAGCATCCTCAACTTTTAATGCTATTTTTGTTTTGTTTTGTTTTGTTTTTTTGTTTTTTCCCCTATAATTTCATCACTTTTGCTCTTTTTCTTAAAGTTAGCAGCTTTTAGCTTTTGCTAACTGTCATGATGAGCTTGCAGTTCTGCCCACTCTCAGACGGTTGCTTTGGTCCGTATTGTTCATTTTATGCCTTTTCTTTGAATACTGCTTTCAAACATTTTTCGCACATTTTGCAGTGCACAAAGCTGGAATTGATTCACATTATATTGTTAATAGTAATACTGGAAGCAGTTTAGAATCGGTACCAATTGTAGTAGTGTTACAACACACAGGGATACATGTATTTCTCAAACTTTTTTTAATGATAATGTCTTTTAAGACACTGACAGTCAGCGTTCCTCACATTCTTACCGCAGGTCAGTAAATCTAAGGAATTTTTGTTTCTTTTTTCTTTTTTGCAATAGCTGTTGGACAATAGGAAACCTCTTTGTAACTTTATCGCTCTAGCATGACATTTTCTGCACTGTGACCTTGGCTGTATTAATATGAATTTATTGCCTATCACATGTGATGTATTACATGTGATGTAAACATACATTTATTAATGGATTGCTATTTTATATGTCCATGTGTCCTACTTCAATAACGTTATTTCTATATACTTGATATGGCACGACACAATAAAATACATTTGTATTTGTATCTACAAATACATTTTTGGCTTTTGCTCTAGGTTATGTACTGTAACTCCCAAAAGGTGATATAATTAACCTTTGTGTGAGGTGTGTGTTCCATTCCTTTAAAAGCCTTTGTATTTTTACGTCACACCGTACGTTAAAGAAGTAGTGATTGAAATCATTGTTGTCAAGGAAAAATGTATTAAAATTATTAATAAGACTTCAACCCACACGAGACTTACTAAATCATCTGATCTGACCTAAATTTATGACCCTTCTTCCCAATTCTTTCTTTTGCATGCTTGCACAAAGACAGGAGGAATGAAAGAAAGCAATACAATAGACCAGTGAAAACTGTATGTTTGCATTAAAGCTGCGTAACTTTTTGAGATAAATATTATAAGCAAATAAACTATAAGAGCATTCACATCAGACCTCATTTCAAGCTGAACTATTATAAAGCGATTAACAGCCTCACGCTCCTGCTTTAATTAAGTTATGTTGTGAAATATTCAGCATTTGAACCTGTTCCGGCCTGCCTCTTTTATCACTGAATTAACATCTTTAATGTGTTTTTCTGCTGAAAGACGAATTTCATTTAAGGATTACTGTACACTGCTCTGGCATTTTGTGGTTTCTTGTCAGCCCTTGTGAATCTAGATCATAGCGAACTTCAGTTCCTCTGACATGTCCTATATGCACAGTCTCTTGACTAGCCTGTCTCTGTGGATTTATTAACTCACATTGTATTCCTGTAGAAATGAATGGACATTTTTGATTAACTTAATGATAGAGATTTCAGATGACAGCAGAGTTTACTTTTGGAGCTTACTGCAGGTTATGTGGGCCACCGCAGATCTCTGGAGACCTATCACTTCACAGAAACACATTGTGAAAGTTTTAAGGCAGCAGGCATCTGCCTGCCAAATATTTCAGGACGGTGCTAGAAAGAGGGAATTTGAACAGTCCTTCAGACCCAGGGTGTCTAAATCCACTCAGTGTCACAGTGTATGCTCTTTCCTTTCCTAGGGTTGGTTTTTGGTCATTATGTGTAGCTTCGTATTGTAGAACTTGTCAGTTTTGGTGATGCTTTTTCATTCTAAGATGTCTGATGGTCAGGCTGTGCTTTTAGGGAGCAGGGGTTGTGCAAGTCAATAGTGTTAAGTTCTCTTAGCTAATCACATGAACATCCTTTGAGGGAGCTCCTGAAAGAGATCTTTACTCTGGCAGAGCAGTTTACTCACAAAGAAAGGTTTGAGAAACATAGGATTGTCTTCCACGATGGAATCATTCTTCCAATTACAAAAACTGAGGAGTGGCTGCTTTTGAAGCTTCTTGTCTCTGCTCTGGCCAACACTTTCTGAGAGCTCACCCCAGCAGAAGCTGCCTTCCTGCTTCCATTAGAGCACTGGCCACTTTGACTCTTCTGGAGCATGTGTGTATTCTTGCTTTCATTGCTCACCTAAAACCAGTCCTCTCCTAAGGCAGTTGCTCAGAGTAGCTTCCTGCATATCAGGGTTGTGGCACTGGTACACAGTATTGGTTATGGGATTCCTCATAATCACAAAATCATAGGGGTTGGAATGGACCTCTGGTGTTCATCTAGTCCAATGCCTTAGCTAAAGCAGATTATCTACAGTAGGTTGTACAGGAGATCATCCAAGTGGGTTTTTAGTATCTTCCAAGAAGGAGAATCCACAGTCTCTTTAGGCCACTTGTTCCACTGCTTCGTAACTCACAGACTTCATGTTCAGATGGAAGTTCCTGTGTTGCAGTTTGTGTCCATTACGCCTTGTTCTGCTGCTGGGCACTGTTGAAAAGAGCTTGGCCCCATGCACTTCACTCCCGACCTTAATATATTTAGAAGCATTGATAAGATCCCACCTCAGTTTTCTCTTCCACAAGACGAACAGTTTCTCTAAGAACAGGTGAGGAAATGTGAACTGGAACACAAGCAAACTGAGCTTCCTTACTGGGGAACAGAAATTGCATCTTGTGATTTTGGGATCTCTTGCAAGAATCTGAGCTCATTCTTTCAACAAAAAGAAAACAACAACAAGAAGAAAAAAGAAAACTAAGTAGGAGAAGGTTTTGATGCAGTTATCTTAAACTAGTGTATTCCTGTAACTGTCTTCATAGGTGAGTTATAGTTATCTTAGCCAGCAAAAGACTTATTTCCTCTGCATTAAGTAGAAGTGATTAGGAAAAGCATGCTGGTGCACTGTGAGGATATAACTGTATCTCACCAATTCCTTCCTACCCTAAACAGGAAAGGCATCTCATAGGAAAAATGAGTTATGTAAAGGTCTTGCAAAAGTGAAGGGTTAAAACACTTGCACCTGAGTGGGAGTATAAAAAGCAATGCTTGTCATCATCAGCTCTAGTTAAGGATAAGAGGTGCTTAAACTGTGTGCTGCATTGCAGCTGGAGTCTCAAGTTTTGCCCAGTCTGTGTGAAGAATTAACATGAAAATGCTTAAATGGAAGCTCTGGCTGACACAAGAAGGTATAAAAGCTACCAAGCAAATGCTTTTAGAGTGAAACAGGAAACCAGGTAACTCTGTCAATAAACTGCTTTCCACAACACACTCAAATGCACCTTACTTACTCTGCCTCATCTACAGTTCAGTGAGCAGCACAAGGTTATTTTAATACTATCCAGAGATCAGAGACTAAAAAGTGCTTGTGGGTAAAGGCGCAAAGGTTTCTCAAAGAGAGAGAAATACAAATACTCATTCACAAAATTCTCAATAAGCATTTTTATATATTTTTTTTAATCAGCATTGCCATTTTATTGTTTAACCTACCCTGCTTGATCTCCCTACTTTTGGTTAATACGGGAGTCAATTACAGCTTCATCTGTGCAGAATTAACTTTATAGAATATACACCAGGGATTTGTCTATCTCCTCTATTTAGATCTATGTCATAAAAAATATGTAGTAGAGAACTGTGTGCAAGCACTGCATATGGTACAGGCTTTGCAGATTTATTGTAAAATCATTTTAAATCGGTTAAGCTCTTGCCAGAAGTTAATTAAATATGTTCCTTTGGTGGGGGGTGGGGGACTCTGTGTGTGTGTGTGTTTATGGGGGGGCCTTCTGTCTCACTAGGTGGCAGTGTATGATTACATCTGGAAGGACCATGGCAGCCACTCTGGTGTCTCCAGCTGTGACCTCCAGCCCCAGGATGCGATCTGCGACTCAAGAGGTACCACCGTTCACGTGTCAGTGTTCACTGTGCACCTCAGCGGCTTCCAGCAGCTCTACAGACACTTCCTCCGGCTGCCTGATGGGGCTATCATTGAGGTAGGTCCATGCAGATTCCTTGCGTGCAGATTTTGAAGGCAAAGGCGTGCATTTGAGAAGTAGGTCAGTGTCAAAACAGTAAAATAGATCTGTCTGACCCTTCATGCATAGGAAGACTTCAATTCTAAACAGTAGTGAAACATCGGTGAGTTAATGTGTATACCATGCAAAGTAAACAGTATAGCTTTCAGAGGAATTTGAGAGAAATTTTGTTAGATATACATTGAAACTACACACAAATTATTTTATAAATATTATTGCTAAAATCCCCATAGAGTCATTCTCTACAGAAAGTACTGTATATAAATATGTGGTGTAATTCCTATGCACATTTGCTGTTCAATTAGAGCTATAGGTATGGACACTGACTTAGTTTTTTCCTCAGATACATGAAGCTGAAGCACATATATCATGACATAGTGCCATCTTGCAACTTTTAGACTGAATTCTAGATGTTCTCACATCTTTGGGATTGCTGCAAGCAGCACGTGTACTAAAATGCACTCTAGAGTAGTATTAACAAAAGGTATTGTCCATTACCTGTTTTGTAGGCTGTGTTTTGTTCATTGCACTGACATTTAGTTCCAAGTGCTTGGAAGAGGTGTATTGCGTTGTTGCCTTTGGTCTTGAGTTGAGAGAACTTCAAAAAAAACACAGTGATGTCTAAGAGAAAGAAAATTAAAGGAATGCTACTTTACCTACCCAGATATGAAGTAGAAGCAACATCATAGAGGTCTGCTTACCACAGAAAATGAGCACAAACAATGTTGAAATGCAGTTTTCAGTTGCTTACTTCAAAATTGAAGGTTCAAGTATGTCTTTTCAGGATAAGGAAATCATTGATTCTGCTCTTTGGTTAATGTTTCAAGGCTGTTTTCTTCATTTAAACGTTTTATTCTTAACGCCTTTGTCCTACTTGCCTTTTTAAAGAAAATTTAATTTAAGGGACACTGTCCTCAAGGAATAATTCTCTGCCCCAGGAAGCTGTGATTCACTGGAGTTAAGACACCAGAGTTTTAGAGCTAGCCAAAGAAAACAAGAGAAAGCATGTGGCCTACATAAAGCAGAAATTAATTAACACAAAGAAACTTGCAAATCCAGGTCCGTGCCTGAATCTGTTACCAAAACTCCTCTTACAAAGCGTTGGCCAGAATTTTGTTTTGAGGTCAACAATGCAGCCTCATGCCTGCTTCCTACCTGTTACAAGTAGCTCTGAGCAGAATGTGTTTTTCCTAATTTAGTTCTTCTCATCTTTTTAGACGTCAGGTTTCATTCACTTTCCACGAGGCTGTGGTAGGAAGGGCTTTGAACACTGAGGGAATCTTAAATTGGTGTGCTGGTTCTGTTCATAAATCCTTTTTATATTTCTGAGGGGAAATGTATTTCCATACAATTAAATTTTGTCTTCCTGGGTGAGCTTCCCTGAGACTTCTGGCCTTTGAATTGATGCTGATGGGCATCCACAGAGTGAGCGTTGCACAGTATGAATGGCTCAAGCCACTCGGGTGCTTCCTGCAGCATAGCACAACAGTCTTTGTCCAAAATCAGTATGGCTGTGTCTGATTTCAGTATAATGAAAGATGTGCCTCTGAGTTAGGAGATCAGTGCATGCTTTGCTGCAGTGTACTGGTAGACCTAAATGCATGCAATAAATGTGTTTGGCTAATAATTTCAGTAACACTGACATCCTAATCTTATGTTTAGCTGATAGTGGATGTAATTCTACGTTTGTGTTTTATGGGTCACAGTTTTCTTATTTGGTCCCAGGTTAGGTATGCTCTATAAGTTAATGAATCTTAAGACAGTGCACTCACTAGTGAGAATTAGGTTTCATTTGTATGCTGAGAGGAAATTTTAAAGGTCTCCCATCTTTCATTTTCCCTCAAAATCTCTACTGGAAGAGTTCCATTTTCTCTCTCAGTTATAAGAGCAAGGGCCATAGAATGGACAAAGTGAGAAAACCACTTTGTGGGTCTGTTAAGGGGCAGACCTACCCATGTTTTGCTGCTTGCTACTGTTGCACCTCAGGAATAGAGTTTTTGTCTGTGTGTTTGTCCCTGCTGTGACTAGATAAGCAGTGATGCTTAAGTGCTGTTAGAAAATCTGTTGGCAGCTAAAAAGTTGCACTGGAACCCAAGTACACCTTTTAAACATATATGAACCGAAATTTTAAAATTGTTTTTTGGGATAAGGAGTCCAGTCTGCTGTTGGTTTTTTTTGTACCCAACCGCTTCATGCATAAACATCTTAATTCTAAAACTTTGCAGTTGGTGGGCTATTCATTGTCATTTTCTTTGTATTTATTTGCAGCACCCTTTGAAGTACTCCCTTCCATGAATTTTCCCATCTAATCCATTTACAGAACATAATAAAATCCATTTTCTGTCAGAAAGGGTACAGTACCTCACAAGAAGAAGCACATTCCCCTTTTGTTCTTCATTCCCCTCCTCACTCTGCCAGCAGCAGTGTAGGAGGGAAGTTTCTTCCTCCACGGTGGCAAAGACATAGATTGTCACCTATTCTCTCCCTGTCTTATGAATGACAGTTGCCTTTCCTCTTTCTTTACGATCAGCAGTCCTATTTCTTCCCAACAGAGATCAGATATTTGTGCAAAATACCCTCTTGGGACTGTAGGGACATGGCCTGTATCAACAGCAGTGGTTTCTGACAATGGTGACTTGACTTGCTTTTGCATATACACGTACCTCATCTATAGATCTACAGAGTATGCTTAGTACAAAAACCCCAACCAATTTCTGCCTCATGTTTTCTCTCTTTTATGATAAGTTATTGTACTATAGTGTAACTGCAGGATACAAAGAGTAGTTATACAGTATCTAGGAACAGGGGTTGCATGAACCTTTTTCCTTTTAAAACAGTCATGCTTTTTATTACAGCAAGCCACTGAAGGTGAAAAGTTATTTCAGTGTGAATTCTTGTTTGTTAACCTTTATTAAGACATTCTGATTACAGCAAAATGAAAAGCCATTGGCTTTTAAATTTCAGTGACTTCCTGGAATTATACCTGAAAGACCTGTAACACCTCTTCTTAATTACTATACTGGGACTTCGTTAATTTAAACACTTTGGGAATAACATCCTTCCACTAAATGTATAATGCTTTGTGTCATTGCCACATGGTGCTTGTTTGGTATTGGTAAGTATTTTTCAGACATAGTGCATTAATTTTAATACTGTGAGAAAAGGAACAATTGGGCAGAAAACAATGCAGAAATGATAATAACTTCAACACCTAAGTGCAAATGTGGATGCTGTGAAAAGCATGAGCCATAATTTTTTAGCATTCAACTGACTGAAGTGTCCATGCAGGCCAGGGAACTTGGAGTTATGAGAATGGCAATACTTCTCATCAAACACTCTGGTATAAGAACATCATTTAAATCACTAGGCCAAATTCTTTCTCAAATTCATGCATCCAACTCCTAATGACATCAATCTCAAAGTCTCAGAATGATCTTTTGATATCTGCAGATATTCTTTGACAGACAAAACAAATTTTGAGTACTTTTGCTTCACTGCAGGGAATTGGTATAAGGTTTCTTGTTAGGAATTTACATTACAATCACAACTTGTTTTAACTTCAGTGAAAGCAAGATTTTCTACTAGCTCTAATTCATCAAAGAACTTAATTGTAAGCTTCACTTATGCCAAGGAGCCGAAACTCACTCATTTTAATATTGCTCTCATTTTTTTACAGCATGCAAGGGCTGCTACGAAGCGCTATGTACAGGAGTGTACTTTGCAGGAAAAAAAAAAGGCTATCTATTCGATAACGTCTTTAAAATACATATGTTCTTCTGGGGATAGTATTCCCATTAAAGGTCTAACTTAGCTAGTATGTAACATATATAAATATATTGTCAGGTATGAAAAGTCGTTTTAGAGGTTTCATATGCACAAGGCAAAAATAGCTGTTTTAAAGGGAACATTAAGTACAAGGTGACAAGTATAAATTGCCGTAGAAATGTTAAATAAAAAGATTTTTTTTTTGAAGTGTGCAGCATAAAAATTATAGAGGTTAAACATGTAAGTGCAGTCCTTTTAACAGAAGCATTATAAAACTCAAAGAATTCCCATGCAATAAAACCCACTTTCTGTTTTACCTATAATATATTTCTCCTTTATAGTATTCAATTTAGATGTTGGCCAACCAAGAAATGACCTTCCCAAAATAAATCACTTTTCATGCTTTCCCTCATTCATTAAGGCTATAATATTGTAATATATAGGAAATTATTGAATTTTAGCATTTAAAATGTATTTGAAACCCATGCACAGAAAAGTTAATGATAGTGATAAGTGTTTGCTGTCTACATGGTGATAACACGAACTCAGTGATTTTTATCTCAACTTTTGCTGACTGGAGTTGATTTCTTATTAAAAGGTCAAAGATAAGTGACTTTAACTCAGCAAAAAATCAGTTTCTTATTATAGACCTAGTAGAGCTCAGCATTGTAGAGAAACTTTTTGTATGGCATGATTTTATCTATCAAATAAATCTGCACAAACGTCAGGGATTCATCCAATTTAAACTTCCTGGATAAAAGAAGTCTGCTTTCCCTAATTACTTGAAAAGTACCTAGCAGTAATAGGATAAGACAGCGTAGGTGACTAGCCAATTACTTAGTTTAAGCTATTTACATCAATCCACATGCTATAAATTATGTCTAAACTCTCTTGTATTTCTGGAAAAGTGAATAAAATCATATAAGTTTATTTTGAATACAAGATCAGATATGGTATGCTGAGTGACACTTAAAAAGAATGAAACAGTAACCGTAGCTTATTTTCTGAAGCAATCTTGACACTAATGCTAAATTACAGCTTGGAAACATCTAGCATTTTTACCTTTATGAGAAAAGGCTTTTTACATATTTAACGTAATTCTAGGGAAAATATACTGGAATTATGTATAAAGATATGTACACTGTAACCAAAGGGCATTTATATTCCCCAGTAGAATACTTACAACAATTTTATTGCCATTTGGTGTCATTTTCTAACAGATATAAAATACAGCCAGTAAACAAACTAGACTTTAGATTTAAGCTGACAGCTGTTCCTTCAGAAGCAATATTCTGATATTTAATCTTAAGAATACTGAATATTTTACAATTGTTTGAGCAAACTATACTTTTAGCATGTGAAGGACTACGTGCTTTTATATACAGTTCTTGGATCTGATAATGACACTAAAAAACAACCTTAGAATAATCTACAGATTTGTCGCTCCCACATACTCCCTGGGCAAATCAACAAATTGCCTCATGTTTTATTCTTAATTCCACAAATTCTTTTTATATACGCAATGTTACTATGAATATTGAGGCCTATTTTTTTTCCTGTATGTGCATAAGCCATACAGTTGATTCCAATGGAGTTTATGCATGTATCAGAGTGCAGATTTTTCTGGCTCTAACTTCATTAAGGGAATAAATTGGCCTAGTTGACCGCAAAATCCCCACACACTGTTTTCTTAAGGAGTCTCACTGCAGCAGTCACTGAAGATTCATGGAGAAGAATGAGGATTGCTCCAGCTCAGTGACTGAACCTGATGTATTACCCACTGGTGTCACTGTCATTTGGCTTCATCATCTCAACAGACCCTGGTAGGAGGAGGAAAGATCTGGCTTTTCCATACTGTAAACTGGATAAACCAAGGTGGACTGTGAAGCATCTGTTTGTAGGGAGAGACTGGTCAAAGGGGATCCTTTGGTGGAAATTGCTTCACGTTTGTTGGTTTCAGCATCATCGTGCCAAGTCATTTGTAAAGACAGCCTATTCACAATGAGTTGGTTTCCTGGAGATCCCTGTGCGACTAGAAGTTAGTGGCAACGGTTTACCCCAGGCTGTGGAGCAAGAGTGATCCCACCTGTATAAGTGCATAATCTGTGCAAATGTTGCTGGGCTAGATGGGCTTTGCCATGTGCTGCCTGGCCAGCTCTCAGATCTACTCTTGTTCTCTTGAAAGCAATTAATATTTTGTACCCATGTTCAACAGGAGGATGATCACTACTGTTCTATATTAACATTCATAATCAAATTAGTACAGCCTATAAATTTAAAGCCCTTCAGTTGAGGATCATGACTGCAATCTTAGTTCCTCTTCAAATAAGAAGAAAGCCAGACTGTTTTATGTTATCTTTGCCAGTATTTATTTCTCCTTTACTGATGGAATTCAACTAAAGATAATCAATTATGACATAAAATAGTTGTTCAGGTGTCCCTTTTCATCCCAATGAAAAGATGAGAACAGTGAAAAAAGTTTCTATCCTTTTCTCTTAAATTGATCCAATACATCTTGCACATGACATGTCAGTTCTGTCCCAAAATGGACCCAGTCTGTTGTTCCATGTCTCTGTGCTGGCTAAGACAGCCTGTTATGATGGATGAAGAATAGGATGCACAAATTGCATTTCACCTGAGAAGTTACATCTGTAGATGTGCTGTTTTGGGTTGTTTACCCTTTCAAGTGTAAGACTGAGACATTTTCTCAGTGTTGGTCTTGATTTGTTTGCTTGATTTGTTTTAGTAAATTGAATTATAATCTTAAATGCAAACTGTTTAATGGTTTACCAGCCAAGAGGTTTACCAGTCAAGAGTATACTGCTACATATAGTATGTATGTATACATGTATATATATACCAGTATACTGGTTTACCAGTCAAGAGTATACTGCTTCATGCGGCTGTATGGAAATGCAGGAGACAGCACTTGGCCATTTCTCCCCTCTCTGGTTGTCTTCAAATCCCATGTTTGATCAGCTCCATACTGCAGAAACCCACATAGCCGTAGGGAACAAGATGTATTTCCACCAAGTCCAGTGTACCTGTGGCTGCAATTGTGGTCCAACAGAATGAGCAGGAGAGCTATGAGACAGGTCTACCACTGGCTCTCAGCAGGATGCACAGGCTTTTAAATCACCAGCAAATGACAGAACTACCTACACTGCAGTATCATAGCTTTGTTCTGGGTATGTATCTGCAATTTTAAATCATGCTGGCTTCTTTACCACTGGCAGAGATCACAGGATGAGCAGAAAGGGTTTCAATACCTACCTAACATATACACAGATATTTTATGGGCATGGATATTTACATTTGTGGGGCCTGGGGAGTTAGAGCTCTTTTACTCAAAAATTCATAGAAGAGATAGGAGCAACTCTGCCAAAACACATCCATTCTCTCTGAGCAAACACTCATGAGAAAAATGTTGTCATATCACTGCAATTATGTTACATAGAAAAAATTAGTGCTGATAATTAAAGGGTACATTCAAGGTTCTATTTTGTATTTAAATGTTTCCCTTCCCGTCCCAACACACTCTAACACATGGATTTCCTGTATTTTCAGTGATTTTCTGAATGGCTTTATTCTGTGAAGGTACAAATACTGATTACTACAAATGTCTTTCATATTCCTAAATGCTTGTAATGTTTCATGTGATTTTAAAATGTAGTTTTACCCGAATCAGCAGTAAAATATCTGAAGTCAAAGGATAATTGCCAAAACAGCATTAACTTATTTTACCTGAATAAAAAATAACCTTTGAAAAAGTACCTTGCAGCTACACAAATCGACAAAAGGCATCAATTATATTTTTGCTCACTTTATAATTACACAGCAGTGAGAGCATAGTGAACTTTCCTACACAGTTGATTAACCATAAGGTTACTGCTATTAAGCCATTTTCAGAAACAACAACTTGCACTGTAATTTAATAACAGAGCTCTGCACAACACCTGATCAAGTCTAAAAATCTGACATCGATACAAGCTTCAATTTAAAGTACACAAGTGAACGGCAGCACCTGTGTAGCAAAGGGTTCCTTAAAACTTTGGTCAGGAATGCAGGGTATAGGGATAATCACATTTGTAGGCAGCTTCCAACATCTGGGTAAGTAGGACAAAATCTCCAGGATGCTTTGATATTTTTTGTAGTGTTTTCTCATATTATTGCAATTGGAAAAATACTGCTGTTTCTGTTGTTTCACTGGTGATACGTGTCCCCTTTTTCCTTCTGTCTTTGTATTCTGCAGAAACATTTTGTGAAGCCCTGACAGCTATTGTATCTCTGTCTGACCTGTCCTAAAGTTCATTTATACTATGAGAGAAATACGCTAGAACAGTCTAAACCTGGAAAACCTCTTAATGGAATGAAATGATAGTAAAAATAAAGTGGGAGGTGCACTGGTTAAGTGATATCTTGCTAAGAAGACAGAGCAGCCTATAAGTAGTCCTATTGGTAGAGCAAGGGGAAATGATTTCATACTAAAAGAGAGGAGATTTAGATTGGCTATAAGGAATAAGTGTTTTACAGTAGGGGTAATGAGGCACTGGAACATTTTGCTCAGCTATTTGGAGTATGCCCCATCCCTGCAGACACTCGAGGTCAGGCTGGACAGGGTTCTGAGCACCCTGATGTAGCCGTAGGTGTCCCTGTTCATTGCAGGAAAGTTGGACTAGATGACCTTTAAAGGTCTCTTCCAACTCAAACTATTCTATCATTCTATGATTTATGAAATTTTCTTTACAATGGAGGAGGCACAAGATTGCTCCCAAGTTCAACCAGAATTTTTTTATTCTCACATTCATCTGAGCAAAACCTCTCTTCCACGGGCACTTCAGAAATAGAAGAGGAGCAGAGCCAGGGCACGCTTGTGCAAAATGCCACTCACATGACACAAACTGGGGGTCTGACATGGGACTTGGTAGCTGCAAGTCAGCTGAGCTGGAGCTGAGGCAGTGTCTTGGCTTTATAACCAACTTCCAGTTCTATAACACATCATCTCCTCCTCATGGCCACATTTGTTTTTTTTTTTTCTTTGAGGGTCTATTCTTCATTCATTAAAATCTTATCCATGTGTCAAGAGCATCATAAGAAGAAATTATTAAAAGCAGTGGGCGTAAAGATCCTCATTCTGCTGTTTTACTGAAGTGCTTAGAGTCTGAGAAAAATTAGGTGAATTCACATTTCACATGTGTTTAAATTGCTAATCTCATGGCTGTATCTGTATTAGTGAATACATTTGCAGTAACATTTACTTTATAATATTTTGGCAGAACTGTTATAAAAATTGTTATAAGGCCTAGGAGTGGAACTGAACCATGAAAGCTAAATTGTAAGCTGCTGTAAAGCTGAGTTATTAGTATGACAGAATAAAATTTCACACACACAGGAGCTTCTAAGCTGCGATATTTTGAGAGCAAGAAGAGAGAGGTGGGGAAGTGTGATCAAAGTCATCTCTGTTCGTTCTGATACTTCACTGAATGCTGCCATGTTAATATGTTGGCTTTGTCTGTTCTCTTTTTAAGGCATTTGGTGATATTCCTGGAGTAAGTCTTCTGGGTAATGAAGTGAGCACAGCCCAGGAGCATGTAAGCAAAACGGACAGTGTGCTGCATACATCTTCACGCATTGAGCTGAGGGAGAGGAAAAAGAGTACAGCTAAAGGTATTATTCTCAATTTCTGTACCTAGCTGAAAAATAGTGCTGATACCTAAACAAAAAAACTATGGGATATATAGGAGGCAGGCCTTTGGAAAATGTTTCTCTTGGAAATATTAGAGTGCACTTGGTTAGGAGGAAGTCTCACAGCAGCATTTTCCACTGGGCCTTCCTCCTTGTGTGGTATCATAGGTCTGTCACGATAGTCCTGGAGGCCTGAGGAGCTGCCTTTCCTTATCCAAACCCAATAGTGCTTTCCTCTCTGAACCTTGGTACAACAGTAATGCAATCCGGAGCAATCTGTCTGATCCTTTCCAGAGTCTAAACAGGTTTGTGTAAACTGGAGATTGCCCACGTATGTCAAATTGTCAAATGAAGTTGCTACTGATAAAAGTGTTAGTTTACGGGGAACTGCGGAACACACTCAGCATCCCTAGACATTACTGTTTATGCAAGATATACCTTTCCTCTCATTTCTTTTGCATGGTCTCAGTGATGCCATGGATAGTACTGAGTCCTACCAGTGCAAGCTTTCTAATGCTCTCTCAGGAGCAAAGTTTGGCTGAAAACATAGCTACTTTTAAATCTATGCTATTCTTGTCAGCTGACAGAGAAACCTTGAAAAGTTCAGATAAGGCACAGTTTTTCAAAGTAAAGTGGGTAAATTTACTTTGTGGAGTCTTGTATATGCATCACTTTTGTTGGAGTAATTATGACCCATGTATTTAGATCATACCTTTCTCCACAATCTTTATTTTTATTTATTTATTTTGTAATCTTCAGGAAATCCCGTTACTTCTGACAAGAGATAATTCCTGGAAGACTGTGTAGTCCACTGAATTGTTTACGACATCATTTACATCCACGGTACAATTAATGTCTGACAGGATTTACAGTTCTGATGTCCATACCTCTCTGCATACAGCATTATCCTGCAAATGCATGGTTCGTTGCCCTTCTGTGGCTTCAACAAACATTTCAGTGTGAGGAGCTCACTGAAGCATATCATGGATCTGATATATAATTATTACATGTGAGTTTTTTCCTTCCAAATACTGGAATTTCTCAGGTTTCCTTGTACCTGCCTGCCCTTCTAGATTTGGGGAAAATATTGCTGATTTATCATTCATTTCATGAATCAAATGGCCAGTGTTTTCAGTAATCGTTCAAAGCACAACAAGTAATTGCAAGGATGCAGAGATGCCCAGAAGAGGAACAATGATGGCTTCATGCCATGAAAACTCACCAGTTCAGAAGCCAAGTCCCAGCAGGCTGCAAAATGTACATGATCCCAAAGATCAGCTTGCTAGGGTGGTAATGTTGGACAGTCCTCCTTCTTTGAGAGCTATAGCATGTGAATACAACCTGGAGACTATCCTTATGCTTTCTCACTTGTACTAAAGTGTTGCTCATTAGTTTGAACCAGTTAGTGCCTAGTCTATTTGGCTTCATACAAATGCATAAGAAATGAAGTCCATGCCCCAAAGGCAAGGATCTGTAAGACAGCAGAAGGAGAAGGTGGGAAGGTGAACAGAAGTAAGAAAAGTGAAATCCTTCTTCCAAGGTCATGAATGTCAGCAGCAAATGCAGAAATAGAGGGCTGGCTGCCAGTGCCCTGACTCTTGGTCTTCTCTGTGCTAGAATCTTGTTGTTTTTTTTTCTTGGAAATGCAGACAAAAAAGGGAAGTGTTTCATTTTCCTGCAGTTTTGAATCATTCACATACAACACTTTTTCAATTAACAGAATATCAGTGACAAATATGCTTTTCTGATGTGCCTTTTTCAGGCTGGTAAGTTATAACTTTTTACAGATGCAATTGCCTCTATAAGATCTTTCCTGATGCTCTGAACACTGTTGATTAATTTTTGTATGTAAACCTATGATTTATCTCCCCCCAAATTATCATTAAATTACACTACACTGCAACCCGTAAATTTAAATGTCAATCCCGAAAGCAGTTTGTTTCTGTTTTTTTTTTCTTCTTCTAATTGATTTGTGTATGTGTTTGTACATGTAACATCAGGACACGAATGGTGTTCAAAATCTGCTGAAGCAGTGATGTAATTTTGGTGATTTCTTTTGCATCAGATATCACTTGGATAGCTACTCTCTGTCATTGCAGGAATAAAATTGTCTTCTTAATTTTTGCTTTGCCTTTTGACATCTTAAACTGTCCTATATAATTCAGAAACAAAAGCTAACTGAAGAGAAACTGTCCAATCCCAGAATTTTTCTGTGGAATCCTTCTACCAGAGTGGAGTTAGACTGTTCACCAATTGCCCCAGCATCTGATGAGTGACACAGACAATCTGGCAGAGGTCACTAAGATTGCTTGTGTACATGGCTGTTCTGTGCTATGAGCTGACCTCCTTCTTTACGACCTCCTGCTGCTTATGCGAAATGGTACTAAGATAAACTACTGTAGGCAGCACTGTACTTTTCTCATCTTCTTGGCCTCAGTTTTGTATTTGAATGTGACTGAACATAATAATAAAAATCCCTTTGGGCAGTAGTATATACTAAGTTGCCTACACTGAATTAAGATATTAAGATATTCCAGTTTGGATTTGTAAGATTTTTACTCTGTTATAGGTATTATGCCAGTATATCTCAACAGTAGGAGTCAAATGGCTGGGGCCAGGCTCTTCTTGTTTGTTCCCAATGGCAGAATAAGGGGCACTGGGCACAAAATGGAACAAAGGAAGTTCCACAAGAACATGAGAAATATTTTCTTCACTGCAAGGGATCAGACTCTGCAGCTACAGCCTCATGTAGGGAACCTTCATTAGCTGGGGGTTGGACTGCATGGTCTCTCTTTCAGCCCCTGCAGTTCTGTAATTCTTGATTCTGGTTTAGTCTGGTAGTAGGACTGACTCTACCTGTGGAGGCATATTATGACACCTTCAGTTCCAATAGTACTGTTTATTTTTTTAACAAATGTGGATCTGGACCCAAGTTTCTATTCAGCCTGAAGGACTTGGTCCACTGTTGTTATCACCTCAGCTATGTTGCCATGTTTCCACTGAATTTCATCCGATCAGGAATGTATAATTTTGCAACAGTACCTATTCTCGAAATATAAATTTAAAGCAGGCTTAAATATTAGGTATTTTTTTTCCCCCTCTCTGAAAATGTAGCATTTTACCTATTAATTCTGATTACTCACGTTCAATGTGTTCCCATGGTTGTTGGTCAGTATATATTTGGTGATATTTGGCTTTGAAATTGTTTTCTAAAGTGCTCTTACCAGCAGCATCATTCATAATGCTCATTTATAGTTGGATAGTAATTACCTGCCTATGCAGTGTTCCTTTACAACAATTTTCTCCCGTGTAGCTATATATATGTAGTCATTACTGAAAAGTGTAAATAAAGAATCCTTTTAGTGGTGTAGTTTCCCTAGGTACCTACTGTGCTCTTATTATCTAAAACATACTCCCCATCTGTAGTTCTGTTCTATTAAAGGATAAAGACATAAGTATGAATTAAAAATTAAAATGCTTGTTGTAGATTGGAGAGCAAGGTCTATTAGAATATATCTGGCGCTACGCTCACAGTGCAATAGATAGATTACACTAAGCACCAGTTAAGCAAGAGGATGAAAAATGAGTGATTTTCATCATTCAGTTAAATATAGTGCTAAGTGGTATGTGCTAGCATTAAAAGCAAATTACTTAGCACTTCACCAATCACAGCATGAGAGCATTCCATTGGAAGCAGTATTTCCAGTGATGCTCAGTCCTCAGTTTTATTAAATAAATCAGCTGTTAATGCTTAAGGAAGCAGTCGAAGATGTATTGCTATGATAATGAAAAGATTGGAAATGTAAAAATAAAGAGAAACAGTACCTCATTTTAATTATACGCCCTATGGAAACCTGCCTCTCTCTTAACAACAAAAGCCCAAAGTGCTTGTAGATATGTAATATGTAATATTTACCTCTCCTCTACCTTGTTCAGATCTTTCTTTCTTACTAATGAATATGGCCTTTCATTTTTTTCTTTTTTCCTTCTTTTTTTCTCTATAATGACATCTTTTTTTCTCATAAATCTGCCACCATGTCACTGAACACTTTGATGAGCTTCTCTGATCCCCTCTTATATCTCCTTGATAGGATATTATTAACCAAGAATCTAGAGATGAGGAGCCTGATCTTCACAGGTACATTATGGCCGCTCAGTTAAAGAAAGACGACAGAGATCTGAGAATTACTCCATCAGAGGTGCTGGCATGGAGAGCGACCTTTATATCATACAGCATTATTATTTCCTCTACAGCTACGGACATTAGGAGATACTTGGTAGCTTTGGGGAATTGTCTCTTGCAAAGCATCTGCTGCCAGAATGTGTAGAAGCTGTGAACAATCACAAACATTTCTAAGCTTCAGACCACCCCTAATCCCTAAACTGCTTCCAATCTGATGGACTCACCTGGTAGGAGACACACAGCAAAGGTCCTGGGGACAACACAAACAGGAGTTGAGCCAGGGTCTGACCCACAGCTCTTCAAAAGTCATTGCTAAAAGGACAGTTTGGTCAAGAGAAGAAGGATAATGAAGGATATGGGACAATCAGCTTAAACTATTTTTTCTTTACTTTCTTATTGTTTACCTATTTTTAATACAAAAGTTAGCTGGAGACGTGTTGAGTTTTATTCAGGCCCTACATTTCTGGAGTTGTAAGGTCTAGTCAAAAGTATCTTTTCCATTTGTGCATAACATTAAAATCAGTGAAGCCCTATAGAGCAGGTTTTTTTCCACTAGCAGTATAGAAGAAAGATGTTGGACCTGGAAGAAATATTTTTCATGTTTCAAAATGTTTCTGTGTGAACAAAGATCAATATTTTACAACATACGTTCTAAAGTAAGGCACTTACAGAATACTTCCTTCTATTGGTGTAGCAGATTTTCATAGTCATTCATCTGTTTTCTTTTACTTAGATACACACTCAGAATTTTGTCTTCCTCGTTTTACAAGATATTTATTCAAAGTGCCTTTTAATGCTCAGACCTTAAAACAACATGAATTCTTCTTGGAACCAATATAATGTTTCCTTCTAAAAATATTTAAGTATATAATATTTAACCTAGGTTTCAAAATACAGAATTTCTCTCTTCATTTTCTTGGCTAACATGTACAAGTACTGATGCATCTTTTCTAGGTATGCCAATCCTGTCATATACCCTAATATGAAATAATGACACCAGGTTGACTTAACTAAACATAATAGGTCATATTTCTATGACATTCTTTACAGAAGGTACATGCATGGATCTTGCAACTTGTTAACGGTGAAGTTCCTCATCTGTACTAAGACATACATTTATAATAGCTTTGTACTCCAAAAGTGCAGAGACCTTCTGCTATAGAATAATAAAAGTAAAAATAATAATAATTTTAAAAAGCCTCTAAACAGCATTGTTTCATACTCATTTTGGAATTCTGCCATGCAATGAAGGAAATAATAACACTGTATTTGGAGCAATAAGCAGTTATCTTTGCATCTAAAGCCAGTGTGTGAATGCGTGTGCTTGTGTATAGAATAAAAGCAAGACATTTCAGTGGCAAGGCTATGTATTCCACACATTATCTTTGGTTGGTCTGTTGTCTATGCTACATATTTACTTCCCATTATTATTATTTTTTTCATTAAAAGCCGGCATTTGAAAGCTTTTGTGTTTTTCCAGAAACACTCATATTACCTGTGAATATATAAGAGAGTTTGGAGTATACAGTTTGAAGCTGTACTTAAAAGCAGAGGGCCAGTCTGTGCTCCTCTGACAGCATAGGGAATTTACAGACAGTGTTAAAAGAGCACAATGTGGTCTAAAAAGAAAATAATGAGATCAGATTAAGAGCTATTGCATGCAGGTTTCTGATTTTCATCCTTCCTCTTCTGCCCTTGCTGTGGACACAAGCTCTGAGCACAGCTGTGCCACCTGAAGTGATCGTCTGCAGCTGCTTTCTCATGTGGGAGCTGCTCCCGTGAGAGCTCTCCCTCACCCGTTTCAGGATGAGCAAATGCCTTGCATTACAGACATCCAGGCTTCACAGGGCTATTTTAACTGAGACACCTGCGAGAATATTTACATGAATGGCTCCACCTGCAGATCTGAGTGCACTAATTTTTGAGAGAAGGGTGGTGAGCACTGGTGAGGTTGATGATGTTATTCCTTCATCCAGCACAGCTGCAGCTGAAATGGATTTCTGCTTTGTGTGTGTCTCTGTGTTGTATATGTTTATTTAGAAGTCTTGTGTTTCTTATTCAACTGCAAATGTTGTGAGCATTAAGGAAGATCTTTGAGGTGGGAGTTCTCACAGACAGTTAAGTGACTGGGATTTTACATGGATTTTAATGCTCGTTTCAGACTGAGATGGAAAAAGCAATGCAAAGGAAAGCAGGAGCAGGAGACTACACCTACATTAGCAGTAGTACAGTACAGTAGGAACAGATCCACAGTGGAAAATAGCTGGTGCTGCAGGTCTGGCATCCATACCACACACTGTGGTGGTTTACTTCAGATTATTTTCATCTGGTTCTTTGGACTTAGTATCCATTATGTGATGGTGTAAAGTAGGTTTATTCCTAGAATAAACATTCAGAAATAAATTTGAATGGTCTTCCAGCCTTATTTCATCTAAGCAAGGCAGTGAATATATGCCAAGATTGCCACAGTATGAACAAAGCTCAGGTAATAGAAGTAACAAGAAGATGCCACAAAAGCTTATCTAAGTCACTGAAGTGGAAACCTCTAAAGCTACCCAGGTCACATGGGTAGGAAAGACACAAAATGTCCATCTAATTGATCAAAGCTGATGTCTGTCCACTATGGAAATGCTCATGGCACTGTAGTGACTTACAGTCCCAGCCCTACCGTGGTTACCAGCAAAGTCATTAAGTAGCTCAGTGTTTTGAAACTCATAAATAGTCCCACATGATTATTAGCTTTCACTCTAATATCACTGGTGGTATGTATCCTCTTTCAGCTTTGTCAGGATAAATGGGGAACTTAATGGGCACTACTATAAAAGGCAAATGTTATTGGCTGTGACTCTGGCTTCCTCTAGCATGTTTGCTGGCTACTTTTTTGTAGCTGGCACTGCTCATCTGCTATAGATGGTGAGTCCTATTCACTCTGCAGGCTGCAGTCCTTTGCTGCTCCCTTAGCTGGAGCTTATGCAGTCCTAGCTGTGATATTCCCGGGTGAGATGAAACAAAAACATTCTGGGAACGATATTGGTTCAAGTGAAGGACCTGACCTGATGACTTCTAAAGGTTTCTGATGAATGGGACCTGAATGGCATCATACACAGTCAGAGTCAGGGCTACAGTGATTCTACTGGCTTTACAATGTTCCTGAAAGGGAGTGATTTGTCTGGGTAATTAGGTCAGGATCATAATAGTTTGGCTTTCTTTTATCCTTGTTATATAGATCACTCTTATTCTCTTATTTGTTTTTTTTTCTTCTGAGCTCGGGCTCAGTACAATTTCAAAATTGACATGGTCCTTATCAGAAGTTAGTAATTGGATGGTACAAGCTATTTGTTTGATAAAGCTGAACTGTTCATTTTTGGTTTCTAAAAGCTAATAGGCATTGTTCCTTCTTTGACATTTGATTTTAATGGCTGTAATGTTGCTCCTGTCTCAACAGCTATATGTCTGGGTGTTTTTCTTGACTCCCTGCTTTCTCTGCAGGAGACTAACTCTTTAACTCTTCAGCTTCTGGTATCGGAGGTGGTATCCTCCTTGCTCCAAGTGCTGCAGTATTCTATGGAGTTTTCACAGGCAAAGTGCTGGGTTTCAGTGGTGAATTAAAGCTGAAGCAGGGGTTTAGTTTTTCCCTATGTGTGCTTAGCTTTAGTTAGTTCAGAAATAATGTAATCATAAAAAATACCTTTGCTGTAGTTCTGCTTCAGTGTGATCCTATGAAAGTTGCTGAGGTGGGGAAAAGCTTTACTAAAAAAAAAAGGAGTACTAAAAAACTCCTCTGACCATTTTGTTTGCCATTGATAGAGTTCTTTGAGGTACCACTTTTTTTTTTTTTTTTCCTATAAGACTGGCTTACTGCAGTTCCTTTTCCTTTAGCCTTCGAGCAAAATCAATTCATGAACTATGCAACACTGCTTTAAGGCTCTTTTTATGAGGCAAGCCTAATCTACATATGGCATTGTCCTCACTTTACAGTCTTTTAATTGGCTACAAGCAGCTTACCATATTGATTGAAAAATTCTTCTTGTTACATTTAGAGCTATAGCTAATTATGATCTTTCTCCTCTCCTTGTCTCCTTGATTTGTAGTTCAAGCCCCCTTCTCAGGAACTCCCTCCTTTCTCTTTCAGCCCAGAGTGTCCTCTACTAGAGCACACTTCTACCCTGGCTTTGTAACACCTCATGTTTAAGACGCTGCTGTTAGCAAGGCGCTGAATGAAATGGGCCCCTGCTCTAAGGTCAGATGTCAAATTCTACATTCCAAATAAATACAGGGATGCTTCAGAAAGTATCATTGGGTTAGCCTAAGGTTGGATGTTTAGAGAATATTTCACCAGTGAAATAGAAAATATAAATTAAAAAAAAAAAAAAATAGAGCCTAAGGGTTCTATGGTTTTATTGGGGGCTAAAGAGAGGTTATGTGGAAATGTTCAGTCAGTAAATAAAATGCATATTTCATTACAGTTAAATACAGGAGGATCCTCACTGAAAGGGTTGTTAAAAACAACAGTTGTCACTCTTGATAACTGTAAATATGCAGCAAAGTTAATTCATTAACTTATTATTGTGGAAGGAGTAGCAGAATAAAACGTTATGATGAAGTATTATTTTCCAGCTATTTGACTACAGTAATTTCTCCTGGACCATCTATCCGATGATATATGAACTTCTAATTCCTACAAGAAAAAATAAAGAAGTGTTAAATATTGCAGAAAATCTATCTTATTTTTAAGACGGGGGCATCAGATTACTGTACAATTCTGACTGCTGATGCAATCAATGGGAAATCTGTCTAAGAAAGATGTGAAATGACATGCCACGTTGTGTCACGAGTAAAGCTGATTGAAAAAAAATTCCACTTGATGCTCTGTGTCGCAGGAATTTTAGCATAATTCAGGGACACAAATGAGAGTTATTCAAAGATCTGGAAAACGTTGTCATCAATCTCTTTGGAATATAATGTGTGAAATATTTTTATTGTTCCATGTCTTTGAAATCTATATTTCCTTCTTTTATGTCTTCTTTTATGCTCTTAATTCAAATGAGATCAAACGTGTTCTGTCTGAATGTCATATATATATATCTATATATCTATATATAGATATATAGTATAGCTATGATTAACTGTATGAATAATTACTAGTTGCAACTGAACAATTTGGATGGATAGTTTCATTAAGAAAACAACATGGGGTCATTATAAGGTTCTGGTCGCTGCCCCCAGTTTTAGAAAAAAATGTAGTTCTCTAAACCACCAATCTGAACTGGTGATAAAATATCCCAAGTAGGCTCACATTAAGCTGGGTAATATGCAGGCTGCTTGATTTGTATTGAATATGTGTCTGGTGGCTGGAACCCACTGTAATGAACTAGCCCACAAATCACAGCTTAATGGGAATCTACTTATACATATTGCTTAATTAAAAGTTGTGAGCTTATTAACATGTGTCTTTGGCACTGAGCTTTGGGGATGTAATCTCTGTGCAAATAAGACTAGGCTGTAAAACTTTTATAGATTGACGATGATATTCAATTCCATACCTTAATAACCCATCATTTTCCCAAAGAATGGTTTGTATCCTGTATTTATTCACTGCTTGGACAAATCATTTGTTTGCAGTCCCTTGCAGTGTAAGACTTCCTGTACTTCTTTTATTTGAAAAGGTGGGGCTGCTGATATTTCATCTACTTCTGTTCCTTTTTTTTTTTGGGGGGGTGCAGGGGGAGGTTGTCAATAACTATTATGGCTGACATGCAGGCTCAGAAACTTTAGTTATTACAGATACACCACACTATTAGTTAGGGCTGTGCCAGTGTTTCTGTTATAAACTTCTGTTTTCAGGGCTTTATAACTCTACTGTGAAAATTTGCTTGGGGCTCAAACTTGGAGTAGAAGTTCTGAAAATGGGAGAAAGTTTCTGAGCAATTAAAAAAAATAAATAAATCCATAGTATGTTCCTCTTTGGTTAGTTACATGACTTTATTTTCCATTTCTGCATAGCCAGCTTAAAAACAGTTTCTTCCAATTTCTTTTTGTTTGTTTGTTGTATGTAATATGCTAAGCAGGCTGTTTCTCCTTCGTCATCTCAGCTAATTCCACTTAATGTTTTATACTGCTTTCATTTTACTTAAAATAACAATATCAGAGTAAAGGAATCTCTTGTAAGCCTCTAAAAACATGACTTCTGAATGAGATACTTCCTCTGTGAAAAAGATTATTTCATCCTGTTTGGTGTGTCCCCTTAGATACCTTGCCACATAAAAGAAAGAGGTAGAAAAATGGTAAACAGATGAGCTTTCCAGTTTTTTCAAATAACTGATTCCAATAGATTTCAAGAATGTCATGTACAACATAGCTGTCCTTTCTGAAGAGAATCGCAGCTTTTCAGATTACATTCCCGTAATCACAGGTCCATGAAGGAGCAATGAAACAAAAGTCTAATTCTCATTAGCCTCAATGGTTTCCTCTTAAAAAAATCAGAGGAAGGAACTAATAGCTATGATATACGTCCTCCACCTCATGCCTCATCCTCCAGCCCAGTGTCCCAACTGGGAATATACATGGTGAAGAGCTTTGGTTATCCCCAGCTGACCTCTGCCAAAAAGGGAGTAGAAACCATTTCAAACAGATGTACTTCTTCACAGAAGTAAGTTGTCTTTGCTGCTAGTGTCAGATAACTGAGTAACAGCAAATAAAATCAGCTTTCCTTGGAGGCTTCAGAGTGGGAGGTAAGGACTGGATTGTCCATGAAACACTGAATGTGTGAGTGGAGAGATCACTCTGAGCTACAGTAAGGAGCATCATGTTGACGGAGTTCTTCTACCATTGAGGAGACAGGAAAGTGTGCTTAAGGAAACCTCTGTCTCTGTTCTTTTCTGCTGTTCCTGAAAAAAAATACACATAACTGGTGAACAAGCAGGGATGGTTCTCTAAACACACAGGGAGGTGGGCATGATTTCAGTATGGCAGATCTGACACAGACAATCTGAGATCTATATATCTGTATACAGAGTGGATACAGATCCGCATCAGCATGAGTACTGTGCAGTACTGGAGCATCTCCTTCAAGTGCACCAAAACAGAATTGGTACCTATCTTTGGATATTGGTGCTGTGGCACAAAGCATGGCCTCACACCTTAGGTCTGTGTGAAGGCATCTCTTCTGCTCTTGTATTTGTGGCCAGTCACAGTCTATTATGAGGCATAAATGCCATTGTGACTCTGAAAACTTTGGGCTGAAAGCTTTGGATTCTGTTATTACCTATTACAAATACAGGATTTTTTAAAGAAAACTTTCTGGAGAGGGTTCCTAAATGACCTCAATCTAGATACTATTCTGGGACTTCATGTCACCATGGATGCAGCAATGGGATCCCATCACAACAAGCTGAGGTCCAACAGACCTGGATCAAGGAGTGTCATTTCACATACCCTGGGTTGTATGGAGCCTGACACAACAGTTGGTGTACGCATGAGTTTTTTGCAGCATTATGATGGAGTATCAAGCACAAATGACTAACAATTAGATTTTTATTCCTAGAGTATGGGACTTATGAATATGTAGTAATGTAAGAAGTAGGAAATAGTTTTCAATATACATGCTAAGATAAACTGTATAAGCTAACCGGTATTCACTGCTTATGGCAATTGGATAAACTAAGTATAATAAATCAGTCATGAAGGATTTTTATAGCCCTCAAAGTTTGAATCAGGACAGCTTCTTTTCTTGCAATTTTTTCTCTCTTTTCTTTTTTTCTATTTTTTTTTTTTTTTTTTTTCTGTAGTTCTGACAGTTTAAAAAATAGTTGGCACAAAGCTCAGCTACTTTGGCCAATTAATTGGAAAATATCAAGTCAGATGGGGTTTTGATTTCAGACTTTACAATGGTATAACAAAAAGGAATTTTGAAACAAGTAGTTGGTTCAACCTGAATTGTAAAAAATGTTTAATTAAAAAATGTAGGCACTGACAGCTGAATATTCTTGAGGGAAATTATTTTGACAAAGAAACTCAGCAACATTTCCACATATATTCATAAATCCATTTGATGGCACCTTTTTGTCTAACAAAATGTTCCCCTGCTCTAATCCCAAAGCTACACTCTTAGGACCTGACTCAAGAAAGCAATTAAATACCACTGAAGTCTGTGGAACTTGAAAAAGCATTTGAAGTCTTGAACATGTTAAGTTCTTGGCCTGATTCCTTCTGAATTTCATTCTTTAGAAATCTACTCTTTCTTAATTAATTTGATTAAGTAGCATTTTGTCTGAGACACTCTCCATTGTGAAGAAAAGTAAGAAGAGCTACTTGGCAGTTAGACTAATGAGAAAATGATAATTTCTCTAATACCCTGCCAGGGTCCAGTAAAATACTACTCGTATTAAAATAAAAGTTACATTTCCCTAATCTTTTAGAGATGTGTGATTCTTTCAAAATGATATTCAAATCAAAGACTTATTACTGTCCCAAGCTTTGGCTCATTTGTTCTAAGAGGTATGCTTGAATTCCAGCAAAGAAAAAGGAGAATTAATTGTGTCTTGCCTGACTCACTTTTGTATCATATCATTTCCACGATTTATTTGATTTCTTTAATTTTATTTTTTATCAGTATTGACTTATGCCTTTTGAATGGTCTTGCTCCTTAGCTAAATATTGCATTGAAAATAAAGTTTGCCCATTATTTTACCTGGATAAGAAGCCCAGAGGCAATAACCCCAGCCCTCAATGTGTATTACGGGCAGCTGAAGTGATTAACCCGCTACCATCCTCACTTAGTTGTACTCATGTCTGTTTCAGGAAAGCTTCACAAAGGGCAATAAGGGAGGAAGCCAAATCAAATCAGGGTACTAGGAGAGAAAGGGACAGCCAGCAATGACAGTGCCATATGGGAAGTGTCTGAGGAGCTGTGGGAGCACTGCTCAGCCTCTGTTTTGAGGGGTGAGTGCAGTAGTTTAGCCACTGTCAGTAGCGGGGGAGGCTCCAGCAGCAACAATGTGTTCTGAGAGTTGAGTGTAGAGCTCATGGCTTTAGAGCTACTGCTGTGCCCATCTACGATTTCCATCCCATGGGCTGTGCCTGGAGAGGCCTATGGCAAAACCACATCCTCCCATGCTGCCACTTTCAGTGGCTTGCTGAGGTACTGAAGATATATACACTGGTCCCACAGTGGGAAAGTCTAGTTCTGGAGCGTTTGTGATACAAATAACAACACAATGTGCAAGGCTTTGGAAAAACTCAGGCCATCAGAGTGGCTGACTAGGCCAGTAGATTTTATGCTGTTTCTCCTGTGCTTCAGTGGCTGAGCATAAAGCAACACACCAAGAGGTAAACCCAAACCTCGGATAAGATCACACTCACTGGCCTTCACACAGATGACACTTAGCCAAATAAAAACAGGGTGAAGCCATTAATGCCACAGTTGTCCTCTGTGTCATTCAGATCTTCCTCCACGCACTACACAAGCACACTTTTTCAAGGCTCTTATTGATATTCAGAAAGAACATTCTCAATCTTAATGGAATTCACAGTTAATCTTTGTGGGGGGGGGGGGAGGAGGGAGGGAAAAATCAGCATTTTTATGTGAAATTAGGTGTGTATTGCTTAATCAAGGCTTTTCCAAATTAATTTACTAACAATAAATATTCATTCTGGTTCTCTTTCCGAAGTCCCTTGTTTCAATATAGCTAATAATTTTTACACTGATACAGCTAATTATCAAAGAAAAACTAATGAGGCAGCTCATGATTTAGTGCAAGAAGTACTTCTAAGATGCTTTACTATCTTTTTTGTTTATTTTCAGAAATGCTCACATTATTTAGAGTTGAGCTTTTTCAATACTGTAGGTATCCCAGGAAGAAATAATGTTTTGTCTGCTATTCCAAGATGAGCACTATTGAATACAATTCCATTTTCCACTGAAAAAATAATCATCCTATGAATTGCATCCTTCCTTCTTTTGTACCACGTCAACTTTCTGCCCAGACACTGAGCGCAATGACGGTATGCCATGTAGATCAGAATACGTTCCAGAGAAGTGAAATCTAGACAAAACTGAACAAGTGGGCAGCTGCCCACAAAGCCTCCTTGCACAACTAAAGTCATATAAAGGCCCTTCAGAAATATCTAGGAGAGCCAAACGTTTCTTTTTGCCCTATAGACTCAATTTTCAGTAGCAATGAAACATTAACCTGGGGAGGTATTCTTTTACCTTTTTCCAGGGGTACTACTAACTTTTTTTCTCCAGCTCCCAGAATCAATCTATCATCTTTAATTAGGTGTGTTCAGAGACAGTCCTGGAAGACTGATAACCACAGGCATGACATCATAATAGCGGGATAAAACTCTTTATGTTGACTCCAGTGCCTTGAACCTGACACAAAGTTGGCTTCGACCAAGCTGATGTTTACCGAGTGTGAAGCATAGGAAGAGTTACATCAAAGAGTTATGCCAAACAGTTATTACAAACAGCATGCCTGACTGTACCCCCTTGAATGAAACCCCACTTGCTCCTAATTCCACTGAATCATTGCCCACATGTGCTAGGGAGCCAACACTAGTACTGCACCCAAACCATTAAACAGCAACCAAACAAAAAGGTATGTTTGGTTCAGGCCACTAAGGCAGTTGTACTTCTTAAGTAATTAAGGCAAGCAAGATAGGGTTGCTGGTGTAATGCTCTGAGAAATGCCATGTGATAATAGCACCCATGCCAAAAAAAAAGAAAAAAAAAAAAAAAAAAGATTCCTACCTATATAGTCTAAATGTCTTGAGCTTACTGAGCAGGAACTGGAGAAATAAGAGGCAGATTTTCATTTATTCTCTAATGGCCCCAGAGGAAATCAGTGCAGTGAAGAAATTAATGAAAATGTTTCTTAATTTTTTAAGCAAAATTTGTGCTGAACTTAAATTGAATTCTGAAAAAAATCAGATTATCTAGTTGTAATGTAAGTCCATATACCCATCAGGACTTTTCTAGAACACATATTGAAGCATTTACATTATAATGCTATTGATTCCATTGTTCTTTCTTGCCCATCAGGCACATACCCAGAAATGAAAGAGTTATCTCTGTCCACTGTGCAAATATAGCTTAAATGTTGCTAGTTTTTTCTCCTTGTCCTGCTAATCTGTGTGCCTCTAAAGGTGGGACCAGGACCAGGATTACCACTCATTCTCTGTCCTCGAGCATCCTGAAATCCAGCGCTAAATGGGAAGAGGAATGTGTGTTCTGTTTCAGATGAACAAGATAAATATCAGTGTTTTCCACTGGCCACTGAGAAATCATCCAACAATAAGAGCACCTACTGCCTCAGTGTCCATACAAGACCAGGGAAACTTTTCAGTTAGCTTCAGTGGGATAGTTTGTGTATCTTGGGCTAGATTTTATCTACTGGAGTCCACTGAAGAGTTATCTGTCCTGCAATAGAAGTATCTCTTTTAAAGCAACTACTCAACTATTTCACACACACTCAGGTGACAAAACTGTAAGACAGTCCATTTGTTTGTATGATCAAAGCTGAGCTAAAATATACAGTATACAAAACGTTGTACGTTTGCAGACATGGCAAGTGGATTCTGTGGTTACACTTTCAGATGCTCTATTTAGAGCTCTTTGAGATGCTTGAAACCTGAAGTATCCAGACTAATTAGCAGCTTTTGAAAATACAGTACTGGTTTAAAAAAAAACACAATTGCAAGTATCCATAGCCCAAGACCAAACAGAACCAGATCAGCTCAGCTTGTTAGACTAAGGGCTGCAAACAAATCTTGTAAATACCTACAGTTAAATTATTCCAAGTTAATCTTTTTAAAAGAAAACATGTATACAAGACCCAGTACTTCATTCTTTCCAAGTAAAAAATGTGCCAAAATACTGGGAAAATTTTTTAATTGTATTTTACATTTAAGATCAGTTAAGAGAGAAGCCTTGACATTCTCACATCCAGTTTGCATGGGATTTCCTGTGTAATAGAAAATGTTCAGGTGGCTTGAAAAAACATCCTAACATCTGAGATTTGTTAATTGGTATTTATAATGAGCACCCGATGCTCTAAGATCATGCAGTTCCTTTTCACCCTTCCCTTTGTGAGGATACATTACATAGTATTTCTCCAAGTTAAATGGAAGACAAAAAATTGCTACTGATGTAAAATACTTTGCAATAACTTGATAGCCAGTATATGTCACTGCTTTAGCTTTCTCTGCTCTTGGCGTCATTTGAGGAGTTCTGTATGAGCCTGGGACTGACAGAGACAGACAGCAATCAAAGCAGCTGTTCTTGAAGGAGCAGTTTTAAATCTGACAGAGAATGAATTTATTTCCTCCTTTGCTTTTTCAGACCTTCCCCGAACTCTTTGGGAATTACACCAGGATGGATATGTGAATGTGACCACTGTGAATTATGTTCACTAGATGAAGTTTCTTATGTTTCATTTTGCAGAAAATCAGTAAATGAAGCTTTATTGGGAACATGCGGTATTAAAGATCTTCTCTCTAATCATCTCAAAATGGAATAAAAGCAATGTTTTATGATAAGAAAGAGTACATCTAGGCCACGAGTTCACTTATTGTTGCTGACTGCATTTCTAAATTGATGGATCTATAAGCTGCTTCTTTCAGAAAGTGAAGCCTGTTTTTGGTAGAAATCATACAGACCAGCTTTGCTTTACAGAGGCTAAAAACCTCCTGTTTTCCTGGTCTGCATTCATGTTTGATCCAAGACCTTTTGATTTAAGAATTACCAGCGCTGGAATGGATCCCTTTGCTGTTCGTGAATTCTGGTAAGAGAACATATATGTCTTTCATTTATTAACCTTTTCATATGTGACCGTTCTCAGCAGAGCTGCACGTGACAGGATATAGCCCATCAAGCATCTTAAAGGAGGCAGTGGCCATCTGCAGGTTCTGAGGCTTCAAGCTTAAAGTTACTTAGGGGAGAAGCAGGTTCCACTTCCTCCTCTCTGGCAGGAGAAATCCTTCTCCAGTCTCTTACCTGTTGAGGTATAATGCCACAGTTTATGCTTAGATCTCCTGTTTAACATATATAAATATACTGCATTTTTGATTCTACTGTTCTTTCCCAGTTTACTGATATGTTTGCATCAAAGACTGCTCTCGTAGTAAGCCACTTCTCAGTCCAAGAACAGTTGGCATCCTTTACTTGTACACGTTTGGCTCAGTGACCATGACTTAGCCATGCTTTTGCCTAAAGATCTACACATATAGGTGATATTATTCCAGCTGTTAGTCTTTGAACTGCTTAGCTCACTGATGTTTTCTGCCTCTAACTGGTTTTGCAGGAGGATGCTTCCTCTGTCTTTAATGATTTTTTATTTTTTTTTTTTAATTTCATTTCAACTAAAATTTTAGTTTAAAATACTTGGATGAAAAACATTTAAAAATGGGGTATGGATATTACTGTTTGAATTCTTCAGGATTCACATAGTTCTCCTCATTTTCCTTGTGCAACTTGCCCTTCCTCTGACTTCTATCCCCACTGCCTGGCCTCCACAGGCATATGTCCGTCCTCCAAGATCCTCCTAGCGAAGTCCTGGGCTTTTCTTTACAACTTTGTATCTCTTTAAGGAAGTGTCACTTTTCTCCAGGCCTTTCCAGAGCTGTCTCGGCCTCTCTTCTATGCTCCCCTTACTACTGCATCAAGCTGTTTTATTGGACTCCACAGGCCACAGTCTCTCTTTTACTTTCTCAGCTCATCCTGCTTCTGGTCAGAATTTTGATGAAGCTCATTGTTTTTTCCTTCCCATGCTCAAATTATTCTGCTGCTTTTCTTGCTTTTTGTTTTTTTTATGTCCTTCCCACAGCTCTTCCCTGAAATTTCTTCTTGCTGTTAAAGGCTACTAAAAAATCCCAACAAAACAAGAACAACAAAACAAAAACCCACTGCGGTCTGCAAAGTGCTCAGCATGAGCCTGACGTGGATTTACTATTATTCTGCCAAAAATGTTACGTTGTGATGTACTCCCCTTCTGTCAGACCCTACTCTTGTGTCTGCCAATTGCATTCACAGCCTGCACATTTGTGTTCTGTGGTAGGGGTTATGCCATTTTGCTGTGGATATGCACCTTGTAGCAGAAATGCCTGGTTCTGGGAAATGCTGAGCCAGCAGCAGGTGCTGTTAGTCTAAAGGTCTTTGCTGTTCTCTTCTGTTAATTCTAGGGAGGCTCACAGTCTTGTTCCTGTCTTTTGCGCTGTTTTCTTCTGAATTCAATCTGTTTGTGGGGCCAACGTTGTCTTTGTACAGCAGTGATGAATCCTACTGTGTCTTTTGAGACTTGTGTGTTTGTAGGCAGGTTAACTGAATGGAGAGAAGCGGAGTGCTACAGAGCAGAGTCTGAATGCTGACATAACTGGGTGCCTCTTAGTTGGCAGAATAAACCCTAACAAAGTAACCAATGCTGCCATGCAATATTTAAATGTAAAACAGGATGTACATATGGAAAAACTATACATGATGACATTGCAGTTTTGTTTTCTTTTTTTTCCTCCAACTAAGTCCTTCGGGGTAGCAGCTGGATTGGTTTTAAGATAGGAGCTTCTTAATCCAGGCAGATGTAGCTCTCATCAGAAGTTAATTTGCAGGGATATTCACATATGCAAATCATGTCACAATGTTGAAATGCAACCACGTAATGACTGGAAAATGTTATACCCATAAATCACGCTACCACGATCATCAAAATTTCCACTCAGCCAGGACAAATTCAACAGCATTTATGTCTTTCCAGCTTTTAGCCCATAAAAATTCTGTGTTTTTGGAGAGTGTGTTACACTGGTGATCTTAAAACTCCCAAGTCTGGTATAATGAGTCCTCAAGTGCGTTATAACTTACCAGTAATTACATTTCAACATTTCTGCTTTCAGCAGTTAGTGTTTTATTCATAAACATTTAAACACCGAATTAGGCATAAAATAAGAATGTTGGCAACAACTAGGCTTAATTTCATTAACTATTAGGTAAACGTAGTATTGCTTCTTCAAATAATCCTTGGTTTGAATGCTAAAGATGTAATGAACTTCATGGTTCATAGCATCTGACATTGCTTAATTAATGGGTGCATTTATAGTACATAGGCCTTGGTAATTGATTTATATGCATGATTTGCACATACAGCTGTTAGTTCCTGTAGGAAAGTCATAATTCAAATGTGTGCATATTTTCTAGATATGGGGAAAGGCAGGGGGGGAACATCTCACAAACTTGTCAAGTTCTCAAGAAACATGATAGCAAATAAATAGCACAGGAAAAAGCCTACTAGGAAAAACAAACCAAACCAAAACAAACAAACAAACAAAACAACAACAACAAAAAAAACAAGCAAAAAACACTAATGTCATAGCTTTGAGTTTCCACAGCTCACACACTTCAAATGGAAAACATGACAAAATGCTTCTCAGCGTTTTTTTCTTCTTTACAGTAGGGTCTATATATGTATATATATATATAAGTCTATATATGCCCACACACCTCTGTGCGTCTGTTCGTACTGCACTGGATGCAGGGTGAATGGAGTCCACATTTTCCATTCCTGTTTGAATTTATCACGTACACATAAACACACACAAGGTATACATAATTTAGATTTAGGAGCGAGTACAATAAAGCTAAGAAAAGGTTATGCTTGATATTACACATGTTTAGTCTTGGGGCAAATCTTTTCCTAACTGAAGCCAAACATTGGAGACAAGGGAATTCAGCACAGATTTCCTAGCCTGTCCAACAGATTACTTGTGAAAGCCAAAGTGGTGTGTTGAGAAGTCGATGCTGAAGAATAACTGAGCTCTGAGTGGAAAGAGGTCTCCTGTGGCTGTTTAAAAAAGGTTGAGGAAGAGAAACAGCTGTTTCTGGATTATCCATTACCTTGGAGCTAAGACTGCACCCTTCCTAGTCCTTTTCTTGTTGCTTGGTTTATTCCAAGTAGCAGTCCCATACGCTGAGGCAAACATCCAAATTCTAGCATGCAGAATTCCAGTTACCCCATCTTCCTCCTTTATGCTGATGACTACCCTACATGAGCGGCAAACCTTATTTCAAGGACTCTCGCAGGAAGCACTTGCTGTTTTTAGGTCATTTGGTTTCAGTTATCAAAGCATTGTGTTGTACATTAAAGAATGCACAGTGCAGGCAGCTTGATGACTTTCACAATCCTGGCTCCATTTCCTGGTGCTCTGAGGCAACACTTAGCTTTTCGCTCTCAAGCCCCTTATATTCTCTACATCTGCTATTCTAATGCCTGCATTCATCAGTAGACTGGCAATAATAAATTTTCTATTTTCTTTCTCTTTTCTTCCCAAAGGCCTTTCCTTGTGCACACGTGTGTCATTTCTTAGCTATTGGCTGCTGATTGGTCAAAACTCTAAGAAAAATAATTGCATTACTATGTAAGTTAGGGACAGGACTGGCTTTATAATTTGACTGGAGGCAGGTGAGAGGGTGGAAAGGGGATTATTTTAAACTCTTAATCATCACTCATCTTTTTTCAATATTCATTGACAAGCTGTAGTGGAAACTATATATATATTTTTTTCTTGTGAATCTGGGCACTCTTCCAGACTCTTATTCCTAGTATTAGCCCAATGCTTTCCTTCTGAGGGTGTTACTGCAGCCTTCTGGATACAAATCTTTCCCACAGTATTAGTGACTACATCCACATGGCCTTGCACTCAAAGTGGTGGGCTAATGTGCCCTACATCAAAATGTCATTCTCATCACCAAATCCTGAGAGGTGTGAAGAACAACAGCTGAGGGCCTGAATTGCAAGCCTTGTCCTTGTGCAGTACAAAGGACTTTGTGCCATTTGGATGGAAAATCCAGAACTTAGATTGCTACTTGAGAAATGCTGAATGTTGCTGTTTCACTAGGATTTCTGCCTAAGTGCAGATAGATATGCTGGTTAACAGGTAATAGCAATGGCAATATATGCTAGCCTCTGCCTTTTTCCAGCAGCGAAGAACAGCAGTTCATGAATCTATAGAGTGGTAAAGACAGACTCAGCTGTAAACATGTCCATTGTGGCACTGGTGGGCTCAGTAGCGCTATCACAGAACCATGGAATGACAGAATAATTTACATTGTGGGATGAGGTGCAGTTTTGGTATGACATCAACACGTCAAGGGCAAGGTCACAGCAAAGAACCAAGCTGTGTATGTAAGTATGCCAGTATTCATTTTAACAGTACGTCCATTTTATGGCATCTGTGTGAAACAGCAAATGCTGTACCAGCTTTCCTGGAACCGGAGAGTAGTTAGGATTTAGGCCATGGGGGAAATTGCTTTAGTTGCTGCTTATCTTTTGTAGCTTAGGACGCACAGAGATATATTTAAGTTATGTTTAAAACCAGTACTATTGACTTTACTGACTGATTTATATCCGCATTCAAAGAGAAGTAATTTCAAATCATCAAGAAGAAAACAGTAAGAAGAAAGCAGAATAAATGCATTGCAGTCACGGAGGTTAGATAATTAAAGAGTATCTTCTCATTCTCTTCAGCTTGTTTTTACTGATCCGAAACACTTTGTGAGCGTTTAGATCATGGGTTTGAATTTCTAGTGTGTTTGGCCTCTGAAATGATCTTCAAATCATTATGTAATTTTTGGAGAAACAAAATGAGTTTTTATGGAAGACATAGGCAGGAATGGTGATTATCTAAGACAACAAATAATCAGTAATGTAAACATTTCCTACTAAAGCTTTCTCTTCTCCAGCACATAATCCAGTTCTCATTGATTTCAAAAGCAGTCATTTCATCCAATCACTAGCTATTAAAATGCTTCAAAATGTCATAAACAAATAATAAATAAAAACCTGAAGCTCTGCTAGGAATAATTTTTGTTTTTCTTGTAGTCTGTAACAGTAACAACAATTATAGATAAACATGCATATATATGTATTTCCTTTAGCTTTTATATCTTCAATCATCTGGAGTTCTTCAAGAATTTTATACAGGTGAGTAAAAAATAACCTTTGTTTTGAAGGTACAAAGGGTATATATGCTTAAAGTTAGGAGGAAATGGAGGAATATCATGAATTTTCCACTGAGATTAAAGAACAGTAAAAATAACCTTATATGAAACATGATCTGGGTTTCTTTGACCAGAGAAGACTGTTTACAGCCTTTTCACCCTTTCCCAGCATCATGAGACTCCTTGAGAGAAGGTGTGAACATATATGACATCCTGAGCTGTATCCTCAGTGTTAAGCCAAGCAATTGGTATTTATCAGGCATATGTTCTGTCTGTTCCAAGAGGATGATTTTTAGGGCTATCAACTACAATAGCCACTTTCCAATTCATATGCTCTCATCTGGTGTGCTCTTCCATTCTGTGCCGGGTGCTGGTACGCACTGCTGGCAGAAACTGGTCCCTCACTGCATGTGCCCTGGCTGTGCAGACCAGCAGCATTCCCATCCACAGGCAAGCAAAATTGGACTGCTGGGGCACATTATGCCCAGAAGATTCTCCATTGGCTTGCATGGGCATTACCAAGCTGTCCCTTGTCATCTGCCCATGTGGCACATATGCAGCTCACCACACTGCTAGGCAGAGACTGCTCTTCCAAAGAATGCTGCCATGGTCCTTCCCCTCCCAAAATGTGTCCTTACCCATGCGGAACTAGTGGTGTCTACAGGGATGAGGACAGATGATGAGCCAGCCAAGACTAAAGGCATTAGCTGGTTGATTAATGTGGCAGGCTGCTGGTTAGTATGCATCTGATAGTGCTGAAAACACCTGATTTTTCTATCAGTATTAATGCCTCTTTCGAGTGGTGAATCTTGCTGTGTGCAGGTCTTCCTGAATGACTGTAGAAACTGTTCTCTCCCATGCGATGGCTCCCAAATTTGTGGCTGTTTACACACCACGGACAGGTGCTCAAATTTTCTCTGGTCCCCTTTGGCCTATGTAAAATTTTTTGGATATGATTTTGTGGTTAAAAATAAACTTTCGTGTAAGCGGGTTCTTGGGGAAGTAATCGCCTATTCTGTAGAGGAATTACAACTAATTCTAACTAAGGAACACTTTAAAACTATTAGGAGACAGTCATTCTAGCAGTTGTACAGATGATTAAAAAGCCATTTTCTAAAATATTCTCACTGGAGGGTTTTTTCCCTTTCTTAAAGAAAACATTTAATTGCACCAATCAACCATAACTACTTCCTGCTTATGATGTAATTTGTATACACTGATCACAAGGTACACGGCTATTTTTCATAACTGTTTATGAATGTATTCCTTGCAGTTCCTATCAGTCACCTTTAATTGACTGTAATTCACTGGTCATTAAAGAAGGAGGGACCAAGATGAGGTGAAAAGAGAAGCACTCAGTGAAATCTTCTGAGTTCCAAAATTTTATCTGGCATTACCAGATTTTTGTATACTACAAAACCAAGAAGAAGAAAGCCTTGGAAGCATATGTAAAAATGCATGTTAACACTTGAGAAGGTAAATAGCTCAATCTGATCTCCAGTGATCAAGAAGTGGGACTTCTCTTTGCATCCTGAGAGATGCAGGTAAAAAGCTCCTGTGCCATGAGGCAAGGGCAGCCATTCCCTACACCTCTCCCTAAGGACGTAATATATTAAGTAATGGTGTCCACATCAATGTCTCATCAACACCCTGTCCAAGCCCTAAGTCTTCCTTGATAAATTATCATTGAATCATCTGAGTTGGAAGAGACCCTTAATGCTCATGTACTTCAACTCCCCAGCAATAAACAGGGATAGCTGCAGCTACATTGGATTGCTTCAGCCTGACCTTGAATGTATACAGGGACAGGACATCCTTACCACCCTTATTGTAAATAACTTCTTCCTTATATCCAGTCTAAATGTCCCCTCTATTAGTTCGAAATAATTTCCCTTTGTCCTATCACAACAGACCCTTCTAAGGAGTCTTTCCCCCTCCTTCGTTCAGCCCCCCTTCAGATACTGAAAGGCCACTATCAAGTCTCCCAAGAGCCTTCTCTTCTCCAGGCTAAACAGCCCCAACTCTCTCAGCCTGTGATGAGATCTCTTGGATCATTTTTGTGGCCCTCCTCTGGATGCACTCCAACAGGTCCATGTCTTTCCTGTACTGAGGACTCCACATCTGGATGCAGTGTTGCAGGTAAGGTCTTAGAGGCAGAAGGGATATCCTCCCTTGACCTGCTGGCTATGCTTCTTTTGATGCAGCCCAGGATACAGCTGACTTTGTCGGCTGCAAGGGCACATTGCTGGTTCATGTCCAGCTTGCCACCCACCAGTACCTCCAAGCCTTTCTCATCAGGGCCATGCTCTATCTTCTAGTGCCCCAGCTTGTATTGACAATGGGGATTGCCATGACCCAGGTGCATGACCTTGCACTTGGCTTTGTTGAACCTCATGAGGTTCACCTGGGCCCACTGCTCGAGCCTGTCTAGATCTCTCTGGATGGCTTCCCATCCCTCAGGCATGTTGTTATCTTGATGTATTAGATAAATAGTGACACAGGTGAATCAGGTTTCTAGGCACTGTACAGCAAGTGCATCATCAGTCTTGTCTGCTTTTAAATCCCACATGTAACAAATCCAGGAAAAATTATTATTTTTTTTTTTTAAAACCAGTGTTGCATTAGCCAAATGTGATCTCAAGTGCTATCATTGGCATTTTTTCATTAGAAGACAAGGAAACAGGCAAATTCAACAATATCAGCTGGCAACTCAGATTTAGCGAACATTGTAAATACAGCACGTTCTATACTGTAGAGCTGTGTGCAGGGTAGGTTGATATGGCTGTCAGCTTGCTATATCTTCCTCTCAACACAAACTACTCAGTTTTATTGTGAAAACAGAACATGGCAAGTGAGTGCAGCCATAGAGCTTGATGTTTATTCAGAATCAAGGATCTGTATTATCTCCTGTCTTGTCCACAGGACCAAACATTCAGTAGTGTCTTATCCATTGTTTTATGCTTGTTTTATTGTAGATTTGTTTCCTTGCTCGACTAGACCCAGAAAATACCAGGTGTGTTTTTGGTGAAATAATTCTGAATCATCTTCTCTTTTTTGAGGGAATTGTTTTGCCCTAAGGACCATTGCAGGAACATTGAGCTTCTGCCCATAGTGGATCAGCTCAGTAAATGAACCTCTGGCATGATATCTGGTAGTTCTGTTGCTATGGGAAATCAGCTGCCAGTGGTTTAATTGCTAGGACCACTCTAAGATTACTTGCTTTCAAGGACCCAAAACTTGAATTTCAGTCAGCATTTTGAATTTTTGGACTTTCTGTGAGAGTTTCTAGAAACCAAAATTTCAGTACGTTTTCCCAAGGGATCTCATGGATGTTCTGAAAGCTGAAACATTTTGATTTGCCTTAAAATAGTTCCCAGGAGCACCTGGCAAGGACTAGTGTCATAAAAACATGAAACAACAGAGCATCTGAAAGCAAAAAGCAGCATTGGTGCCAGGCAGCAGAGCACTGGCAGTGACTTGTTGGGCTCTCCCAACTCATTCTCATGGTGCCTAGAACAGCTTGGTTAGGCCTTTGAACTAGGAAAAAAAGACTTGCTGCTGCCCAAGCTTCTCCATACATGCCTAGCCCTGCCAAGTTCAGAATGTGGCCACTCCTTCTCTTGTAATCTAGGACAGGAAGGGCTCACAGTGTTCACACCAACACTCCAACCTGCGTTCATCCTACCAGAGTTCTTTCTGCTTTCCCTACATGCGGCAACCTGTCTAGTCTCCAGGCAGTTAGCTGAAGAAGCAGTGCCCGCGTTTGTGCAGCTGTGATGATAGCTAGGCTTCTGCTGACACAAGCAAGACTGTCTGAGTCACCATGAAAGACTGACCTCACCCAGGATGACTTCTTTTACCTCTAACAGCTGGAGGACTCCTTGCTAATGTGAGACTTGGCCTTTTTTTTTTTTTTCCTACCTTCCAGCTCAGCACACCACAGGTTGATCATCAATAAAGGAAGAGGAAATAAACAAGAGATCGTATTATCGGTCCATCACCCACTCTTTCATTGCTGCAGGGCTGCTCCTTTCCCTGGCTGAAAAGTTTTCAAGATGTTGTAACACAAAATATTGCATCCAGAAGGAGAGCAAGGGGAAGGAAAACAGTTTGTTCCTCTGTAGTCCCTCTTTGTTCTGTAACAGTAAAACCTGACACTTTCTTGTGCTGAATGACTAAACAGTACATTTGTATAACTACTTAGCAGAACCATTTTTCTCACTGAAGACTATAACCCCTGCATTTTTGCTTGAGATGTAGAATCCTCATCAATCTCCAAACCTTTATAACCTTTTCATCAGACCCTTTGTTTGATCTGTTTCTACCTGGTCTTACCAAAGAATTCAGCCCTCTTGCCCCTAGACATCTGCTTTTCCACACATTAGTTAATTTTGGCCTCATGGCATTTATGGACACTTACCCAACAAGCAAGAAAAGAGAATGGGAAAAAAAAAAAAGAAAAAAAGCAGAATTTAACACAGTGATAGATAGTTGCTTCTAAAGCACGACGGAGTGAATATCAGACTTTTTGCTGAAATTAGTGCTAAGATGCAATGAGGATTTCAGGTTAATAGTCTTGAAAGAAGAATGACAGCCATGACATAGATTTCTTGACTCTCCTCATACACTTTTGAACCAGACGTGTAATTTCCTGTTTATGTTTACTGGATTCTTCAAAAGAACCAAACAACAAAAAACACCAACCACCACCAGCAGCAACAAAATAAAGCTCTGTAGAAAGAATAATTACTGATCTATTATGTTAAAAGATTTTTCATAACTGAATACTGGATTACTTCATTCATGATTTCACAGTGTCTTTCACACACTGCACCTGAATTATGTGGCACTGCTTCCAGGAAATGCAAAGAAAAACTAAAATGCAGAAAGAAATTCTTACTTTCATTTTAATTCGAGAAGTTAACGTGCTGATTTAGTGAATCTATAAGAAGGATGTCATGCTTCAGTCAATTACATGTCTGAAATTCCAGCTCCATCCAGACTAGTTTTTTTTCCCAAGGGAGACAAGATAGCAGCAACATAGGTGTGTTAAGGCATATGTTTGCAACTTCATTAGTCTCACTGAGATGTAACAAAAGGGATTTAGAACCAATGGCAGTTTTAATACTGTCTAAAGTCTCTATCAGCCTAGAGACTGGTACAACTCACGTAGATGTATCATACTTTCTGCTTTCCTTGAGGTCTTTAAGAGAAAGGAATTAGCAAACATCCAATTTATGATCTTTGTATAAAACGAGCTCCAAGGAGAATCAGAATCTCTCCTTCCCATAAATCCATAGTAACAATATTTACTAGTAAGAGTCTCCAAATATTCCCTGTTTTTGAATCAAATTGTGTACTAGAACATCTATGACAGACCAAACTGTGCATATCCAGTAGCTGCTCATCACAGTTGGTCTGGCAAAAAGACAAAGAGAACAAATACATCAAGTTTAAATCCTCAATCTTTGCACCATCTATCAGCAACCAAAGCTGATGGAAACTTTGAGTTTGATGGAACTCAAAGTATGAGTTAAAACCATCAGAATATTTAGCTGTATTACAGCCGGGGCTGTTCAGCCTGCAGAAGAAAAGTTGCACCAGGTTAAGTTCAGGTTGGATATCAGGAAAAACTTCTTCACAGAAAGGTCGGTTAAGCACTGGAATAGGCTCCCCAGGGAGGTGATTGAGTCACCATCCCCAGATGTGTTTAAAAACCATTTGGATGTGGTGCTCAGGGCCATGATTTAGCAGGGGGTTGTTAGAGTTAGGGTAGTATGGTTAGGTTGTGGTTGGACTTGATGATCTTTAAGGTCTTTTCCAACCTGAGCAATTCTATGATTGATTGATTGACGTTTCCTTTATCAGAATTTTCAAGTAGGTGTTTCAGGAATGTTCACAGCCACTTGTTTTTTACACTGATGAGACTGAACAACTCTTAAGCTAAACTGGTGAAATTCATCCTGGGAAAATGTGCTAAACCAAGCTTGCATTTTAAAGAAAGAATTTGTCTCCAGAATGTTACTTGTTATTTAGTGTATTGAATAATTTTGGTCCCAGGGACGGAGACAGGGTTTTGTTTATTTATCTGAAAATCAGAATTTTGCAGAGCTGTGCCAAGCTATAAACTTTTCAATTCTCTGATCCTAGCACTCAGCACAGTGTCCAACAAAAGGCTGTACATAGCCAGAGACCACTCGGGCTTCGCAGTTGCTGGCTTCAGCCGTCTTTACAATTGTTTATGTGAATGCAGACCCGGGAACAGTGGCATTATGCCAAACCTTTCCCAGAATCGCTTAGGGCTGATACAGCTTCTCATATTAATCCACCTCCGACAATGCCACAACTGAAAAAACCCAGAGGGTAGCTGTGCCCTGACAGCGTCCCTCTTGCCATGCCCTACAACACTGCTAGGGTTCTTGCTTGATGGAAAAAATGATTTGGCACAGACAGCCTTTGGTCATCTGGGGATGCCTAGTCTTGCTAAGCCTTCTATGGAACAGAGATGTGGCCCTCCATGAGTTTTTCTTGTCTTTTACTGATAACATCAGATTCATCAGAGAAATACAGAATATTATGGCAAGGAAAAAAAAGGAGATGGGTATGAAACAGTAATGAAACTGAAAGGAAATTCAGTTTTATAAGTTTAAATGCTTTCATACAGCTTCACTGCAGAGACTTGACAGTCAAATATTGAACATTACACCATCTCACTGAATTTTATGTCATTACAGTAACAATGTTATTAAACTTGATATGGCTTTACTTTTAATTTCAATGAAACATATTTCCCGATCTTTTCATAAAAATGACCTTTGGGAACCATAGCAATCTAGACATTTCTTTATTTATCCTGCTGCATCAGCTAATACTTCCAATCAGAAGCTACATCGAAAAGCAAATGAAAGGCCTCAATGTAACATTGCTAGCTTGATGTTTTATTAGAACAAGATAAAAGCAGGTTTTTATGAAATTACTTCATGTGTGACTGTGAGCAAGATAGTGTCAGTGGATCTGCAATCTGCTTTTGTAAAGATTACTTTATACTCTTTTTGTTTCTTTCCTGTCTTTGATACCTACTTTTTCTGTCTTGAAAAGTTCACTTTTACAATACAGCCTAAGTGAAAGAAAAAAAAAAAAAGAAAAAAAAAAAAAAAAAGCAAATACATTTGTGTGGAATCTAAGCAAGCCACTCTTTAAAAATAAATAAATAAATAACCTTCTCATGTTTTCCATGGACAGAATAGTGGTAATCCTTTCCACTGTTGGTTGAATTTTAGAGACAGCTGGTGTTGCTGAGAGCTTATGGGGTCCATTAGACAGCAAGTTGGTCAAGAATCAGAAAAAGCCTGAATCCTGCATTTAAGTCAGTTTTCCCACTGCCTTTCTCTGCACAACACTGTGGAATTCATAGAACACAGGATTTTTTACCTCAGTTTTGGGTTAATGAAAAAGAGAAGCCTGAAGGACCTAAAGAACACTGAAAGCATTGTCTGCACTTAGCAGGCTCTGAGAATGCTCTGAATATTTGAAAATCAAACAGTTGTCTGAGTTGGACCCAGAAACTGCCAAGTGGCCAAAAATCACAGGGAACTGCTCAAAATGTGGACTTTGAAATGCAGGCCAAGCCACATTGCAAAAGAAAACCACTCTAATATTCATAAAGTGGGGGAAAATGGAAAATAATCAGAAATTCATCTCATTTTTGAGAATACGTAAAGGGAGAAGAAAGACATTAAAAAGCAGAAAAGAAAGGATCCCATCCATTCAGCATTCAGAGTAGAGGTTGGTCAGGAGAAGAAAGGGGATTGCATTCCACAAGCTGCATTGCATTATTGACTGGAAATAGCAATAAAGAAATAAAGCAATAAATGCATAAAAAAAAGGGAGGAAAAATGAAACAATTTTCAGAATTACTGTATTAATTTGTAATGAATATGTACTAGCAAAGTTGCTTTCTAGCCTGCCAAGTGGCATAAGTACCAGGAATGGTACTGCCTCAAATTCATATATGATTATTTCTTCATTGCATTCTATGATTTAGTGGAATTTAGGACAAAGCTAAATCTCTCACACATTTATTATAAGATCAACAAAATCAGTTCTTTCTAGCATTTCTTTACGCTGTTGCCTTGAATTGTCTGGGTGATCACATATGTAAATTACTCTATTGAAGTTCTGAGTAGAAAACTGAATTTCTTGAAAGGAGATGCAATAGGAAAAAATATGCCTTCACATGTAAAATTTCCAAGGAGCATCTTTCTGTGTCAGTGTTATAAAAGGAAGAATTAGATCAATAATATTTTTCATAATTTTTTGACATCATCATCTGATTTTAAGCCTGGATCTTTGTTACTGCAAAAAAATGCTAATTCATTTTGCTAACCACAACATCATGCTTAGATTAAATATTACTTAACAACCAGTATTTGGCTTATTGCTGGCCTGAGATCATTCCAACTGTTAAGACAAGTGAGAAATTTGGACATCTGCGGTACATAACAGTGGTAAATACTTTACAGAAATTTACTTTGATTTACATGAAGATGTATTATGATCAGAGTCTGTTTTTTTTTACAACTGAGGTATACTGGGAATAGCCTAGACAAAACATTTTTCCATGCGACAGCAGAGACTCAGCAGATTCACAAACTATTAGCGTGTCAACTTCAGGCTTTTCAATAAAATGACATGGAAGTTTAGGCCATATTCTATAACACGGTACAAACATACCCAGTCTACACCCACTCAAACACTTCTTATTAGGCCAGATCTTCCAAGAACACACAAAAAGATTTTTCAGGAGTTGGGAATGTTTCATCAAACCATATATGTCTATGAATAATAATCTCAGATTAAGTTGTCACGTGTAATGGGATTATAAGCATCGAAAGCATGGAACGAAGGCAATAGTGGTATAAGGTATAATGAGATGAAATTCACTGAAGGAGGTCTTAACTCCAAAGGAAGCAGATGGCTTTCCGTGAGCCAGAGTGTTATCCATTGTTTTCAAGCAGCAGAGGCATCTTTGATAGCATCTTTGACATGAAAACCTAAGGTACTTTTTTCTTTCAGAAAGGGCTTGTTTCTCATAAAACAGAATAGCTGGATTGAAGAAACCCTTTCTGAGGAGTGTTGGGGGTCTCTAATGCTGCATTCCTGTCACTGTGTGATGCTGTTCAAAGTAATAAAGCCAGTCCCCTAGAACCTGCCTGCCCATCTTAGGGTGCTAAGGAAAGGTTTGTCAGCAGGAGGTTGGGGTGGCTTCAGCATGCACCATCTACAGCAAAACCACCAAATGCTGATAGTAAGCAGATATTTCTGCTCTTGGCAAGGCTTTTTCATGTTATCTTTGTTAGTTGCATTCAAGATGAGAAGTTAAATTGGCCACCCTGTCCTTGCAGGTTTCAGCTCTCTCCAAACCCTATGTGTTAGGTTTGGTAAGGGAATTTGGTGTAAGAAGATTTTAGCTGATGTAGCTATTTTTCTGGAATTTGAGTTTCTCTGCAGTGGCTACAACAGGCCAGGAAGAAAAATGGGGAGATGCAAAGTTTTAAAATTAAACTTTATGTTGCACGTTATTTAATATGTTTTTTCTTGGAAAACCTCTTTGTGTCTAGGGTAGCTACTACAGCAAAGAGAAAGGAAAGGAAGAGGGGTATCTACAGTATTGCAGACTGCTATTTGAACTTGTGCTAAAGAGCTTGTATGAGAGTTTGGTTTTGTTTTTCCTTCAAAGAAGACTACAGAATCTATGTCATATCAATCTGTATTCTTTGTCTACTTCATTACTCTTTGCTTGCTAATGAGAAACTGATGATATTTGACTTGCCTCTTTGGAGGAGGTGGAGCTGTATTTGTAAGAGCAAGAAGAATTTTTCAAGAACACATTAAATCCTATCAGAGTCAAAACTATGTGTCCTTAGGCCACGGCTTGATACTTTGTCAGACAAGAACCAATGTTGTATTTATCCTTAACAGTGAAATAAGAAATGGTCCATAACTGTTGTGATGTGGGCATAGTGGCTCTAAGAATCAGAAGGCAGATGACCTTTTTCATACTAATGTCCCATTGCTGCTAATAAAGCCAAATAAAAGAAAAAAGAAAAAAACACCTTTCTTTTTCAGAGATGGGAGTGGAAAGAAATATTACTAATACTTTAGTGAGATCTATGAATTCTAGTTGCAATGAAATGAGAAAGGTCAAATTTTTTCTCCTATCTCTCCCTCTCTCTTTTTTTTTCTTTTTCATATTGTCTAAGTTCTCACCCATCTTTGTTGTACTAATGAAATTAAGATATTCTTCATGATATAACTGTGAGCTAGGGAGATCTAAATTACCTTCATCTGGCATCATTCCAGGATACTATAAATGAGGTAATTGTCCTTGACTATAAAATTTGCATTTTCAAGACTTAATTGCTATCATTACATCTTTTTGTAATTCTATTAATTTAACTGAATGGAGCATTTGGTTTTATGGTAAAAATTTGCATTAAAACATTGTACATCTAAATAGAATTTTAATATTTGCGTCAAAAGCTCAGTACAGTTGTCCCACAGGACCTAAATAATTTCACAAAAAGAGAATAGTAAGCAGTCATACTTTGGGTCAACAAACAGGTTTTCCTTTGGTGAATATTAATAGAACTTGCTGTTAGAGACACTATGTACTGAAAATCACTCCCGTCCAAGTTCCTTAAAAGCCTCTGTGAGCTCTGAGCCATAATTGCTAACAGGAAATGTACTTTAACAGCTACACTGTTTGTTCACAGAAAATAAATGTGCCAAAGAGCTCTGTATTTTTAAGGAATGGTCTTCCTCTTTTGAGTTTTCCTACCCTAATTAGGCTGTATGCTTTGGTATGGCCTGAGAAAGCACTGAATATGCAAGCAATGCCTTCTGTATGATGGTCTGTCTGCTCATAGTTGTCTAGCCATTTTCACTGTGCTATGAAGTAATTGGACAGTATGCTGGCATCTTTGGGGGAAATATTTAAAACCACCAGAGGTTGGTAGCCCTGCCTGCAGCAGGGGGGTTGATGATCCTTGGGGTCCCTTCTAACCCGAGCTGTTCTATGATTCCACGATTCTGTGATTTGAAGGAACAGAATTTCATGTCTGGTCTTTGAAGGTATTTATGCTACTAGATCCCATGGGAATAATACTGCCTGTGGGTCTGGAGGCCTTGTCTTGGATGGGCATTGCAGCTAAATATGGGTACATGGATGCGCTGACAGAATTCCATGCAGGTCAGAAAATCCTATGCTATTCTCCATGCTGTACTAACAAATGTTACTGAGTTGTATAACACATTATTTGTGGAAGTAATCAAGCTAGATTTGTTTTATATTGAATGCATCCGTATATTTTTCTCTTGAGCTTTTTTCTGCAACATGTGAGTAACAGTTCACAAGAGAGTGTGTCCTTGTGACAGAAATCTCATTAACTACTCTTAATATACATTGTATTTACTAGACTTCATAATCATTGTGTAATTAAGATTCAAAACTCACTTGTGAAGCAGAAAAAATGAAGGATGTTTCCATTAAGGAGAGTTATGGGATGGTGAAATTGAAGACAGATTTCTGAAAGTGTACAGGTACCGCTTCTCATTGATTTCATTGCTGAAGTACCTATGAGAGCAGGAAGATCTTGCAAAATTGTCTAGTGAGCCATTAGAACCAGACTAAACTCAGAACCAGGAGAACAGGATGAAGTCTTAATGTGAGATAATGACTTTGGAGCGAGGGACACAGTTGTTTTGCCTTTTGCCCTTAAGTCTTAAGTCTTAAGAATCATATTTCTTCACTTCGAGGACTCTTTGATAGTTCAGTGTGCTCTGAAAATACGATTTTAAATATGACTAATTTAAGAGCAGGTAACCCTTCCTTTTTCTTCTATGGCCATTTTCATATACAGTATTTCTATAGAAGTTTTTGTCTCCGCTGGATTCTGACTTTCACAGACTGGGGGAAAAGGGCTGCCAAGAGCTACAGCTCAGTGTTGAGCCTCCAAATCCTACAAGCATTAGATCTACGATGCATTTAGATTCAGAGCTGTCTTTTTGGGCATGTGCACAGGGTAAGATGTCTCCCAGGATATCTGTTCTACTCAGAGACTGTTTTTTCCACTTCAGGGAGGACCCTGTGTATGTTCTTTCTTAACGGGTGAATTTCATTTGATCTGAACATTATGCTAAGGCTGAATTTCTAGGCAGTTTATATTATATTGCATTAGGAAAAACAAACAAACAAAAACAGTTATTCCTTTGAAAAACCCAGGTCTAGCTGTTAGCGTCAATTATTTTAAACACCTACTGAATTTTCTGGCATATATATCTCATTGAATCTTGGGCATGATTTTATGTGCCTTAAGCATTTTGATCACATAATCAGTTTCTGCAAAGCAACACACAGAATCCTGAGCATCGTCGTGGCGGATAGTCACGTCAAACCTGACACAAACAAACATAAGGGAACAATCGTTGTTAAAACACATTGCATCACATTGCATGTTAAAGCATTTGCTCTGGTAATCCACCATGCTGACGTGTCCCTGTGCTGATGCCATCTGAGCAGGGACTGTATCCTTAAAGTTGACATGTGCATCACATTACAGCAGTGATTTTGTTATGTATCATTGGCATAATGGATATTCAGAAAAGATTCATAATCTTGAAAGGTGGCTTGAATCTACAGATCTCATCCATATTCTGGTGACTCAGAGCATTGTGGAAACTCATTTTATAACATCTCACGCTATCTGGGGCAAAAGCAAAGTAAACATTTGCCTAGGGCAGCAGACTTGAGAGAAAGGCTGTCCAGCTCTTGTTTCCTACTCCCTCTGTGCTGACAAAGATAGGAGCAAAATCTCTTTAACCTGCTTCTCCTCTGCCCCTCCTGCTCCCATTTCTCCACTTTAATTCTGGTGGAAATCCAAAGGCCTTTTTCTGCCCTCTCCCAGTCCCTTCTCATGTACTCTTAAGTTGCTGATTTCTCCTGTCTTTTCTTCTCCTTGGAGTCTCCACTGCTTCCTACTCAGGGTGTTTCAGCAGTGAGAGGATTCACCGTCCTTTCTGCATCTTTTTCTATTCCTGCAAATATCTATATTTCCTTTGGTAGCCTGAGCTATGCGAGAAATGCACATTCCTGCACAAAAGTATTCTGACTCACTTGCCCATTGGTAGCTGTTGCTTTAAAAGAGCTTTTTCACACTGGAAAAAAACAGACAGACATGGAAATCTTTGCTGTAGTGCTCATGATTCATGAGATTAAACAAGACAAAAGTAAGATGATGTTAGTATGTTACTGAATCCCTGGGAAGGTGTGGCCTGTGCGGTTGGCAATACTATTCATGCAACATAGAAGGCAATTGCAAAATTCATTGCCATGGGATGTTATAGAAGCCAAAAGGCACGAGTGACAAATCATTCCATAAATGGCTATTATGTAGATGGAGTATCAAGCTCAAGAAGCACCTTTAATAGCAGTTGCTAGAAAGATATTTGACTATACCGGTGCAAGGATCATCCTCTCCATGCTCTTCCCTTGTACTTGTACTGAGATGTGATACTCAGCCAAATTCATTTCTGGCCATGTCTGGATCGAGACCTTTTGTTCTCATGAGTTGCATGACTAAAGAGACTAATAATTAAATCAAATCCATTGTCTCCTCATACAGAGAGTTTTAAGATTTAACATATGACCAAGAGTTCCTGCTTTAACATTGCTAAGGTTTGAGCTTTCAGTCTATAAGTCAGATGTGCTTAATGGTTAAGGCATACTACTGCAGACTGAGTCATCTGAAACTTAACTCATTTGAAAGTGAAAGCCTACTCCACATGGCAGTTTCTCCTGCATGATGAAAATTGTTCTTAACATCAGAAAAATTATCAAGATTGAGCCTTCTGCTTCTCTTATCACTTTTGTACCTTTCTGCAGTGAGCTTGGTAGCTTTGTCTGCAAAATGAGCAGAGTTTGCACAGAAAATGCTATTTGTTCTTCCAAGCAAGAAAGCAAGTCCTTAGGTGGTATGCATGGGCATTGTTCATGCATGTACTATGTGTTCTTCTTTTTTCTTTGTCTCAAAGCTTTGGACTGCCTTAACTTGCTGTATTTATCCATTTTCACTTCCTCCTGGCATACATGTTATATACTCATTCTTACAACCTGCATCAAAAGAAGCTGCAGAGATGTGCCACACCTTTACAATAACAAAACAGCAACTTTCCTTCTGCAACTTCCTTAAATCAGCAGACTGGCAGTTTGAATTATCACTTATGAGAGTGATGCCAGAAGTCTCTGGAAGGTTTCTTCCACATTGGTATATGTACAGCAGCTCTATACAAAAGAGAGCTGCAGATATTTCACTCATTTGACTCATTATTTTTGCCTAAGGAAGTGCAGAACACAGATGGAGGCATTTATATATTTATTTATTTCCTGTACTCGCTGTGTCAGCTCTCTACTGGCAATTGTTATCAATACAATCACACATGGGAAAGCAAGGAACTGTGATATGCCAAGTGTGAGGTGAGACAGGATGAATTTGCTTTCCACTCTCAAAATCTTAATTAGTGCAATACTTCCACTAGGTATTGGAATCTCTTTTGGAGCAACTAAAAGTAGGGAGGCTGGTGGCGCTTTAGCTGAGAAGGTTTGCAGTGTGGCAAACAGAGCACTGACAGCTGATAATGTTCTTGCTCTGCGTTTTTAATGTTGGTCAAACTGTTCTAAAGGAAGCTCTGTCAGCATAACTGAGGATAAACTTTTGGCACAGTGTCACTGGAGTTTAATGGCAGATTGCTAGCACCTTCTGGGTATGACAAAGATTTAGGACTGCTGATATCAATTCTAGCAGGGTCTTTCCCTGCGGCTCAGGGTGGGGGCCTAAGGAGGTTCAACGGGGGTTCAAGCAGGTAGAGCTGCCAGGAACTTCACAACATTACTAGTTTGACATTCAGTACCTTACTACTCTTTATTGCTGGGAAGCACTCATTATTTCTTCTGTTTAGCTTGAAACTTCAGAAGGGTAGTATCTCAGATTGTTCTTTCTTATTCTGTCCTCTGTTCAAGCAAGTCCAAATTGGACTCCATATCTGCTCTTCTGTTAAAAAATAAATGTATGTAGATATGTATCTCTGAAATAAACCTCCAAACATTTGGAGGCTTGTCCTTCATTAGCTGTATATGGCTTCTCTGCTACTTTCTAATCTCTTAAACAGTTTACTTAGGAGGAAGAGATAGGGATTTATCTGATAATAATTCTATAGACAGTGGGTTGGACTCTGATAAACTGAGCAAAGAGCCTGTAGATGTGAAATCTAATTAAAAGTGTAAAAGAATTTTCCTTGCTTAGGCTAACCTCTGGAAGCAGAATGCCAAAATGCAGGCTGCCAGGCAGTGCAATGTAAGGACAGGGTCATGTTCCTCAAACCCAGTGGTCCATGCACCTTCTCTACCCTTCAGAGTCATCTGTTAGCTCTCATGGAAACGAGGTTTGTATCAACAGCACTACGTAGTGCTCAGTTTGTGGGTTCTGGTGACAGCTATGTATCCTGTTTGGTCTTGTCCATTTCAGTCACGCTAATAGCTTTAAAGGTTTAAAAGTCTTTCTCAGCCACGAGTGAACTTTTAGGCAAAGTTTTTGATTATGTTGAACACAAACAGTAGGTACGTCTATGCAGACATTACGAGTAAAGCTGGATTGCTTGGGGTGCTATGCAAGGATTGACATGTATGTTTAGTAGAAAGGTGTACTAAATGAGAAAACATAATTCTTCAGATCTTTCTGGATGCAATCTTTTTTTACCTCCTGATGATGATCTGTAGAGTTGGCTCCTCATAAGCAATCTTAAGATTCACAGAAATTGTTAGGCTCAAAGAACATGAATGCATTTTTTTTTTTAGTTTAGTTTTCTTTTGCCACTTAATGTGGAAATATTTTTAACAACAATCACAGAAAACAATGCCTGTAGACATAATTTTCTTCACAATCTCTCCTTGTATCATTTTGGATTAACAGATAAGAGAGAAAATGTGCACACCTTTAAAAGCAAACTTGTTAATTATTTTAAATGCATTTGACTTCTGAAAAGTTCTGAAAGTTCATTTGATATTGTGGTGAAACACTGAGCTATTACTTGTCTGCCCATTTGCAACTTAGCCTCACCGCCTCAGTTCTTCCTCCCATGTTTTTATTCTCTTCCAACTCTCACAGCGCTCTGTTTATTATTCTTGCAGCTTAGTTGTCTTCTTTCCTTAGCCATCAGTATGTCAGTTATGGTTAAATGTCAAAAAGAAAGTAAACATAAACATCAATTATCAAAAATTATATGCTCTGTTTACATATTCCTCAGCAAAAAGGATTTTTCCCTCAGTGCATACCAAACATGAACCTTAACTAGGCACGTGAGTCTATACTTTCATTTTCACATCTGAAATCTAACAGCTATGTTGAGTAATCCAGTGTTTACCTGCTAGGCATGGAGTTCTAACAATTTATGAGCAATACTTATGAATCTTTTAATACTGGGGGTTATTCAAATATATTTCAAGTACTTTTTTTTTTCTTTTTTTCTTTTTTTTTTTCTTTTTTTTTTCCTGCAGGAAGATTTTTTTAGACTCTCTTCTCCATACGAAGACTATAATAGCATGTCAGTTACCTGATATTTTTGCTTAATTTTTTTCTTTTCTCTCCCCATTCTCTTCTACATTTTCTTGACTGTTGAACAAAATGGTAGGCATTCCTCCAAATCGTGATTGTTTTTTCCTTTTAAAAAGAGAGCAGGATGACCTGCTGTTATTTGCAATCTAGCCTATATCCAGCTACATGTGCCCATTGATCTTCCAGTTCCACTTCAGGCTCCGTGAAATGCTAAGTGTCTGCTGTTACACCTGAAGTAGATGTTACACCTGAGTCCTTCAACACAAAGTCCAAATGCTCCTTGAACACCTCCAGGGTCGGTGACCCACCAACAACCTGGGCAGCCCATTCCACTGCCTGACCACCCTTTGAGAGAGGTAGTATTCCCTAACGTCCAGTCTGAAACTACCCTGAAGCAGCTTGAAGCCATTCCCTCTAGTCCTAGCACCAGTTACAGGAGAGAAGAGGCTGACTCCCAGCTTACTACAACCTCCCTTCAGGAAGTTACAGAGAGCAATGAGGTCTCCCCTGAGCCTCCTCTTCTCCAGGCTGAACCATCCCAGCTCCTTCAGCCACTCCTCATAAAGCCTGTGCTCCAGACCCCTCACCAGCTTTGTTGCCCTTCTTTGAACACGCTCCAGGGCCTCAATGTCTTTCTTGAGTGAGGGGGCCAAAACTGGACACAGTACTCGAAGTGCAGCCTCACCAGTGCAGAGTACAGGGGGACAATCACCTCTCTGTTCCTGCTGGAAGCGCTGTTTCTGATGCAAGCCAGGATGCCATTGGCCTTCTTGGCCAGCTGGGCACACTGCTGGCTCATGTTCAGCCAAGTATGATGATACAGAGAACAGCTGCTGCCTCAAAAATCAAAGCATTCTGTTGTTAGGATATCTTTATGAAGCCATGTCAGTATATTTTTCATTGCATGTCCCTGAGAATATTTGGGCTCAAGCAGGGTTAGAAGTTGAGTTGCTGAAACACTGTGGTGAAAGTTGTCATCAAGCCCTTCCTAGTGTTCAAGTTGTTTTGATACCTGCTGTCATGAGCTGGTAAACTCAGCTCAGACTCAGCCTGAGCTACTCTGATCTACTTTGCATCTCTTGTAGGCAATTCTGCTAAAACCAGCAGCAATCTTGCTAACATTTGCCAATCATGGCAGATTGTTTCAGTTTTGTTTTGTTTTTTGTTTGTTTGTTTGTATTTAATCTAAAAATGGTTGACTGGTTCCCTGTATGTTCATTTTTGAAGACAGTGAACTTTTCCCCACAAGTAAAATTACATATCCATTTAACTTTTTGTCTAAAATCTTCCTGGTTGTCTGCAAATGTGATTACATTGCAGCTCTGTGCAGACACCAAATTATCTTCTGCTGGGCCATAGAAAGCCATTGTGATGTCCCACCATGCTTCAGCCTCACACTTAAATACCTATAGCACGTTCCAGTCTCTTCAGTAGACTGAATATGAAGCCGGGCTGCATTTATTTTGCACTTCTTTGCTGGCGTAAGAGGACTACAGAAGTGATGAGGGATGGATGAAGGTGAGAACAGAGCGTGCTGAGCAATGGTAATCTCTGGCTGGCCAGTGACCCCTCTGGGTACCGTTATCATCCAGTGTAATTCGGAGCAGCAGTAATAATTCTTGTCTGGCTTGGGTATAGAGGCAGAAGAAAGGGAACACATGACTTTCTTCTATGACTTACTGCTCTGTAAAAGGACTTTAAAGAATCTTTGGGGAGAAATTCAGCTCTCAGATACACACATGTGGATCTCATTGATTTCATAGGAGACCATGCAAGTGTGTACATTAACAGGCAGAATATAGCTTTTGATCTTTAAGAGCAATTAATATAAAATATGGAATTACACTACTGTGTAATAGGATATTTTTTACTACTTTGTTAAAAGTACTCCCCAAACCCAAATACAAAACAACATAACATCCCAGGCCAAAGTCTTGTAAAGGCATATCTCCACCAACACTTGTCACTTTCTGATGCTGCTCGTGTGTTTGAATGTTAGGCTTTGAACTTCAGTAAAACATTTGTACTTAATAAAAAACGAGACTTGCTGTCCTCACATCTGTCCAAGATGGTGAATGGCCTTACAGTGCAAGGGGAGAGTTAACTGTTCTGACTCTTTAGGAATTATCTTCTGATCCTTTCTTGTCCCTGTGTGATGTGTTGACGTGCATCCCAATTACACAAACATGCAAGCATGGAACACTTAAGAACACATTTATGGTTCTGAGATTGCAAGTTACCAAGTACCTATCATAGTTAATACCTGATGGAGGTGATGGATTAAGAAAAATCACTGTTGGCACAGACCTTGCAAGGATGCATTGGACTAGTAGCTTCAAGATAAGTAAGTAGAGTCTACACCTTGAAAATACTGTGGTCGAATCTACCTGTGAATGGGTAGTAATAAAATGCAGTGATCCTCAACTGGAAGCATTCTTGCTTTCATTTTGTCTACCTGAAAAATTCATTATATTGGACTGACAGATGAATTCATTGTGAAATTTGAAACAGCTTCTGCCTGGAAAGCTTCCCACAGACGGAACCTAGGAAAGCAGGTCCAAAGTGAGCAATAGGCATTCAGAAAAGCCTGCATCAGGTTCTCAGTTAGAGCAGAAAGCTCTTCCCAAAGTTTCTTCATGAAATGAAATGGCACATTGGTGCCTCTCACAGAGGAAGCTTCTATAAGGTCTTTTCTTGTTTCTTTATTAACCTGTTGACTCATAAATAAAAGAGAGCTAAATTTTAGGAATTATTTTGTCCAATCTTGGGAAAGTAAGATTGTTGTCTTGGAACAAGAATTTACATGTTTCCATTTGAAATAGACTGTGTTCTTTTTCCTTATGCCCCCGCTGAAAATACAGGATGCACTTCTGAAAGATAACCATTGGTCTGCCTGTTTTCTTGGAAAGCCCACGCTTTTGTTCCTACTTTCAAATTTAAATATCTCAATCCTAGTCTGAAGTGTTCAATGGACATTCACCTTCAGGCACCAGCTGAATCTAGAAAAAAATCAGTCTGACATTCTAGATGAAATTTTAGGAAATTATGAATAAAGAAAAACACAATAAGAAGGAAATATGCACACGTACTTACCTATAAGTGACACATTTTATTGCATTTCAGTATTACTCTGTGTCTTACTGTGTTTTTGTTGTGCTAAAGCACTAAGTCCAAATGACTTTTTTATGTTGAATCTCATAGATCACCACTGAAGTAGTCACACTCTGTAAAAATCCATCTAGCTCAATGAGTTTTGATTTTGTTTGCAGTTTTATTTAGGCGATTGTATCAAATGTCACTTATTCCATCTAGGTCTACATCTAGAAAAATTAATATTATTTTTTATTACAAAATCTATTGTGTCAAATGGCTTTTAAAACCCCTTTAATTCAAAGAAAAATGCTGCCTGTAAAAAATGTTCTGGAAAAAAAATTTAAAAAAATGAAGCTGCAGAGAGATTTAAAATTAGAAAAATATATATTCTCTTATCTATCATGTTCTGTTGGCCTACTGGAAAATGTTCATTTTGTAGCAAATTGTTGCAGTGATAGAAGTGAAAAAGTATTACTGGTAGAAAGGTACTGGCATAGCACATAGCACTTAGCACGTAGCACAACACCCATCCACTGTCCTCTTTGTAGTTGGAAGACAGGGCAATAGGTTACCCAGAGACAGGGTGGATGTGCCATTCCTGGAGGCACTCAAGGCCTGGCTGGACCAGGCTCTGAGTGACCTGACCTAGCTGTAGGTGTCTTTGTTCATTGCAGGGGAGTTGGAAGGGACCTTTAAAGGTCATCTAGTCCAACTCTATGGAGTCTGTGATTCTATGGCAAGATATACCTGCAGTGCTTTGGAGAGAGAGTAGCCAAAACTAAGATTATGCACAATGCTGTATTCTAATGATCCTTTTTGGAGTAAAATCGCTTGTATTTGAGTTGTATGCTTGTCAGTTACCCTAAGTTCTGATTCAGACAAACGGAAATTAATAAGATAGGACCTTGCCAAGTTTATTTACTTACAGAATATTAATCTCTTCCTAGTCTAAATTACACAGTCTACAGCATAATCTGGCACATAAACACAGCAGAATTAGTTATTTCACCAATTCAGCAGACAGTATTTTTTAGAACACAAAAGAAAAGTGTTCAAGTAGACTTTGGGGTATAAATCTGAACTTGTTAGCTGGAGTTCAGATGTTCCACCTTGGAATTATATCTCGTTTAACAGATTAATTAGAGAGAGAGATAGTCAGATGAAACATTAAAAAATACATATAAAAATTATCAGTGTTGCATTGTATATAGTAGTGGAGATAGAATCTACCCTCATTCTTTCCCAGCTCCAGGAAGATTCTAGGTAGTGTTTTGGGTTGGTTCTTTCTTTTATTCATATTAAGAGAATAAAGTAGAGAAAGCCTGAGGGCAGCGTAAGCCCTGTGGCAGATTCACAAAAGTAGATGCAGATAGATATTTTTTGAATGTTGTTCCTGGCATTACAAGTGGGAGAAGATGCTGAAGGTAGCTTTTCTAAACATCAAAGGTGCAGATGAAGTTTACTATTCTATTGAATATTTAAGTTGGTTGCAGAGGTTGTTTTTTTGTTTTGTTTTGTTTTTGGTGTTTTTTGGTTTTTGTTTTTTTTTTTTTTTCTCCTGAAAGATTGAGTCAGAATAATTAAATATAAATGTATATTAGACACTTAAATCTACAGCTTCTGGCTGCCTTCATGCTTAGCATTCAGTTGGTGCCAAAGGCTTGTTTTATCTTGGGTTCATGCATCTAAAGTTTATCTAAGCTTGTTTTCTCTGAAGAGAAACATGTATGCATTGGAATCCAGAATGCCCTGCACGCTTCTGTAAGCTGTATTTGCTCCTTGCTGATTGACGGAGATAGGATGGGCCGTTTGTATCATCCCCATATATTGAGTGAATCGGGTACATTTGGATCTGTGGTTGAAAAATAATGTCATCCAATCCTGGTTTTCATTTTGGTGCTCAAAGATGACATAAAAGCTCAACACTAGGGAGGAATATTCTCTTAATAAGGAAAGGCTGGGGGTGGAGGGGGGGGTACGGGGGGGTGAAGTCAGCCCTTCACTTCTCAGTGATTGGGATTCACCGTGTTGTTGCTGGGTGGAACAGAGTAATGCTGTTGCTGCTCCTGCTTCTTCGCAGTGATGTTTCTGTTCCAGTTTTTGCTGACTCATATTCAGGAAAACATGATGCGCAGACACAATGCCCTGTAACTCTTTTTCTTTCCCCCACTAACCTCGGTAAGTATTCTTTTTTTTCTGTCTATGGCTTACATAGTACTATTATTGCTCTGCTGATAGAGTTAGTGGAATTGAAAAAGGCAACCTTGTAAACAAACTGCTAGCACACAGATTAATCTCAGAGAGGGCATTTAAATGAAACCTGCTGTTTGTGGTACATCCACCTCTTTAGGGCAGATCAATCCTGATAACTCACCCATCTCTACGAACTACACTTGCTAGAGCTGTGTTCTTAAACGGGAGAAGTGCTTACAATAGCCATTTACAACTGTATTCTGTTTAATTAGTCAGCAAAGCCAGTGCTGCAGGGATAGATCGCTTTGCTTTAAAGATTTGAGAATGTTAATAGTACAGTATATCATTTTAATTATTATTGGATTAATGTTGTGTCTCAAAGAACATCCAATGCAAATCACAAGAAATGGCCTGAAGTGACCCAAGGGTTGTGCTTTATTAGAAAATTAATAGGTCCATTGGTTAAATACAAGGAGAGGTTCTTTCTTCAAATGTCACTCTGTGTAGGTCTGCTGTGTGTGTGCCTGTGTGTGTATGTGGAAATGAAATCCTTTTGCTTCCACTCTGTCCACAGAAAGTTTCTGTAGTTCATGCAATAAATGGCTGAGGAAACATCTGCAGTAACAAGAGATGAAGAGGAGACCCAGAAAAACTGTGATGAAGACCCATTTCATGATGCTGAAACGGCACTCCCTGATTGCTGTGCTGGCCTTAGTGAAGGCAACAGAAGCTCAGAGGTGCCAGAAAGACTGTCTGTACTCTCTAGCAAGGCTGTGGCTCAAGCAAAAGCACTTGCTGGACGGTCAGTGGTCATCAGTGGCTGCCAGGCACAGAGCAAGGCCTCTGCCTTAGCCCAGCACCACCTGATGGCTGTCAATGCATCAGTAGGAGGCTTGCCCTGCTCTACAACAATCTGTAAACCCAAGCCTGGAGACCTTGCCTCACCATGCTCTGAAAGTGTCTACTGTAGCCATGACCAGGGTTCAGAAGCATCATGTGTCCCTGGGGTGTCTGAGGGGGCTGGTAAGCCCCCCAGGGCAGTCGTGGCCCTGTTGGTGAACAACTTTGGATGCTGCCATGTGCCAGCTGATAGTGTGCAGCCTGTGGAGAGCTGCATTGAGGGCAGCCCTTGCAGTCTGGGCTCGGCCATCTGGATGAAGACCACAACAGTAATGGAGACCTTTGAAAATAAGAAAAAGGAGGAAAAGGAGAAGTACCGGCTCCAGCTAGCAATGTACCGAAGACTCCTGCTGTTGCGTTCGATCAGGAGCTTGCACAAGCAGCTGGAGCAGCAGCAGGCCAGGTTACAGGAATGCTATGGCATGGTCATAAATACCAAGAAAGAAGTGTTAAAACACATTCGTTCAACCTTGCCCTCTCCTTCTCCGTAATCATGTTGCTGCATGTAGAAATGAGCTTTGTAATGCCACTGGAGCCTTCAGTAAGCTTACATGCCTTGAGATGGTTGCTTCTGAGCCAAGAGAACATGCCCACATGTGCTGAGAGCAGAAGGGAAATGGCAACAGCAGAGCAAGGAGAAAGGCAAAGCATTGGCCCCTGAATTTGTCCTCAGGGAGCTGGAATAAAATTATCTGTGTAATATATGTGTAATGCCTGATGTGCACTCAAGGCTTCAAGCACATGTATGACATGAAATTGAAAAAAAGAAAAAGAAAAGGAAAAGGAAAAAGATGAAAAAAACCTGAGAACATAGTCTGGTGTGATCAGTAAAGGTGACTTGATGCCAGAGTTACTGCCTGCTAAGTGTGTGATTAAGTATGTGATACAATACATCTTCCTTAGACTTTTAGTGCTAATAGAACGAGCGAAATTAGGGCTCAGTTCTCTTCAAGAACCTAACAAGTCAGGATATTAGGAGCACTTAAACTCAGGCTTGATTATCTCCACCCAGCTGCCTGCTTCTCAGAAAACTGCTAAGGCTATTGCCTGTTTGTGGCCTCTATCCTCACACAAAGAAATGTGTATTCATATTGACCAGAAATCTTTCAGGGAGGTAGAACAGTCCAACTCACGTACAGAGAAACAGTGCAATTGCCTGAGCCTTATTAGGAAGGCAAGCTAAAAACAAAGGCCTCATAATCTGGCATTATGTTGGAAGCCCAGACTGTCAGTGCCAGGGGAATGTTCGAGGTCTACACAATTATTAATCTGCTGCTAACTCCCAGTGGCACTAGTGTCTGCAAATCAAGCACATTTTGTGCCTTACTGCTGTCATTTAATGGAAGTTGGTGACAATTAGCACTTCTTATCCAGGTGTATTAGATATCTGGAAAACCCTAGAGCAGTTTCTCCAGTCGCTGGGTTAGGATGCCTGCAGGAAATCTGATGTCAGTAAGCAACAAACAAACATAGAGAAAAATAAAGAAAAAAGACGCAACTTCTTTTTATGCATTAAAAAGCCAGTCTGGGTCCCTATTATCAAACAGCAAATTGAATTGTTGAGTTTGCTATCTTAGAGTCTGAAGCAAAAATTATTTGAGAAGAGATAGAAAAGCTGGGACTTAGAATGACATAGAAAAATCTTTTTTTTCCTTCTTTTTTTCCTTCAGATACCCATTTCTGATGATACCAGCTTTTCTTTTACCCTGTTGTTCTTACAGATGTGTAAGTAGATGTGTAAGCAGATGAGCAATCAAACAAGTTTTTGGCATGGATTTGTTTTGTTTTGGTTTGGGTTTTTTTCTTTATTTTTGCATGAAGAGGCAAGTCTGTTCCCATCTTTCTCAGAATAGAGTTCTATACATGGGATTTTTTTTTCCCTTGACTTTTTTGTGTGCTCGTGGTGGGAAGGTGTCTGTGTTTGTGTGCACACACATGCACCTACATACAAATGATCCTGAAAGGTTGGCACTTCTTTTTTGTAGTGGAAACAGGAATAATCTCTCAAAATAATCTTGGCTGTCTTAGAGGAGTTGCTTGATTAGATTCACATGCGCACATCTGTGAGCAAGGTATTGAAGTAATTTAACAATTGAAGTGCAGCACAACATTGTTATTATTCCATCTTTTTATTTCCTTGCACCCAAAATAATGGAAGCCCCCTGGGTATGCACAACCTTAGATAGGCTTATTCATCTCCTTGGGCCCTTGCATAGCCTCTTACACAGCACAAGCCTGTAATTTTGTATGCGGAATTACCATAGAAACATTCTTGGCATCAAGGAGATATTTGAAGGAGCATCCTATACTGTCTCATTTGGGGGATTTGGGTTGCCGGCAGCTGTCAGTGGGCTGCCATAGATAGAGCTGGGGATCTATGTGACTGGAGGATATTACTCGTATGCTCTGATCCCACCCAGCTCTGTTCAGCCTTGGGGAAGCTGTTCTCAGCCAGTAATGCACATTTACCAAAGAACACTAAACTCACCTCAGAGGTAATCTGTTCTGTCTTAATATGCCTCCTAGGAAGGACTATGCAAAGATTTGATTTTTTTTTAATTATTATTATTTTAACTTTTTTTTCAATTCCTGACCTAAAAGAAAAGAAAAAACACTTTTTTTTTCTTTATTTTCTTTTTCTTTCTTTCTTTTTTTTTTTTTTTCTTTTCCTTTTTTTTTTTTTCCTTTAATAAGAGTGAAAGTAAGAGTTCCATTTAAGGAGACAAGCAGACCATTATTAGGTTGTCTCTCTTTGGGAAGGAAATATTGGAAAAGGGGTGCATCTCTCAAGAATAAATAAATGCAAAATTACTGAATTCTGAAATGAAAAGTCAAATTGTTTTCACTAGGATGAAAATTTTAAAAAATAATAAAAATTGTTAATTCTTCCTCCTAGATAATTTTGGCCTAACTTTATTTTTTGTCTTCTAAATAAGATTCAGCTTTGCTAACGCTATCATGTTGAATTTTTTGCTGACATAAAATACATGTGCACAGAGTTAAAGTGGTGTACCTGTTTTGCCTCAGTAGCTGCTGAAGTAATGTCCTATCCATTACTATATAGGGCTATCTATAGTGTCAGGTCTTTTTAAAGGTGACCTGAAAATCACTGAAAAATATTTCTTACACTGTACACAGTGTGGCAATAGTTGATTTGTCAACCTGTATAACTGCAAGTACTCTGTGGCAGAACTGTGACTTTTTTTTGTATGACATCTCTAGTAACATTTCTGAGTTCTTATTGGATTCAGTAGATGCTTCTGCACTATGAATATTAAATGTCAAGAGGTCTGTGCTTGAGCAATGCTGCCTGGCAAGAGAATGAAGCCAATACTTGTTCTGTGTATGCACAGTCTTTCCGTGTAGTGATTTTATGGATACATGCAAAATAAATGTTAACTGAAGAAATAACATGTACACTTGTCTTGGGAACAGTTTGCTGGTTACCTGGTGGGTCTAGTGTGGCTTCTAATAATTAAGATTGGCCAAATCAATTAAAAGTTATGGGATTTTAAAATAAGCATATTTTACAAGCTTGGAAAATGTGGTTTAACGGCAGTGCTTTTCTCCTGTGTTATGTCAGCAATTGAAGACAAGCAGGAAAACGATGAGTAACCCATGGAGGTATTTTCATGTACACCAGGAAAAGCAACTATCTCAGTTTTAATAAAAATGTATCTTCTCAACTATTTCCATTTCTTTGCATGGTTAAGAGGTTTGGTGGTTTGGATGAGGTTCAACTAAGTTTCTCAAACTTTGTATTTCTTTCTGACCCCAAACTACATGCATTTAGTTCTAATCAGAGGAATAAGCTGGAACCACTGACGCTTCATATCTGTATGAAAAAACTGTCAGGTCTTGGGTTATGGTGGCAAATTAATCAGTTTCAGTAGGGTCTTTCTCCCCATTATATTACTGCCGTCCAGAGCATGTAAACCTAACAATCTCTAGGAAAATCTCTTTGAGCCAGTGTCTTGTTAACTACTTCCACAGCAAAGGTTGAGGTGAAATTGCACTATCCGAGCCTTGAGGTCCTGTTGCTCACCTAATTGCCTAGCTAGCCTGATATGGCAGGAAATAAGTGGACTTACCATGGAACAAAGATGTTCAAAAGATACTGGCGCCCTCAGAGTCATTACTATCACTAAAGAAGTTGTAGCATATGCCTACCGAAAGACGGATATTTTTAAGAACTTCCTCTTTTATAAGAAATCAGTGGCAATGTGCATTACTAAGTTGATCTTTAATGCAAGGTCTTTTCTTCCGCACCTCTGGCATTTTAGGTGCTGCCCTGGAGATTTGTCAGAGCTGTGCTTTTTGCTGTTTCTGTTGTTGATTGCCATGAGCCCGCCAAGATAAGAAGACCAACTTTGTTCATTCATTATTTATTGTGATGGAACATCATACTATGTGAATGGTTAGCTCACTTCTTTTCTGAGATTTTGTGTCTTTCACGTTGCTTAATTTGAACAGTAGTGGCTTTACCCACTTACAGTAAATTTTGAGGGTAAACTTGTGAGCTATGCACTACTAAATCCAGATCATCCTGTGTTGTTCTTAGCGTTATGAAATGATGGACTCTGGTCATGACATAAATATATAAAAGATTTAAAGATGGGGATGTTTACTCCTGGCTGATGAGTAGACTTAGAGAAATTCTCTCTATGAAGTCTGTGAAACTAGAATGTAAACACTGTGAAGCGCATATTCTGCTTATGACTGCAATGGAGTAATGCCAGAGTGAATGTCAAATATACTTGAATGGGACTCTACTCTGAATGTGCTGGGCAAGGAGTACATTTTCTTCAACCCTAAGGCACAGATGAATATGATAGCCAAAAGTTCAGATATTGGATAGATAATGATAGTGAATGGAACTAAAAAATAAATAAATAAAATTCAGGGCTTGATATTTAGAGCTTCTGAGATTCACACATATGCCATTTGTCCCAGTTGGCCTGGCATATGTCTAATCTGAAAAATGTTGAAGTCAAGCTTTTAGTCATGTTAGAATGCAGCCCAGTACTTTGATGTGGTGCACCTTGTTGAATGCTCTTTTGGGGATTGATATTTCTTGCTCATGGTATCTCAAAACAACCATAGATTTTTTGGATGGTAGTCATCTTTGCCTCTCTGGCAAAAGATTTGGAAGCAGATAAGGATCATACTATGAGTTCCTTGCCCTGTTGAAGAAAGGGGCGAGTAGTCGCCGTTTGTTCTTAATGAAAACTCATCACAGGAGAAAAAAATGTCCCCATGAAAGCATTTGTAAGAGTTTACTGAAATAGCAGTAGCTCTTACATAAATAAAAATCTATCTGAAAACAGGTTTTTCAAGTTGTAATGATCATCTTCTCACAAAATTTTAGTCAAGTTTCTGAAGCCATAAGTCTTGCCTTCATCTCTTACAAATGAAGTATCTAAGTCATCAACCCAAAGTGAATTCTGTGTGCAAAGAGGCAAGGAAGTCTTGAGAATCTCAATAAAAGTTACAGTCTCCCTTTGATTAGTGGGGGCTGGAGAGGAAAGGGAATGTGTGACCATTCATCACAGCTCCAGGCTCATTAGTACCCAGGAACTTTCTACTCTAAATGACAAAGAGTTTCACTGTCGCCAGAGAAATTGCTGCTGACCTTAGACCTCTTTTTGGAAAGTAAAATAATGGAGCACAGGAGCAGAGTTTGATATTTGACTGAATTCTACACAATTATCATGCATGTGTATATAATAAAATTAATTCTGTGTCTCTGCATTGTAGCCTCCGGCAAGCAGCGTACAATCAGTTTTGTATGTATAATAGATCACAGAGTTGTTCATGAATAATACAAATGCATTGAGCAGATACTAGTGAGTGAGGATGTTTGTCTTTGCATGGAATCGAAGTGAACATGTAATATTGTGATAATATATATTTGATGAATTCAGGTCTGACTTGCCTTTGCCATAGCCTGCTAATTCCTTGACAAGGGTTGCCACAATAATTGAGTTTCCAATAACATTATGATTATTTCCACATGATAATTTAATTGTAGGTATTTTTTAATATTGTAATAATGTAGATTTGTGATTATTATGCATTTGCATGCAGATTTTCATGGTGACTTGGAGCACATCCCTACATTTATAACTTAATTTCCTATATTATTGCAAATATATTTTGGGATGAACTCATTAATGCAAACTATGGGGAAAAAAAAGGGTCCTTTTAGTTGTTTTGCCTTTATTATAAATGGCTGAAAGCTTTGCTCATTTTTTTAGACCAGTCTAAACAAGTGAATAAACAAAAGACAACTGTAATTCACGGATGGATTAATTTAAAATAATAATATAATTACAAATCGTGGCAGATTTGTCTGAGGTAATCGAGCTGCAGACTGGTACAAATTTGTCATTTGTGAAACAAAACTTGTTTAGATGAATCACCAAGTTTCATAAGGGCTGTTTTCCATTCTTCCATTTCCCCTATTTAAAGCACTGACAAAGTAACTTTGGCTCAAAATTAATGGATTACTATATGCATGGAGGTAGCAACTGCAGTGCCTGGGCATTTGGATCTAACTATTATTTTGTTACATGGTATGCCCTACAAGAATTGAATTAGGTGTAGAGAGTCACGATGATAGCAGAGCTCTTAGCTGTTTCTGCTCTGGAAAGAGTCTGGTTGCCTTGCTGCTATCAGCCTTTAGAAATACATTAGAAAATCTTATTGGAGACTCAGGGAGGGGCAAAGGGACATAACCACTTCCCCAGAAATAAACTCCATTCTTATTAACTGGAGCAGATATTCACATCATCCTAATAGCTTCCTGCTTCAGATAAGAGAGCTCTCTTCCAGTCATATCGAAAATTTGTTTTTAGCACAGTTCTTCTATTCTGAAGAAAAACTTTCCAGAAGGAGTGACATGGAGCTTATTTGTTGCTCCTTCTAATACATGTACATGAGAAAAATGGGAAAAGTGAACATATTTGCCATGTTATATCTGTAAAACCTCAGGTGTTCGAACAGAACCCCAGAGTCACAATGGTGGAAGAGTTCCTGGCCTCCTCCAGGTTATCAGTAGCTGGCAGGATGCATTTCCATTGCCTGCACAGCAGGCACATGGAATAGGAGCTTAGAAAATAACCCCATTTTTTTTCTTTTTTATGTGGATGTCTGTAAGTAAGGACTGAAAAATATAATTTACAGCTATCCTTTTGCATTGCTCTTCAATATGGGCAGAATCTGTTGGTTTCATTGTACTTGTGCATGCTTCTACTTTGTGTATATTCTCTAAATTAACTATGCAGATGACACAGTGAGACATGCACAAGTCCCTTCTCTTTAATCTTTTCTTGATGTGTGGTCTTATGGCTTGTACAGAAAAATAAAAGCTTGTCCTAGACAGCAAAAAGATCAGCTACACAAAGGTTAGGAATTGCAAGAGTTCATTTTTTTGGCCCAGAAACTGAAAGTTGCAATTTTTTTTTTTGACATCTGGGATCCTTTCTTGAGGGCATTCAGTTCAACTGCATTCAGCAGAAGTGGATTTGCATCCAGGCAGCAGTCAGTAGCGTGAGGGGTAAGATGCCTCTCTCTGCTCCTATGCTGTGACTTGAGGACAGTTGTGTTTGCTGCTTTGCTCTCAGTACTAAAGAACAAGTGTTCATATCAGGTCACTTGGAAGGCTTCTTTTGATGTAAAATAATTTGTTGTTGCTGTTGTGTCACTTCAGTTAAGGGGAACAAATATATGTATATATATCATGTTTAGTTTTCTCGCAACTGTTTCTTCTTGGTTTTTTGTGAACCAGTGTGAACATACAACTTCTATATGAGGTAGAGGTATAGCCTCCTGTGCACAGACTGATGTTTCCCAGCATGTTTTGAAGGAAAGCATTCTTCAAAAATCATTTGAGTAAGGATCTATTTATACATTGCTCATTGTCTCTCATGCTTGAAAATACATGGTTCGGACCTACTGGCTGTTCTTCTTGTAATGGTGAAGCTTTATTGGCCATAATCCTGGAGGTCCCCCATGTATCAAGTGATCACTGATTGCACTGAAAAGGAATGCTTCTGTGGCAGCAGGCAGCCCTTGGGTTGAAAGAGGTGTCCCTTGTCCCTGAGCAATAACCTGTACAGATGATTGAGACTTGTTGATGGACCTCTGTGGAAGTCTTGCCTGGCAGTTGGGGCTTGGCAGTATCTGACTCGGTGAGGGCTCCTTCTGTGCAGGATGTCTAAACTTGATTTGTTGCCCTCATCAAGGAGGGCATAAAAGTAGGCAAAAACAGAACATGCCTTGAGGACCAGGAAGATGCAGATTTACTGCAACCTCTGTCTTATGGGTGGGAGGAGGTAGGTAGAATTTACAAAGTACAATTATTGACTAATTGCTTCATTGCTGAGACTGGTAAGGAATCAGTGATATGTCTCCTGAGAGATCAGTGGTGTCACCTCACATGTCCTCAGGGTGCCAAGTGGTATAAAGCGCTCACTTTGAAAGCACTGCACTGTGATAAGCTCCAGCTCCCAAGGGATGCATTGTGTGTACATTTTGTTATCTATGATGACACACTGAAAAGGCAATGAAACTGTTAAGGGAATGCTGCATGCCTAAAAAGAATGTATTTTTCTTTGCACCAGTAAGAGAGATAAAGTCTTTTGGAAAAGCAGTTAAAATAATATCATTTAAATGTAACAAGTGATAAAATACTAGAGAGAATTCACCTGTCAAATGAAAAAGTTTAAGACATGAAGTCTTCTGTGTAACATATACATTTCAGATTGGGCTTTAAGGCAATAGACCTCTTCAGAGAAGTTGATATATATATATATATATATATATACAGAATTTTGAGTCTGACACAACCGGCATAATGGAAACAATCATTTTAAAAAGTGGATATGAAGAATAAATCATAAACTGTAGTCATTTCATGTAGTCATTCTTTACATTATATGAGATGCTGTGAGATTTAACAAGACCAGAGTTGTGAGACTCTGGGAGGTTTTGAGCAAAGGTGATTTTGTAATAAAATAGCTCAGTGCATATAAAAAAAGAATACCTCTAGAGATGTCTAACAAAAATATTTTGAAATTAGGCTAAAAAAGGCTCATGTTTTCTTCAACAAAATTCCATGTGGACATATTCAGAAATCTTGTACGGCCTCAGTGTGCTTGGGACCGTTTTCCAGTAGAAATGTTTTGTTTTTTTTTTACTTACAATATGTATGGAAATGTATGTGTTTTCTTTTGTTTCTAATACGAAAGCAGACGCCTTTCCTAAACTTGACACAGAATGAAGTCTGAGAATATGAAATCCCAGTCAGCAAAGTGACAGAGCAGTTGGGCAAATGTGTTTTAGATGAACTTTAAATGCAGAATTCAAATTGTACAAATAATCTATTTGTTGTTATTCAGAAAGAAACAAAAACTCATAAGAAAAGTGAATTGGATAGAATAGTATGATTGTATCTTCTATTACCTCAGTACTGGCCATCAATCACTGTCAGTTAATTATCATTAAGATTGCATAAAAAAGGCTCCTGTGGGAGCTGGATAGTCTGTGAGGTTCGTTCTTTCATTAAAAGAAGGCAAACAACACAAGCTTTCTTCATCATTCTTTTTTTTTCTTTCTTTTTTCTTTTTTATCCCTCCATTTGAGCCTTTTGTTTATAAAGAGATGATTTGGGGAAGGTGAATCTTGAAGTGAATAATTGTGCTGAGTTACCATATAGATTGCAGGGACAAGGTATTAGAACAAAGGATTCAAAACTGAAGTACTCATTTGTTGGGAAGTTTAATTATTATTATTATTTTTTTTTTTATTTTTTTTTTCCTATGAAAAAGCACCCACAAATAGAACCAAACAGTAGAAAGGCACTTTCTAAAGTCAAAACTTATGAGTTCTTTTCTCAGTTCTCACTTCATAATGAACTGGGCTGCTTTTAAGCCTCTAGGGTTTATACTTGTCAATGAAACATGCAGTTTGGAAACTTTAGTTTTAGAAAAGGGATAAAAGTTACCCAACTCCAAAGGGTAAGTCTTTGATAGCGTGGTAGCTGTCTTGAAAGTTCGTGTGAGTTGCAAATAGAGAAACTTTCAGAGATAATCAGCTAATGTGGGGGACTCATGCACTCAGCTGGTTGATGGTGGCAGGAACAGAAGCAGCTACTGTTATTTCCAGGGTATTTCCCTGCACTGCTAAGCAGCAGTTCACACTTTTTGAAGTGTCAGGGTTCACTGTTGGTGCTCTTCAGCATCACAAACTGAGACTAGCACTTGAGTTCTGCACAACTTCTGCCTTAAACACGAAGTTGGTATTGAGTCAGCTCATGCTTGCTCATCTCAGGGACCATAAGGTTATTGTGGCAAAGCTCTCTGTTACGCACAAGAACAAGTTAAAGACTGAAATGAAACCCTGAAGACCAAAGATTCCTCAGTAGGACAGTAAATTCAAAATACTCGTACTTTTCATTAGCCACATTTAGGCCATCTGCCCAAACAAACAGTCAGTGTAAATGCAAACAAAACTAGTAAATCTCAAAACAGAATGAAGTCTTCAGCAATGGTGACCGATGAGAAGTAGTGAGTGACTCAAGAGAGAGTGTAACTGCCCCATTTACGGCTCTTCAGGCTGAATAAAGCCCATCAGTTAAATCCATCTGCCCCTTGTCAATCGCTTTCTCCTGGGGAGGCCTTTTTGTCTGCATCTATCCAGTTTGCAGGCAGCACTTAGTGTATGATGGGCAGCTAGATGGTTGCAAGGTGGAGATATGTGTTAAGATTGGATCGCGTAACTCACAGTGTGTGCACCCCAGTTTCTCTATTGGCCATCTGCTGACACGATGGGAAAGACTGTACTTTGTTTATGATCTCATCAAGGAAACTGATTTATGCTCTTGTATGTTTGGTCTCTGTCATGTGTTGAGTTTCTTCATTTTTACTGGGCTATGCTATTAGAGAAGGAAGGTCTTCCAGCATCTATTTTATTTTGCAAGAGGTGGGACAGTGTTAGCGAGCGTGGAAACTACAGAGGGGAGAGTTAGGCCACAGCAAGAAGGGACAGTGCATCTTGAAAGAAAACTAAGATGGAAACCCTAACCTCTTCTAATTTACATATGGTGACATTTTGCAGAAATATTGTAACATTAGCAGTGGCATAATGAAATTCTGCCTATCAGCCGTGGAAGGAATAATGTTACTGTAGAGGTAACCTGTTCACAGTTTGTTATCAAGAAAATATTCATGCCAAGAAACATACATTTACCAATGAGTGTTAAGAACAGTGTTCTTTTTCCTTATATTTTTTTCTTCGTGGGCTATCCATCTTCCCCTCCAGATTTACTGCATGATCACTCCCTTTACATGCTAATTATGTGCAGCTCTGGTGAATTTGTTAGTAGTGACACTTCGGGCACCCAGTGGGACTGCAACTCATTATGTGGCAATGTCCAGATATATCAGATATTATTAGCTGTCATTAATCTGCTGTGGAAACATTGAGTGCACAGCCAGGAGAGAGACCAGGAAATAGAGTAAAAATGAAGTCTGCAACTGCCCTGGCCCCCAAAAGGTCAGAGAGCAAATCAGCAGGGGAGAAGAATACACCTTAAAATGGCCAGTGCTTAGTAGCAGATTTTTAACCCATTGTAAACCAATATTTCTCAGCATAGGAGAGACAAAAAGAAACGATGCAGTTTGGAATGACTGTATGACTGCGCTTTACTGTAGGAGGAAGGAAGGCATTCTCTCAAACTACTGTTTTCTAAAGGGACATTGTAGAATCACAGTCTCAGAAAGAACAGAAGTGTGTGAAGAGAAGGAAGAGTAATCAAATAGCAGTATCTATCTCAATGTGGATAGCACCAAAGCTCAAATCTTTGAAATTACACACATGTAACTCAGAATATGATTTGGCCTGCTCTACGTTTGAAGGTGATGTTTTATAGAACCAGACTTGGCAGCAATAAAAATCCTGTGGGAATCAAGAGCTTGCTCTTGCTGTTCATATAGTTCTAGAATTACATGTTATGCTCACTAGAGCTCACTAGCATCTGTTATGCAGCTTAAACACAAAAATCAGAATCATTTTGGCATCAATTCTAATAAATCGTCACTTATAAGAGTTATGCTTATCCATGATTGTGTGGCATTAATTACATTGCTTGGGTAGCAGCAGTAAAAATGAAAGAATAATTCTTCCCAGAATGCTCCAGAGTATTTTCAATCTTCAAGCTGACTTGTGACACATAGCCCAAGACTGCAGGAAGTCATGTCTTCTTTCTTTTGATCTCTAATAAGGTTTGAAGAGACCGGGCAAGCTTTAAGACATCTAGAGTTATCTCTGGTCTGAAATAAAAATGGAAAACACCAAAGCACAGGCTGAAAATCTCTGAGTTTGGTGGTGATGTGTTAACTAGGAAGGCTGTTTTCAGCACAGAGAAAACACAATCACTGATTAGTCTGCATGCAGTTTGAAAATTGAGATGTTACTGAACTTAAAATAAAAGGCAACTGTCCAATAGAGGGATTCAAGATACACATTACAATTTACCTAAGAAAGTAAAAATAATCTTTGCTTTCCAAGGGAGCAATGACCCACACTTCTTTGTCTCGAAGCAGTGTTCTTGTTAGCAAGCTTATGCAGATTCACAGGAATGAAATCTCTACAATTCTTCAACAAATTGCATCTTATACGGAACTGAGGAAGGCTGGAGTTGAACTTCTGACAGTTTCTTGGAAATCTCAGTGGGCTACAAGTCTGAGTTTTCTGAAGGAATTTGGGAGGTAGTGGTTTTACTTCAGTTAAAAGGGTCTAATCTGATGCTGTGCGATCTTTCTCATACTGTGACCTTTGCATGATCTAATCTTATCCTAATGAGGATAATAACAGGAAAAAAAAAAAAAAAGAAAAAAAAAAAAAGAAAGAAAGAAAAGAAAAAAAAAGAAAAAAGAAAAGGCTTGATGTTTTATTTATAGACCTGCCTTCAATTAGGCACGCTCTGATAAACCCATAGAAAAACAACCACCGCGCGTCCAGTTATAGATTGTCTTAAATTCTGCACAATCCCGTGAAAAAGGAAAACAGCGTATTTGGTCAAATGGCCCCCATTAATACTTCCTAAACTAATAGTCATTCATGACCTCAGATTCTAGGAAAAGATTTAGAAGTCATTTTGGTGGCATTGTGGGCTTTGTGGAAATACAAGCGTTATGGAGTACAGTGTTAGCCATGGGGCAGGTGGCAAGTACCCAGGGAAATAAACAAGAAGCAGCTTTATCATTGGTCTTGGACCTTTGCAATTTTGGTGTAACAGGAAAGTTTGTTTATTTTATCTGAGAGCACTGCAATATCAAAGAAGAGTTACAGTCTGATGGTGTTAATGGGGAAAAAAAATCACTAATGCTGTTTTGAGCGCAGTATGAATATATTCAATAGGTCAATAATAGGTTCTTTTATAGTCCTTTTCTAGTGTTTATGAAATTTTACAAATATGATATGCCTCTCTCTTTTTCCAGAGGAGGGGAATAAAAATGTATTCCAGTTTCTTTTTCCTTTGAGTGCTTCAGAGAACCGAACATGAGGTGAACTCTCTTTTAGTGGTAGGTTAATGAGTTACAGGTCAGGCTTATACTGGAAAAACTGCAGTTGGCCTCCATGGTGCTTTTTTCCAAATCTGCATTGATGAAGGTACTATGGCAGGCTTGCTTTTTTTCCTTCCTTTTTTTTTTTATTCCTCGTGCATGGCGGAACATGTTTGTTGTTTGCCCATCGACATTACACTGTCTTTTCAGTGCTCACGTTGCTCCTTATGATCCTGCAGGCTCTTATTTTCACATTTAACATGATATGCATGAGTTACCCTGACTCAACTGGTGGAACTAGTCAGGTGTAAAATGCGGAGGCATGAATGTCTGTAGGGCTGGGGCCTGAGCAAATTCCACAGCATACAGAAGTGTGTTACATTTTACAGAGGTCTGCATTATTTCTTACTCGGTTGTTTATAGGAAAATGAACAGTTACCCAAACAAACTTGTGTCCGCATTACTACCTAGGATGTCTGCATGGACGCCTGTGAACTTTACTGTACAGAAAAATGGTGTGTTAAATGTTTTCACATTTGGCCCTTTAAATAGCGGCTCTTCAATAATATATACTCAGAAGCGTTTTCAAAATAAATTATTGGAGATAGGTTTAAAGTGATTATAAGCTGTAACATAATGTGAGAAGACTTCCACGTTGAATTTGGAGTGCATAATACCAATAAACAGAAAGTGATGGATGTCTCTTTTCCTCAGAAAATTAGGAAAGCCCCAACAGAAATTACACCTCCTTGGGCAAATGTGAGTACCTTTAGGTGTACCTGAACATATTTTCTTCTTTTAATGATCAGCTTTATAAAGGATAATCATGGCTATAGATCTATACCGTGTGAAGTGTGCAAAATTAGCTGTAATCCAGTTTATATTTAGTTTTCTGAAAATTAAGAAAGTGATGGCAGCTCTGGATTGACTGACAAATATCCTCAGGATTTGCTTTGGTGTGTGAGCTTTCGTGTCAGTTGTAACATTTCTACTCAGGAGCTGTGATGGGGCCCTGTCTCCAGAATTATAGGGGAATGACACCAGGATTCCATTCTTCAGTTCCTCTGAAGATGACTGCAACTAGTAGGGCTCTATTACAGCTCTGTTCTTGTTATCTCATGCAGTGTTTTAGAGCATTCAACAATGCCAGAGCTGTTAGTGGTAAGTGCCATAAGTTACTTTACTTTGGGTAAAGGATTATCAGTTAATATTTAGGGAGATGCCATTGTTTCTGTGATGCTTACTGGGAAAAATGGAAGTACAGAAGAGTCGAGCTTTGGATTCACCACAGCTTTTCTGATGTTCTTGGCCATTTATTCGTTCAGGTTAGGGGATGACCTGTTGGAGAGGAACTCTGCAGAGAAGGACCTGGATATCCTGGTGGACAACAGGTTGGTCATGAGCCTGCAGTGCGCCCTTGCAGCCAAGAAAGCCAGTGACATCCTGGAGTGCATTAAAAAAGAGCCTGGTCAGCAGGTTGAGGGAGGCCACATTTAGACTACTTTGTAGAGTTCTGGGCTCCCCAGTTCAAGAAAGACAGGGATCTCCTAGTATGAGTCCAGCCTAGGGTGACAAAGGTGATTAAGGGCCTGGAGCATCTCCCCTATGAGGAAAGCCTGAGCAACATGGTCTGTTCAGCCTGGGGAAAAGAAGGTTGAGAGAAGATCTGATAAATGTTTATACAAATCTAAAGGAAGATGGGAAGCAAATGCATGAGCTCTTCTCAGTGATGTGTAGCAATAGTACAAGGAGCAATCACCAAAAATTTGAACATGGGAAGGTTGGTACTAACATGTGGAAGAACTTCTTTACGGTAGGGATGATGTTTAATTGGAACAGGTTTACCGGAGTGATTATGGAGTTTCCTTCTATGGAGATTTTCAAGACCTGTTTGGACACCTACCTGTGTGACCTATTGTAGGAAGCCTGCTTTAGCAGTGGGTTTGGACGTGATAGTCTCTTGAGGCCTCTTCCAACCCCTGTGATTCTGTGATCACTTGTTTAAGTGACTTATGCTCTTGCAGAATGAGAGAATGAGACACTAGTTTGTGGGAGCAGAGGCAAGAATCTGCCCTGAAATTTTGAAGCTGTGAGTTCTCATTAACATTTTACTTAAAAGAATACCTGAGTACACCTGACACAGGAACAAGAAAAATCAACCGGAACTAAACACCTCCAAAATTCAGTGTTATGTTTCAAGAGTATATCTTGAAAAATCTCAAGACCAGTACTGTACTTTCAAAATCTGGGGGTGATTGTTAGTATTATTGGAAATTAGTTATATGTTTTTTTTGTTTGTTAGCATGAGAAGAATGGAAAACAGCTTCTTTTTACTGTAATTTTAGCAAGAAAAAACTAAAAATATGAGTGTTTTGGATGCCAGGAAAATGTATTTAAAATAAATAAAACAGCTTAGAGAGAGGCTGATGAACATCTGAGAGTTTGAGTTTCACTGTCACAAATGGCTACAGAAATTGAGTTGCTGTCCATGTGTCTGTGTATAAATATGCTTGCTGAAAGTGCAGACTGTTGGATCAAGGGTGAGTAACAACTCCTAAAAACTTTACTAGCCAGTTGTAACTGGCTAGCAGAGTTCATTTCAGATGCAGACATATTACTCCACATCAAAATAAAGATAAACAAACCTGAAATTCACTTTGTTTCCTTTATTAAAGTTACTCTGTGCAGCACCAAAACATAATAATTTCCTACAGTTACTGTAATCTGTTTCTAAACATAGCAGGTCTTTATTGAGGTTTTGTTTGCTTAAACGCACTGTGGCTATGCATTCAACTTTGAACCTCATTCTGCATAGTGCTGTAGAATCAACTGCCTCTGAAGAAAATAAAACAACAAAACCTCTCAAATATTTTCAGGGGAGAAAGCATAGAGACTAAAGGGGAATTTTGCTACCCTCTTTAATGAGGGTAATTCTGCCCTGGTGGCCTGGACCTGGCTCTGGCGTAATGCCGCATTAGGCAAATAACTCTTCAGCATGTGTTAAAGAGACCACTGATCTCTCCCACTTTCTTCCTCCTCTGTGCACCTGAACCAATCCTTGACAGTGAATTTTGATGGCATCCCTTTTGAACAGCCTTATATGATTACTTCCATCCACAGGTTACTTCTGTTCAAGTGGATTTGCCACAGAGCACTTGCCCATTAGCAATCTCTTCTGCAGCCTGCTTTAAAATCTGCTTATGGTTATAGCCAGATAAAAGCATGTGAGGTCAGTTTGGTGGAGCAGAGACAAATACTTTAACAGAAGGTTTTCTATTCTGTGCGAACAGCTAATAAAAGTGCCCGCAGGTGTTGAGAATTATCCTTCTCTTGGAGATTTCTTTACAGTCTGAACCTAATCTTGGCAAAAGCTTTGGCTAGGATATCTGGCACATTAATTAAATGACTTTCCCTCCCCCACAGGTCTTGTGCTGTAACTTTGATTAACCACTTCTGTGCCCAGGAAAAGAACTGCTGGGTAGGCATTATCAGTTCTGCAGGTGTATGGATGTTAGAGATAACGCGGTATTCCTCCTTTATCTGGGTGGATGCTCCTTACTGTTTCAGCACTGCACAGCTTTTCCCCCAGCTGCAGCTACAGAGATCCTGCAGGCTTATGATGAGATTTTAGTACAAGGGCCTTTTCATTCAATACATATCTCTGAATGGCTGCTGGCTGAGAAGTTTCTGATCCTCGGGGGAGAATGCCTAACTCCTCCAGAGCTTGCCCCCTATTTAAATGGCTTTTCCTTGCTGCAATATCACACCTGCGACACATCAAAGCCAGTAGCTGGTGTGGCAGGACATGCATTCCCAAATCAGCCTCAGTGACGAAAGGCACAAACACAGGTGATTTGCAGTGACGGGTTTCATATCGTACGGTGTCATTTCATGAATGATTTGGCTAATTAAATTTAATGTGGAACAAGAGCTTGCTTACATTATGTCAGGCTTAAGATGCTCTTACTAGCACCTTACTTAGGGAACAATTCCTACTGTTGAATAAGGGCTCCAGGATTTAGCCCTCTGTTAGCAGTCTTCCATAAACCCTTTGTTTTCCCAACATGTTAAAAACCAGGTCTTAATGGGTTCATGATGACATCAGTTATCAAGATTTGTGTGGTGTTGGCAGATGTTGAATTTTCAGTGGAAAACCATTAAACAGATTCGAGTCAATGCAAGTTTCACAACATGCACGTATTATACTGGTGGTTACATGTGTTGACTTCAGCTTTATTTATTACAAAGGAAAACAGGCCTGTACTTATACAACAACAGCAATGAGAAATTAATCTTCCCAACAGGAAAATCAGTCTTGTCTTGTTAAAGGTACTCAAAGTTACACGTTGAGCATGCTGAGCTTGCAAAAACTGCATCTGCAACTTTCAGATTTAATAAATGTAAAATTAAATTAAAAAAGAAAAACGAAAAAAAAAAAAAGAAAAAAAAAAAAGAAAAAAAAAAAGAAAGAAGAAAAAAGAAAAAAAAGGTACCTTTATTTTCAAACATCCAGCATAAGGAAACCAAAATTTCAGAAAATCCTAAATATCCATTCTTAGTGAACTGTCTTCACCCAAACATCTCAACTTTTGAGCACCTTTATTTTTATATGTGGTTAATTTGCCACTTTTGAATGCTGATGGTCAATCAGCTCACAACACATCAGTTCTGTATTAGTTCTGGAGTTCTCTTAAAAAGATTCTTTGTCATCTTACTGCAAAATCTGCCCACTGATAGAGTCTCCAACAATGATTATGTGCAGGTCTTCATGTTTCTGTTCAAATCTAAATGCACTGAAAGCTTTATAATTTCTTGGAAAAGAAACTATACTCAGTTATTATTAATTAATTCAAATTCCTTTTATGCAGAAGGCGGCCTCTAACCATGGTCGTTGTTAGAAGATAATAGTAAATTTGTTCTTAAATTGCGCTTTTTGCCCTTAAAGTTTGTTCTAAGTCGTTGATTGTCAGTGCTGCTGTCAAGGCATGAAGTTTTCTGAATGCCAAGATTCTTCCTGACAGTGACTATAAAGTTTCAAGAGATAAATCAATTCTATTTTTTAATTATTATTCATATATCACACTTCTTAGAGAATAATAAGAACAAGTGTAGATGTTGCACTTCTGCATGATAAAAAACAAACAAACACACTAAGTTAGAAAATAAAGGAAAAAGCTAACTTTCTAGCATTTTGTTATGAAACAGTACATAAACTCTCTTAAAAATCTATATAAAATAAAGTCAATTTAAGGACATTGATCATAATGTGTAGATTTTTGAAAACTTAATTATTTTGTGCAATTGCTTTTATTCAAAAAGTTTTAGACAATTTGAAATATTGCTTTGATATTTTGCAATTCAAACAGTGTGATTTTTCATTTTCAACAGCTTCTCTTTTCTTTTTTTCTTCCCATTTGTCTTGCATTATAGATGGACAAAATAAGGTCAAAGTGTTTTGAACCAAGGGTGGAATTTTTCTTCGGAGATCATTCCGCTATTTTAGGTTTTGCTCCAATTTAGAAGGGGGCCAATTCTTCCTATCCTGCAATCCTGTTTATTCTTCATGAGGCAAGCACCCCCAAAATATCCTACGTTGGATATATATAAAACCGTTGTTTCATCATCCACAGTAACACTTCCAGTATATTAAACCAGCTACTTGACAAAAACGATAGGGCAGATTGTAAGCTCTGAATTAGGACCTCAGTTCTCATCAGATAAAGAGCAAACGAACATCCACAGATGCAAGCGTGCAAAAGAAAATCATTCCCTCCCAAACTTTCCAAGGAAAAAACAAACTATTAAACATTGGATATTTGTGATTTTATGAGTTATGCGATCTCCCAGTTATTACAAATGCTTAAAGAGAAAGACTATGATTATTTGTACTGCTGACCTATCCCAGTTTTATGTGATTCATTATAGTCAGTACTGTTTACAGCAGATTTTTTCTTAACAATAACATTTATAATATTTTAATGTCTGCGTATGGAGGGCACATGAAAGAATTTCAGTGCAAATAAACCAAGACCTTTTTACATTTGGAACTCTGCTGTATTATTTCAGGCCCCCAGTTCTCAAAACGCTTGTGGTTAACTTTATTCACACAATTCCAATGGGACAACTCATGTGTAAAGCCAAAGTTTTGCTTAAGCATTTTCTTGTGCCCTTTCCTCTTGCACTCTTCACTTCCCAATGGGTGGGGTGGGATAGATGAATCTCAGCAGATTCCTGTACTCACTGAACTCTCTTCGTTCTCTTCTGCATGTCACTTTAATAACATGACGAGATACAGTATTGTATATGTATGAATCTGCAGATGTTTGCCCAAGTATTAATTAATTTATTCCGTGGGCATCAAGTAATTATCTGTTTTGCTGCAAGGGCAGCTTGCTGCCATACTAAGCAGAAGGCATTCTTGTACCAAACAAAACAAGCATAGCAGCATTTTTAGCCATGTGCAGAAATGTTTGCTTATTACTAAAATGTGTTAAGTGTGGCATCACTATTCTAAAATGAGCCACGGAGATATAAAATGCACCATGATATTGCAAACTGAGTACGGTTTGATTGTTGGACACCTGGGTAGAGGGTTTTGGTATTAGAATATACATCATATCTATAATGCCTTCTCTAAAATGTAATTAGTTTTTATTTTTTTATTTTCTTATTTTTTTAATGAACTGGTAAAATATAGTACATAAAGGACTCAGGGGATTTCCATATAGCCACATTTATTCCCACACGTCTTTCCAAATCATAAATGGTTGTCTTCCTTAGAAATGGATTAGGACAAATTGCATTAGGACACGATTGTGAATCTGATTATGCTGGAACCACGATCAGGTTTTTTCTTTTGGGCAACCATGTTTTCTTATAACAACCAGAAGACAAAAAAGCCTTTGGCAAGATGTTTCAAAGGCATTTCTCATATGCACATAAAAGCAGTTTTCATGGTAATTCAAAAATTGGTCCACACCTATAATTTCTTTATATAGCCAAGACAAAGCTTTGGGCAAAATTTTGCAGTAGTATATATTTCAGATACAGACTTGTGCTTTCAGTAAAAGCTCGTAAAAAGGAATTTCCATGCATAATTTCCTTAAGGAGAAGACTCTGAAGGCAAGCTGCAAGAGACACGCAAGATCAGACATTGATTCCAAATCGGTTAAGTGAAAGGAATGCCGAGAACAAAAACATCCCAAGTGGGAAAACTGATTTAATATATTGAATAAATATCTCCTCGAATGAACACACTCTCAGAAAAACCTGAGCCCTTCTTTTCTTTTAGTATCTGACTTAAGCCAAGCGCATTGCATGACATGATTTGACACAGAAAGAAATGGGCATAGATATGTCATAAATACACAAAACTGCAAATGCTTGGGGAAAAAAAAATGCTGTTAATGTTCTTCTCCACTCCATCCTTTTATTATTGTTATTGTTTTAGAAAACAGTATTTTCATAAAGCTAAAGGGAGCTTGGTTGCAGTCTTGATATCTTTGCACCCTATTCAAAGCCATTGGTGCTCTGTTGCTACTCCAAAGCAAACTGGGAGAGTCTGGGAAGTTGCCTCCTTACAGGTCTGTTGCCCAAGAGTACCTTGATCTCTAGAACTAACAGGGCATTTGGCTGAGAAGTAGAATGCCACTGCATTAGGAACTGAAAGTCTGTATGAGTAAGGAAGGCCTCTGCCTCCAGGAGCTAGCATTTGATGTATGAAAATAAAGTGAACAGGTAGATGTAGTGAATAAATTCTGGAAGCCTGAGGAGATCCATAACCTTTGTGTTTAGTATAGTAAGTATCAGTGTTACTATACTACCTGAGTAACTGCAGTTATCTGCTTTATTTCTAGCCTTGCTGGTTTTAACATGTTTCTCTTTCCAGTTTAGGCCAAGATTTGATGTTGTTTATTTCAGATTGTTCACATTCAGTGACTTGGTATTAGCAGTGTTTTGGCAAATAATGTAAATGCTTCATGTCTCATAGGCAGAGTCCAGATAAAAAGAATGGATCTTAAACATGGTCCAGATTTCAGGGTGTACCACATAATTGTTTTCCTGAGGCTGGGAAACATCTATTTATCTCTTGTTTTTGGCAAATTGTTGTGATTCCATCCAGAAGCTGAAGACCTAACATGAATGTGGTTGGAAGCTAGAGCTAGTGACCCAGCAAGTGAATTCTCACCACTCTTCCAGGCTGACAGTCATTGGGCAACCCTCCAGATTTTACATGTTTATACAAACTGAATGTCTGAATGCATTACGAATCACTAATGATACTTTATAGCCCATTTACAATGACCAAATAAATGTATTTAAAATTGAAAGCTTTTTTTTTGTTTTGTTTTGTTTTGTTTTGTTTTTTAATCATTTTTGTCCCCTGGCATTTCCAAATGGATTTGCTCATAACTAGGATTGTAAACATGTCTAGAGAATGACCATATTCAGAGGGACTGAGAGTCAGCAACTGTGGGACAAGTTTCTGGATTCTTGGCCAAGATGAGACTCAGTTCTGAAACATAAAAATGCATGTTCTCCCTCAGACACTCCTAAGCATAAGTTTGGCTACATTACACAACATCCTGGCCTATGCCAGTATAATGATGTCCCATCGTAGAATTTAGGTCTTAATAAAATTGTTAGAAAACAGACAATAGAAAATAATCAAAGTAAACTGGGAAATAATTGGATTATCAAAAATAAAACAAGCCAAAAGGAGAGAAAGAAAAGGTTGGCCAGTATTGTCATACTGAGTTGTCTTGTCTGTTGGAGTTTCTCTCAGGCTTGTCATTCAATTTGTGCAGATGTAAGCATACTTACATTGCATGTGTATGTAAAGAAGAAAATTTTAGATCAGAAATCCAAAATACAGATTTTGATTACTGCAGATTGTAAGAGACAAATTCTTCAGTAAATTTCTGAGATGAATAATCTGTTGGTAGCAGCTGCTTATTTACAGGCAATTTTGTCCTCTTTTTTCAGTAATAAGTAGCCTGTTCATGCAAATTTTATTATTTTTTAACACTTGAAAATTTCTCTTAAAAATAGAGCTGGTTCAGGAGTCAGGCATTGAAAAAAATGTCTAAACAATTTAATACGTATTTAAATTTATGTATTAAAGTAATACATAATTTAATACATTTTTTTAATATATACCCAGAGATGCTCAGACTCTTCCCAGTTCAAAAGCTAACTGAGCTATTTGATAAAAGCGGGGAAAATTTATGTTGTATTTACTCTGTTCATTTTTCATGACCCTTTTGACTCTAATTTTAAATTCATGATGAACAATTTCAATAAAATCAGTCTTTTTTTTTTTTTCTTCTCAAAACGTAATTTTTATCTAAAATGTCAAATGGAAAAACAAATTCAATTACATGTCATGTAAAAAGTATTCATTTGATCTTCCCGCAGATTCTCTGCTCAGAATATTCCTTTGAGAGTTAAATACTTCATACAATCAGATTGGTTATCTAAATTATGCAGTTCCTTATTTTCTCTGGTTGGGTAAGATTTTATAAACTGCTTTCACTTCTACCTAAAATAAGGCTTATTTGTTTCAAATCACGAATAAATTAATTTCAGTTCCAGAAATAAAAATTCATTCTCTTATGGTTTAACCATCACGGCAGATCTGTTCTTTAATTTATCTGAAAGCAAAACAAAACAAACAAAAAAACCCACCAAAAAAAGAACTGGCAAATTAGTCACCAGAAGGCCCTGCAATTCAAAGTATGTGCAGAGTGTGATTGGAAAACCTGACTCCTGGTTGTAATTACTCATATGATTTACCTGCAGTCATGTCATTTTTATGGCATGTAAAGACATGTTATATCTATTTATTCAGTTAATTGTTTCAATCATTTTTTGCGACAAATGTACTTAAATCCAGTAGAGTTGGATGCAGGATTCTTGGCTAGCTTAAAGATTTACAGGAGTCAGTGGAACTGCAGAGAGTTATGTGAAAATCTGGCCATGGTGAGGTTGGAAAAGGGATATGATGATCCTTATGCATGCCTTTCCCTTTATATTAACCTGGTTATATTCCAAATAATTTCTAGTGAAGAGAAATACCAGGAAGACTAACAATCAGAATAAGTCAGGCTGAAGGGCCTTATGATGTCATCTAGTCCAATTCACATGTACAGCTCCAGTCCTCAGCTCATCTCAGTGGTTTTCAGCAGCACTCCCCACTTTGTCACTCTCCTGCACTGAAGGGCCAAAAATTACATGCAGTACATGCTTCTTTAAGGTAGTGAGCTCCAACAACTGCAGTAACACAGACATGATTGTTAGGTTTGTTTCAGAGACCTCAATGTAAAAAATGCTCTGAAGAGAGACGGCTATGGCCTCTCTGACCAGGCATTACAGCCCAATGCCTAATTCACAGATGCAGTATCCAATGTTCCCTTGTGCTACCAGATCACGCTCACCACTGAGGATTATCTATACTCTTATCCCAGCATCTCGGGCAGCCATTGCAGTCAAAGAAAGACTCTGAATGAATTCAGCATCTAATCTGAGTCTACGGAGTGTTGGATGTAACACATCACTTAAAACTGGAACTGAACCTGGGAAAAAAACATCCCTGAAAGGAAGCTGATGTCCCAAAAGAACAAATAGTTGACCCCGTAATCTTTTAAAGTGACTGAAGTGAAATCATTCTGCTAAATGACCGAGTAAAAGCTAACTGCAATTATGTATTAAATATGTTTGTATATGTACATACAAATATGTGCACATACACATAAAATTTGATTTTTTTTCTACAGTATTTCAGCATTTTGTTTCAAAACAGACAGGAACTTAGACTATCAATCCACTTCATTTAATCATGTTGCAATTGCAAAGTTAGATATCTTAAAGTTTAAATATAAGTCACTATTGTGGGCAATGATGATAATATGATTAATACAGGAATTGAGCTGAACTGGTTCCCATAATGTCTTACATCTATAAAGCGTGAAAAGCAGTGGAGTTTTCTAACAATAGTGTTGTGGAATAATTGTAGGATTAAAAAGCTGAAATAAGGTTATTTCAAAACCAGCGTAAGGTAATGTGAGCCAGAATTCTCAAAGTCCCTTAATAGGTGTTCTTAACTCAGTGTTAATACTTCATTTAACATAACGTGCTGGGCACTCTTTAAATTGTTAGCTCGGAGCAGATGATTTATGTTGCTCTTGCATCCAAACTGGAATTAACGCCCTTATCCTATTTGACTGGAATTGTTAAGCACTTCTGTTCTCTGCCCTGTATCAGAATGATAACAAAAACATAAAATCAGCAACCTTTTTAATGAACGTGGGGTGAATTTGAAGTGCCCTGATTTACAGATACTACTGATCTCTTTCAAGTGTTTACTGAGGTGTTAGAAGGTTTGTGTTCCCATTCAGCTGAAAGAGTGCACTGCAGTTTCTTTGTTACCACAATATTGGAAAGTGACAGTTAAGAAACCTATTGGAGCCAAGTTCCCAAACAATGATATCTTTCATTGTTTTTTAAGGAAATCTGAAGCAAATACCATAGCTAACTCACCTGATCCTATGCAGATCTCGTTTCTTCAGGTTTCTGTTGTTTTTCTGTTTCTGTTTCTGTTGTTAGCTTATGCTTTCCTGAGTAGTTTAGCTTATCTTTGTGCATTTCAGACCTGCACCATAACTTACTCATCTGTTTTCTGTAATTTTCTTGACTAACCAATAAAATAATGAGATTTTCCCAGTATTCCCAGTATTTTCCAGACAGTCAGTGATTAACATAGTTACATGTCAATATTTCACTAACAGGTATGCAATACCATGTTCACCTGAATGGACGGCCTTCATTCTACTTAATTTTAGTTTAGCTGCTGGGATAAAAGTATGCGCTCTCATTTCCCTTCTGGTTATTGCCCCAGTGTAGGTTTTGCTGGTAAGAGCAGAAGGAGCCATTACTTGCACTGCTGCTGCTGGCTGTTTGAGCTGCTTACAGGAACTAAAATGTAGGAGTCCCAATTTTCACATGCAAACCAGTCCATTGTTTTAAGACAATATAAGCTGTTTTATGTTCTGGTACTTAAGGCAAAAGAAGTTTTCGTCTTGCATAGTTTTGACATAAAACTCAGTGAAGCACCTATTAAGAACTATGTAGAAGATTGCATTGAGGGCATGCTTACATACATTTTGGGGAAGAAAAAAGAGAGAAGAAGCACAAAGCAATGAAGGTTTCACAAGAATGCAATTGGCAGGAGTAAAGTAAAAATGAAAGTTCAAGCCATGTCAATGTTAAATTCCATTTCCTATGACACAGTAAGTACCACAGTAATCATGTAGGGCACATGCAAGGAAAAATCCAATGAGATTCATAAGACAGCATCACTGAAATTGTCCTTGAGGTAGAAATTACAGAATATGTAAAGATGGTGGTAGGAGACTGGTACCAGCAGAGAGACTGGTGTTTTTCCAAGCTTTCTTAGAACACTTGAGGTTTCTGTGCTCTGCTGGACTTGCCTGAAGATTCACCAGGGTGTGACTTCTGTCACTTGCATGGATTTGTGTCTCACCTCAGTCTGAGTGCCAGAGAGAGACTGGTGAAGGTACAGAGGCGGTATGCAGTGTTTGAACTCCTAAAGGGCTAAACTCACCTACTGAAAGCTGAGAATTAAGGAAGAGATGAAACACCCACTTCTTAGTAAACGCCTTTCTGTGGTAAATGCATCTATTAATGAACATGGGAAAAAGTGAAATTTGGTGAAAACAATGTGATATTTCAGAATTATTCTAAATCCCATCAGCTTCACCTCATAGTTTACCACTTTTGCAAAACTCTGGTAGTCCATAAAGACTTTCTGTACAGCCCAAAGTTCTGTGAGCTAGGTCCTGGAGCAAGCTAACATATCATGCCATATCTACCTTACATCAAACAGCTCTGAAGACCTGAAAGGGTCAAGAACCAGAGATTCCAGGAAGTCCATTGAGACATTTACTTTTGCTATTGGTTATACATGCAAAACAGTCAGATACTCGGGAGATGAGAAGTAGAATGAAAGCCTGAGGAAATAGCATCCATTTCTGAAAATGTTACAATAAGTGACTTTGCCAAGGTCACTCAGGAAATGGGAATCAGACCATGTAAATCCAAAGTTTTTAGTCATGCTAGCCCTACAAAGGCAGCCCTTTCTTTTCCTTCAGCTAGAGCTGCTGCAAACCACATTTATATTCTAGATGTGGTCCAAAAGAGAAGAGAAATGAATTTTCAAATTTTCCTTCTCTTGCATCGTCTGTTTATTATGTACAGTGTTGTTGCACATAATGCCAGGATGCAAAATGATTCAAGGACTAACGTCTTCATTCATAATGTGGGAAAACAGAGAAGCAGTTGGAGAGTAATTTCTCACACCATTCTGCCATGGCAGTTCTTTCTGCTATGATTTAAGAAACTACAGGCAGTGGAAAAGGTTCCCTTTGAAAGTGTTTTAAATGTCAAATATAAGATTCATTTCTGTACTACTTTAATCCAAATGCCAGAGTTCTGAGCAAGGCTATCAATCTGACCAGAACTTCATGAGCTTTGCCTATCCAAACAGCTATCTCTTGAACTAGAAGTCCTGCTAATGCATATTATCAACATATTTTTTAGGAAAAGACAACCTTTATTTCTCTGTGATTACGTGACCTGGCATCCTCAGACTAGTTGACTGCAGCTGTTTGTGAGATATCTTGGGGCCTGGGTGTTATACACTAGAGCAATAGGCTGGGAAGACAAGACTCTGGAAAGGGAAGAAACTGGAATTTTTCAGGAAGCATGAGAAAATCAGGAGGATCAGGGACAATTGTTATAGAAATGCTACATCTGTAGCAATAGTGGCCATCATAAGTTGGATTCATGATCATCAGATACAGCCTCTGGAGCTGATTCTACTGATGCTGCTTGTGGTCTTTGAGAAAACTGTGGAGCTCTCTTATCTGTATAGATGGAACATTCTTTGTTGCAAAGGAAAATGCAGCTCTGTGCTAAAATATATGTTCTCTTTCAGCTCAGTATTTAACTGCTGAAAGCAAATTCTGATTTCTTTTTTCATACAAGGTGTCATTCTCCAAGAGAATTTTAGATCTCTCATTTTTGGCATATTTTTTCAATTTTGTGATTTTTCTCTTTAAAAAAACAAACAAACAAACAAACAAACAAATAAATAAATGATCTACCCAATTCATTAAGTACAAACACCAAAGTATATGACCTACTTGCTTCTCCGGGATACTGTTCTGTATGTGCCATCAAATTAGCCTAGCTTGCCACTGTAGTATGCCAAGATCCCCTCTCTAAGTCATTCAGTGTACTTTCTTCTGAGCTGCTCTTTTCCATTTTACATAAGGGCTATGTCCTCTGATAATATTTCTCCAAATAACAGCGAATTTTGATGCTTACATAGAATTATTTTTTGCAAGATCATCTGCACTTCTTAAATTTCAATGGAGTAGAAACTTCAACAAGAGAACAGTTCCATTCTGATCTGTGAGCAGTCCTAGAACAAATAGCTCAGTAGTGTGAAATGGTACAGCCACAGAAATTCATCTGACATTTACTTCTGAATTGTAAAGCCTGCCTAACGTGAGAGTCTGTGTTTTCTAATCTAGAGAAAATGAACCCAAATCATTGAAAAGGTTGTTAAGACAAGCTGGGTTAATTTACATGAATCTATGCACATATGTATCATTAAAAAAAATCTACCTCAACATATGAGTTACCTAAATCTTAGTGAACTGATTCTGGGTAGTCAGCCAGTCTTCTTCCAGGATGGGCTACTCACTAGTTTTCAGTTGCAGAAAGGCAATTACATTCTGTGGGAACCAAATTTTAAATCACCAGAGTGGCAATGGGAAAAAAATATCTCCAACCACATCTCACAGCACCAGCTTGTTTGAAAGCCCTTTACAATGTCTTGTTTTTCTCAGTACCCATCTTCTAATATGAATACCCAGGTGTGGTTGTTTCCACAAATACTGCCAGCTGAGTTATTTCCTATGGTTTTGTTTGTTAGAGCAAACCATATAAAGCAAGCAAAGAAGCTGTTTTTTAAAGAAGAGACTATGGAAGTGCTCACTTGCTCCCATTTATTTTCCAGATATGTTTTCTCTTCCAGTAAACCCACAAAGATATTACATGTATCTCTCCACCTCCAGTTACCACTGCTAGTCTTGTGGTAAGGAGTCCGTGGGATACCAGTTCTATCTTACTCATCAGCAAACCTCCTGCAGGTGGTGTGGACATTCTTATTTCCACAAAGGCCAATTTGTTTCAGGTAAGCCAAGTTGTTTAGGTAGTGGCTAGTAAAATCTGAGGTGAGTCACTCAGACTGAAATTACACTGACCACACTTGGGCTTTGCCCTAGTTAAAGAACTCTGAAACCTAAACTAGTAAAGTTAAATTTAGTTACCTTTTAAAACAGGGTCTATAGAGTCTTCCCATCTAAATAGCGAGAGCTGTTTTTTACAGAAGACAGTGGGCCAAAAAGACAAAACATTCTAGACAGGAACACACGCTTTGTACAAAGGTTGCTCCAAAAGTAATGCCTCCTACTTTGTACTGTTGGCCCATAGCATCAGAGGCAGATGATGGTAGTATGGCAGTAGAGACTGAACCTTCCTACTGATATTTCATTACATGTTATTGTTGTGTGACAGATGGCAGCAGAGGGGTAGTCTGACAGAATGGCATCTGACATGGAATTGCATATGAAGCAAAGGTGTGGAATTGAATTTTTCCATGCAGAAAAAATAGCATCCACTGACATTCTTCAGTGCTTGCTGAACAGTGATGGAGACCCAACAGTGGATGTGAGCACAGTGAGGCAGTGAGAGGTGTGTTCCAGCAGCAGCAACAGTGACTAGAAACATGAGACACATTTGGAATTGCCATGCACAGCCGACACACCATGAAATTAATGCATGAATCTGCAGACTGTGTATAGAGATGAATATCAGCTCCAATGTGTTAGAAATTATGGTGGCAATATTGGATTACTGCAAACTTTGCCTGGTGGGTCTCAGACATACTCATACAGGAACAGAAATAACATCATATGCAAGTTTGTCAGGATCTATTGAACCAATATGATGATGAACGTGACAGTTTCCTGGATTGTATCACTACCAGTGAGAAGACATCAACACTACAAGACAGAGTCAAAAAGACAGTACAAGGAGTAGTGACACATTAATTCCCCATTAAAGAAAAAGTTAAAGATGAAGCCCTTGCTGAGTAAAGTGATGTGTTCTGTCTTTTAGGATAAGGAAGAAGTGATCCTTCTGGATTTCCTGAAACCCAGACAAATCATTAACTCTGACCACTGACTGCATCATGATGCTGTAAGCTGAAGGCTTGAACTTCCAGAGTCAGGCCAGAGCAGAAAACAATCTTTTTCTTGCAACATGATAATGCCAGGCCTCATACCAGTATGAAGACTGAAGTATATTACCAGTATTGGCTGGACTGCCCTGTCATGCCCACTCTGTAGTCTGCGTTTGGTGCCTTCTGGCTTCCATCTATTCAGGCTGAAGAAAGATGGACTGTAAGGGGTAACAACTTCCTAGATACAAAGATGTCATAGTAGCTGTGAAACAGGTCACCTCTGCTGGTACAGATTTTTATGAACGCAGCATGCAGGCTCTTAGTCATCACTGGCAAAAATGCATTGCTAATATTGGTGGCTATATTGAAAACAGTGCTTTGTAGCTGAGAATTTGCTCTGTCAAACTATGTTATCGTGCATTTTGTGTCTGTTGTAATTTTCATGGTGATAAATGGGAGGGCTTTCAGAGTGCACATACAGCTATGTTATAAAAAGCAGTTCCATTCTTGGACAACTTGTACCAGAGTTATTTGCTTTTTTATTTTTTTCTGGTAAAATCAAGTTAAAAAAATATGTAAAGTTCCTTTCATCTTCATGCTTTTTTTTTTTTTTTAAACACACAAACAAAATAAATGGCTAAATAAAAGTTCCATATAGATATGGTTAAAAGAGAAAAGGAAGGATCAGAATATTGCACTAGCTGTTTGCCGTTCTCTCTGGATCACAGTTCAATTCAAGCCAATGACAGAGTTCTGTGCAGCAGCTTTTCTTCATGGGAAATGTGTCATCCTTGAAATCTAAGATGTGAAATACTGGTTCTGTCAAATAACCTTAAGCATTTCAAATGACTTCAGGAAGGCCAAACAATTATCCTGGATTTATATAACGCTGAGCATTCCCGATTTTTGCTGAGTTAGGTAGAGCACTTGGCTGTGGAAGGAAGTGTAATCAAGACTGACTTATGTGGGTTTTGGAATAGGGGCAGAAGATCTGAGAGCTGTCTTCTTTCTGTTTAATGTTTTATTTTTTTCAAGCGGAGTTGATAAAAGTGAATTGACAGATTACAAAGCTCACCATTCATATTAAGCATGTTCTATGTAGCTGTGTTTAACCTAATATGACACAAAAATGCCATCAATACAAAGATCGTTACTGTCAAATAAGTATGGCGGTGTAATTTATGCTGAGTTAACACCGTGACTACTTACTTTAAAAAGGTGGTGGTTATGAGTTTTTTGTTTATTTGTTTATTTTAATTTGTTTGTTCATTTTTTCTCCCATCCTCCCTTTAAACATGGAGTTGTATAACAGAAAAATACTGACATTACTTCTTCACTGCTGGCAGATGTGCTCTGTGTGACTCAGTGTTCCATTCTTGTGGTCAACAGCTATTTAGTCTTGAAACGTGAACTCTGGAAAGGCACACAAGTTTAATTTGTTTGTTTGTTTGTTTGTTTTAATGTGTAGTTTAAATGCAGTGTGGCATTTAGAAAGCCAGCACATCCTCTGGGAAATAGATTCAAATAGTAAGAACAACCATGTCTAAAATGGGATTTCTTTTGGAAGAAGATGATCCTATTCATTCTGCTCGGGACAAAAATAAGTAGTCGGAAACATTTGATTTTTTTTTAAATTTATTTATTTTTTATCAAAATTCCTTTGTCAAACTAAAGCTATACAAAATGTAATGTGAGTGCTAAAGGGCCCAGCCTTTCTGCTTTCACTCATATAAATAGTTTCTTTGAGCCAGGTGTTTACTCTATGTAGGCTGCTCTAAAAGTAATGCCTCCTGTTTATTTCCATTGAAACTGCAACAGATACAAAGAACACGTTAACACCATTTCGCAGAGTAAATTCTCAGCTACAAAATACTATTACAATAGTAGCCACCATGAAACACGCATTGTTGCCAGTGATGAACAAGAGCCTGCACGCCACACTCATAAAAATCTTCACTAGCTGTGCGTGGTCATCTGGAACATAGCTTGTCTTTCATATCATTTTTGCCACCGCTGAGATGCACCACTGTGCTCACAGTGCTTCACTGTGCTCACATCCACTGTTTGGTCTCCATCAGCATTTACCAAGCAAGCATTGATAGATGCCAGTGGGTGCCATCATTTTTTTTCACATGGAGGAATTCAGTTCTACCCCCTTGCTTCTTACACACTTCCCCATCAGATGCCACTATGTCAGTCTGACCCTCTGGTGCCATCTGTCGCATGGCAACAAAATGTAATGGAATACTGGCAAGAGAGTTTAATGTCTACTGCTGTACCAACATCTGCCTCTGATATCTTAGACCAATATAAGAAAACAGGAGGCATTACTTTCAGAGCAGCCCTTGTATGTGTAAATGTATCTATTTAAAGGTACCTGTGTGTATAAACTGTGTGAAGTAGATGGTCTTTTAGAAAGCAGAGTAGTCTTTGGCAATGACAGAAGGAGTCCAAATTCCCTTTTTAACAGCCAGGCTAATCAGCAGCAATTAAAAGACAAAGTAGCAGACTAATGAAGTACACTTGTCACCAGTTGTCATCTTAGTGACCAATTCACACCTCCACGACAATGACATCAACCCTTCAAGTGCTCTAATGACCCTGAATCCCTAAAGTGGCAGAAGGATTAGGGCAACTATAATGTGCTTGAAAGGTGCTAATGAAGTGGTGGGGTTATCCAGGCTTCATCCTGGATAGACAGAAAAACAGACTGTTGAGTCCCACTCCAGCAATGAGATTCACATGGGTAAAGTCTCACCGACTTCCACATCTACAGATGATCAGGAACTTAATTAATTAAATTAATTAATTAAGGCTTTTCAATTCTTAGTTAGATCAGAAACTCGCATCCGTGGTGACTCTTTGCTTCCTCAGAGCTGCAGATATTTCTCATGTTGTTCACTTTCTTTGTTGTTTTCCATCTTTTCTTTGAAGTTGCACTTGTGTTTTTTGTAGCTTGTGTCATTTTAGCTTCCTGCAACTAGTTTTAGAGAGATTTATTTCTTTTTTGAATAGAAAGTTCCTAACTGCTTTACCATGCACTGATTGTTTTGAGAAATGAGAAACTGAGTATTTAATTAGAATATAGTATCATACACCCATTTCGTATCAAAAGTGTCATATTGACCAGCATTAGAAGCATTTATATATTTATAGTTAGATACTTTATACAATAGAGATTTGAGATACTGATACGGAAACTGTATTCTCCTAGATGCTGTTGGATATGTGTATTTTAAAGTGCCCAATCTGTTTAGCACAAAACCAAAAAAAATCCTCATCCTTCTATCTCAAATTAAAATGTAACTATATTCATAACTCGTGTCAAAAAGAGCATGTCAATACCGAAGAAGGAAGAAAACAATACAACAGGACACTTTTGTTATTTTAAGCCCCTGTCTTCATTAGATGCTGCTCTGCTGCTTCACTGCAGCTAATTAACTTGTATATTGAAAACCCTTTAGAATGATTTGATACAGGGAGATGTGGGAATACATCGTGCTGGGATTAGCACATTATATCGTGCTGGCTGCGTCCCTGCTGCTTGGGTGCTGGGGGAGGGAACCATTTACAAATTTAGCTGTATTAGTGTAAATTAGTGATATAAATTCTATTGATAGCAATTTCAAGAGAATCTGCTTTATTTCAGTGGGAGACATACAGACAGATAATTTGATGCTGTGACAAGTCTGACCTAAAAAGATCAGCCTCGAGAAGGTTTGCAGACCAAATAATAAGAAAATATAAGTACAAGCAAAAACAACAACATTGCTAACAAATTATTATAACTTCTTTGATAAGCCAAAACAACTCTTTTAAACACATCTGCGTTCTGCCTTCTGCTCTCCTCAAGATTTTGAACTTCCTGCCCTTCAGCTTTAGAGTCAAGCACTTAGATATCTTGGTTAGCTTGCTCTACAAATATTTCCTATTGCCTACTTTATACATTATTGATTAATGTATACTATTAATAAGTCTGTAAAATATATGTACATATGTTAATTAATTATCAGAACTGCCACTCTGCTACACAGAGGGCTCGAATCCCGGGAGTTGGACTCGATGATCTCTAAGGTCCCTTCCAACTCACACGATACTGTGATACTGTGATACTGTGATCTCTTTGTGAAAAGCTCAGCTTTTTGTGGAAAATTGACTCTCTCAGGGCTGAGAGACTCTTTAAAAGATATTTTCCCCCCTATTCTAGAGTAGAAATGAAAGCAGACTGTAATGCATAGCACAGGTGCAAATTTCCAAATTCTGAGTTCAAGCCAAAGAGCAAATCTCAGGCACTTCTTGGAGAAAATCCACAAGTGATGTATTTCAGCACTAGTCTGTGGAACAGTGTAAACTTGAACCAGGAACGAATGTTGTTTACTATCTTGTCACTGAACCCATCCTTTTAATAATCTGAAATACATTATATTATTTAAGGTTATTCTTTAAAACAAAAACAAACAATGCATTTCCATTTCAGACCTTAACCTTGGCTTTCAGTATTCGTTTTGAGAGGACTGCACTGATGTGTCATTTCTCTATGCCTATGGAGAGAAACTGAGCCACAAAGACCCACACTGCACAAGCTACAGTTTTTGTTGTTGCTGTTGTTGTTTTTAGAGAGAGAGAGAATGCCTTTTTGTCATTGCCCCCAAAGAGCTGGAAGAGAACTGACAGGCTAGAGTAGCAGAAGGCAGCACTCTGTGCCAGTTCTAATCCACAGGTCAACACGCACTATGGGGTGTAAATTCTGAAGTGCGAATGTTTACCGAGGACACTTCACCATTGGTTTATACAAAAGCAGAATCAGATCCTATCATTTATGTAAGGCTGCTGAGTTTGGTACATCCCAAATGTGAGAGGGACACAGCAAGTAGAGATGCATACGCAATAGCAATCTTTGCTGCAGGAATGTAATCTGAATATTTAATATCTGTACATGTGAACATGTTTTATCTCCCTGTAATTTTCTGTTGCAGTTCTTTATGGTTGCAGTATGCTGGGGGTAAAGACACTTTTATTTCGCTTTGATATAGTGCAGTGAGCTGTTTTGGAAACAAAGCATGTAGTCAGTCTTTTATTTATTATTTCCTTTTGTGCTCAACAGATTGCCTATTCAAAATGGAAGAGCATGAACACTGTTGCCTCCTCGGTCACCTTGCTGTGAAGTTGTAACACAACAAATGGCTAATGTATGCATACATGCGCGGACAGTTTTAACCCAAATTTCACACCACCACAATCAATTCATTGGTCTGGGGGAACAAAGCAAAAACTAACAGCTCTTGCCCAGCTGCAGCAGGCAAGAGCTGGAACATATGTCAATATCAAAGAGGGGGTATGGCAGGAGACCCATACCCCAAACGGCAGAATAAAGGGCGCCCAATTGTCTTGGCAAGGCACGGGATGACTTAAATACTCTATTGTATGAAATATGAATGGGTCGGCATTGTGAATCGTGGTGTGGGGGGCTCCTCCTTGTTGCCTATTAGCCACATGATTAACCAGATTACACGGGGAAATGGTCAAGGTAAATAAGGCGAGCCTTCTGCTGCTTCCTCCCTGGGGCTGGGGAGCAAGGAAGCCCACCGCCTTTCCCATGAGGAAGAGCTGAAAGGAAAGGGGTGGAGAGGATGGAGAACTAAGCTGTAAATGCTGCAGTCAACAACACGAAAGATTTCAAGGGCAACAGTGCAATCACGTCTTTCTGGTCAACTTACACATCACAATTGTTCCCTGTTGCCACACAGTGCGCAAGTAAATTGCTTGGCCTTGTGTCCTCTGCATTTTCTCTCTGCCCTCCCAGATTAATGGAGACCCATTAAGTGGTGGCCACAAAGTATGTGGCAGGCACTGTGCCTGTCCTCTCCCCTCCATCACCTTCGTATGGACAGATCAGCTTTCTGCTTTCTCCTCACCATGTCTTACGGTACTGGGATAAAACTGCAATAACGCTGTTCATCCATTCTAGGGCAGCTCAAAGTAAGGAGAGGCTATTTTCCAATGCTGGAGCCTTATGGCATGTATAATCAGCTGTGACTCAAAATAAACATATGCCTATATTATGGCAAGCCAGGCTGGAGCAATCACACTTTCAGTTTGTTCAGCCTTTAAATTGTCTGTTTGCTACGCTTAGAGAATCAGTGGTAAACCAAGCTGCAGTGCTGACACTGCCATCACGTCTCCAGTTCTGTGCGATGATTTCAAAAGAAGTCACATTAGGAATGATCAGCAGTGCATGTGTGCATGTTCACTGTATGAAATGTATAATGCAAAATACATATGTATGATGTGTTATATATATAGATTTCAGCTGCTTCAGAAGTGAAGAGGTTTACGTCTCAAAGCTGTGTGTTATTCTAGCTTTCTAGAAGAAAAGGCTTCTAGAGTTTGGAGGCCTTGGAGCACCAACCTCTGCTCTTTGATACTGTGGAGGGTTAAACAGGAGGCGGCACTGTGTGATTCCTTGCAGTGTTACTGTCAATACCTAAACTAGGATGCAGCATCCTTGCAGGGAGGAATTCTTATGCCAGGAGCTCTTTGACGCAAGCAGTGTGCCCAACTGCATATCACTCAAAGCCGTCAGGCTCCCAAAGGAGACTATCACTCCCTGGGTGCTTTTAGGGAGATTTTGGTACCTGAAGTTGTAGATGCTCAAAAAGTATTTAAGTGGGTTAAACCGAGACCTGGTTCTGACTGGAACAGGAAAGAATTAAGAGATAGTAACTGGAAATGTGGTTTTGAAATCAGGGGAAAAAGAGCAGTCTGACTTTTGTGAATTTCTTTCTTTTTAGTTTCAGGTGACCTACTAACAAAACTCAGCACAAGTTTATGAATAGTTTAGCTTGGCCCATATTTGCATTCTTTCCTAAATAAAATATTCAGCTGAAGCTTTTTGCCCAAGACCGATTTGGACTAGTGCATTGAGATTACCAGTTAATAGCTAAAGAGATTAAGAAACAGACTGGTGAATGAGAATGGTAAACTCATCAGTATTCCATGGATTAAGATCCATAAATTTTCAAATAGTGCTCTAGTTATGAAAATATTCACAAACCTTAAGGTTTCCTGGATGTTTCATGGAGAAAATGGTGTAGTTTTCATTTTTGGTTTGTTACGTGGGTGGTATCAATACTGGTCATGCAATCAAGATACTAAAAACATAGTCTATGTTAGGTCTCATTACCATAGAAAGAAAACAACTGGAGTGGAAACAAAATAACTCCAAAGTAAAAAGACACCCACCAAAACTTACTTGTAAAAATAAGTGGCACCCCTTTGCTTTTGGTTCTTTACAATCCTAAACTGTTGATACAACTCCCAAATGCAATCTCAAATAGTTGGCATTCTAATCACCAGCTGGAGCATCCCATTATAGTTTGCCTAAAATTTCTGGTGGAAGTCAGCTCTTTGCTCCTTGTACTTTCATTGCTGAGAATACTGATATCAGCATCCTGACCAGTAATCTAAACTCAGAATTCTCACTTCTTGCCCTAATCTGTGCTGCGCTGTCCTTTTGTTTAGTTATATACTAACTGTACTTCTCTCACAGATGGGTGGATGCTTGCCTATATTGAGGCAGCCTCTGAGTTCTGTACATGTGTTTTGAATAGAAAGTGTGACCTCTTGATAACCTTGTGTTTTCTAATACCACATTTGATAATGTTTGATTTGCAAAGGCATTGAATCTACAGAATTTCAATGAAATTAAAAGCCTTCTGTTTACAATCATCCTTTATTTGAATACATATATATATGTATACATATATATACGTGCCCCCGGTGGCGCAGTGGTATAAAGTGCTGCTTGCGGCACCGGAGGGCCCGGGTTTGAATCCCCCCTGTGGCGCAAGTGGTAGAAGCGCTGCTCTGCTACACAGAAGGGCTCGAATCCCGGGAGTTGGACTCGATGATCTCTAAGGTCCCTTCCAACTCACACGATACTATGATACTATGATATATATTTTCTGCATAGCCATCTCCATTTGCAAACTAAGGATATCCAGAGCTTTGTACATTGGCAACTTCTTGTTATTTTTATTTAACTAAATCAGAATAGCTCAGTGGAACAGAATGGTTTTCTACAATCTGTATACTGTCTACAAATGGTGCGCTTTGTTATTGTACCTTCATTTTTCCAGTAATTCTTATATAGGGAAATTTTGCATTCTATTCTGGTTCATCATACTTTTCCACTGATTTTTGAAGCAGCTGCAGTGGTTTTGGGAATAAAAGCTCAGTTCACATCTCAATGTTGACTTTAAAATTTGATTCTCAAGAGCGTCATTTTGAGTGGCTTCCATGCCTTGAAACACCAGGAGTTGAGCCACCCTAATGTCTACAGTGTGCCAATTCAAAGGAGAGAAACTTCCTAGGCAGGTTTTCTTCCACTGGGCTGCTTTGTTGTCACACAGAGCCAAAGGAGGAGCATATTGATTTCACCCTGAGAAGGAAGGGTGAATTGATCTGATGGTGAAATGATGAGTTTTTGCTGAGAAGGGAATTTCTTTTTTTTTTTTTCTTTTTTTTTTTTTTTTTTTTTTTCTGATGGGGAAGGAATGAATTGACTTATTGGTTAATTGAAGGAGAAAATTGACTGGGAGAGGCAGTGAGAATTTGATGAATGCTAAATGCTGGAAAGAAGGGCTTTTCAAATATGTGGACAAATATTTACTTCTTTCCTCATTTGTCTGCCTTGATGGTTAAATGGAGACGGGTCTTCACTCTGACTCCTTTTGGCACACTCTTTCCCTGCAAGTTAGGCAAGCCTGGCTTTGTGTGCAATATTTGTTTCCAGTAAATGTTCTTTGTTATTAACTGCAATTGTCTAATCCAGGCCTGGATTGTAATGTATGTTAAGCACCTAACGCCCACAAAAATCAATAGGAATTAATACTTTTTTCTCTGAATAATCCTCCAGACCTCATTAGGCAACTCTCAGCTTTGCTAGGACCAGAACTGCTCCCACAGATGCAGTCACTGCCCTGTAACTCTTAGGAGGAACGGCCTTGGTCTTCTCTGCAGGCTGCAATGCTTGATGCTATGGCTTTCTCATCTCTGGCTGGGCCTTCTAAGTGTTGCATCAATACAAATAATAATAATAAAAACAATAAAGGTACCAACACGGTAGTAATAAATAGTTACATATTAGTGCCACATAAATATTAATTACTCCAATGGTTAATTCAATTTCTAATTAATTTAGAATTCATTTCCTAACTTCTGTCTGGATGCAGTTGCCATAGTCTTCCTTTCAGAGACCTTCAAGAGACCAGAAGCATTTTAATTTCCATTGTATAGAATTGGTATAGAAAGGCTCAGAATACTGTCATCTGAGTTCTCTGACTCTTCGAGCAACCTCAAGGAGGTTTCTGTCCTCTCCTTGGGAAAGTCGTGTTTTTAATGGGTTTAGGGAAGGAGCCTATTCAGGGAATTTTCTGTGTTGTGGGACAGAAAACAACAAAATCCCCAGGGGCCATGATGGTTATTGGAGCTCAGCGCTGTAATGTTACAATAATTTCCCTCTTGCAATGACATTACCTTAGGGACTGGGGGGAAACGGAGTGCTGCGGACTGCTTTGACTTGTGAAGAAGCCGTGTTTGTTCCTTTCTCCCCTAGACCCCTTCCGATAGGCCAAGACACGTGCTGGCCTTATTTCTTTCACTGTTAGGTATAATTCAGTTCCCTTCACTGCAAGGGTATCATAGGAGTGAACTCTGTGAAGAAATGATGTTTAAACTCCTGAGAAGAGGAAAAAAAAGGGACCTTTAATTAGCATATAACAGAGCTTGCCTATAAGCTGTTCCTCAAAAGAAGAAGAAAAAAAAAAAAAAGAAAAGGAAAAAGTCTTCAAATAATTTGTAAGTAAGAAAATTCTTGGGTGTGAGTCAAGGGTGTCTTATTTTGAAGTATCACACACTCAGAATGTTGAAGTCCTAGGAGCAGCTTTGCTCCAAGTCGCTTGTCCCAGGCAACCGGTTACACCTCTGTGTAGCAGCACCAGAGGGAGACGAGCGGGGGAAAGGTATTAAGGGAAGTTTGTGCAGCTGGAAAAGATCTTTAAATCTAAATCCTTAATGGGAAACTTATGAACACTCCAGAGCTGAGCAAATATTTCACAGTGAATAATTTATATGACAGTACTACTACTAATAGTGAGCTGCTGTGGTTCATGCTCTGGCTGGGTGTCACCACCGTAGGACATCCCTTGCTCTCCCTATGCACTGCCTGGGATTGTACCTTGGGCTGAGCCAATCCATCATTCTGCTTGGGGAAGAATAACAGTCAGGTTTCTCCATAAAACAAGTGCATATGATTGAAGGATGTTTTGCTCTGCTTTCCTCCCTAATAATTTGCAAGTTTTCCCTTGCAGGAAGTGGAACCTGAGAAAGTTTCTTCCGAAATGAAAAGCTCACTTGCAGATTGACTGTTAAATGTGCGCTGCGCGTTTGTCAGGGATGCTCTAAGTGGTACTAAAGCTGACAGAATACAAGCAGGAGCTGACAGTTTCACTCCAGTTACAGCTGATTAAAGGCTGCAGGGGCCTGGGGGCCCCATTTCTAAAAGAGGACCTCTGCAAATTCACCAGAGCGCTCGCAGTCTGCATGCTGTACATCAGCTGGCACAGAGTATGCAGAGTATCGTGCTCTATAACCGACTTCTACCTCCAGTTTTGGAGTGCGTAATAACAGAAACAGACAAGTCATCAAAAACACTAATGAGAATTGCATTATATTAGATACGTGCGTTGCACTGTACATACAACAAATAACAGAGTAAGATGTAAGTACTGCAAGCGTTGAACTTTGGTGTAGGTTTAAGAGAGTCCCCTCCCATCCTGTTCTCCATTTCCACACCCTTTATTTGCAGCAAAATAAATCCTTTTATTTCTTGGTATCATAAAGTGCACAGTGCTGCCTGGTAAGAAAGGAGAAAATACTTCATCTGCTTTTTTCTGTATGTTTTCATTTCTAATTTAGAGTCTGGTGTGTGCACCTTGTGCCTACACCTATGTTGAGCCAAATTATCCCTGGGGAGAACTCTTATCTCAATACTGTCCCAGGTCAGTTTTACATAGTGGATTTATTTATTTATTTATTTATTTCCTTCACTGTGTTCTTCTCAAGAGTCCAGAGAAATGCTTTACGATCACATATCCCCTCCCAAATATGGGTAACAATATATAATGGCATATCAGCTTTTTAAAGTTTTACTGATACCATTAGAGAATTTTCCTTGTATCACTTCTATCAGGAACCTTCTATTAAGCAAAACAACTATGTTTTCCCCTTCTGCCCTAAACTTCAGTCTTTCTTTATTAGCACCAAAAGGCCAGATTCTCATAATTACTGACTAAATAAAAATCCACGTAATCTTTAGAATACTTTGGTAAGATACTTTTTTAATAACATGTGAAAATAAATCACAGCTTGTATCTTAAAAATCAGAACTGCAAGCACAAAATAGGTCAAGTAACAGTTTTGTTAGCCTTTTTTTTTTTTTTTTTTTTCCATTAATCCATTAATACATTTTTGGAAATGCTAAATATTTAAAGCTCCAGACTGAGAGCTATTTTTAGGGTGATTTTCTTTTTTTGCTTAAGGTGAGCTCAGGTAATGGTTTGGATCTCCATTTTCATTCACCTGACAGGAAATCATTTTAATAAAGTGGATCCTTGTTGAGAGGAACACACAAGATGCGTGTCTCTAAATAAAAGACAGTTAAAAAGCAAATCGTGCTTTATCCCTCAATGATGGGAAACTGCAATTAGTTTAAGCAAACTATTTAATGGTGTAGCAGTGTATCACAAGAATCTATTCATATTCTGGTCCTCTTGGTGACTTCTTACAGGCAGCCAGTAATAGTTTTAAACTGCAGGACTCAAGGACTTTGCTGATTTCCTACTAGTGGTCAACAAGAACCCTGTATCTGCATATTTCAGTAGGTACTGCATATACTTATATATATATATACACATATATACACATTGAAATGTCTGAATATGTAGCTATATATAAGTTTATGTGTGTAGATACCATGTTGAATACCAGGAAACAAATGTGTATACACATATATATAGTACTTGTTCCTCCTCTTCCCCTGGTTCTCCTTGAGATTGTCTTTATAGTTATTAGTTTATTTATTATTATTATTATTATTTTTACTTAATTAAAGCTTTTCTGGAGCAATTAAATTCTGCCGTAGATGGCATTTATTTTAAAATGAAGATAATATAAAAGTAAATAATGAAAGCAGGAGAATGTAAATACTATCTGCAAATGTTTATATATATATATATAATATATATGTATATATATAAAATAACACATAAATTAGAATGCACATGTAAAAATTATATGTGCTCCAGAGAAGATGCACTGATCTTTTGACAAGGGTTTGGAGTAGAGGAAAATAGAAGGGAGAAAGTGAGCATTTGGGAGACATTGGAAAAGAGAGCTTAGGAAAAGCAATCATGTTCTGCAGAAGTAGTTCAGTTTGCATAATTTATTTCAAATATGGATCCTCTCCGGTGTGTGAATGCGCCGTCCCTCGTGCCCCCTCCCTCTCTCTCTTGCTTTTCTTGTAAAAATAGGAATTCTTGTACTGCTTGTGTTCCAGCATCTCAGTTCAGATGGGGAGCCTGGCAGTAGCTCAGCACCTGTGCACTTGACTACTTACTGCTGACAAGTCCTGTTGCCGGTAATCTAGATTTATGGTAAGTCTACCCTTTCCCTTCATCTACAAGGTCCGGGGACATTCGGGTAGCCAATCTGCCCTTAAATATGTCTCTGAGGAAATGGTGCTAATTAGTATTGGAATTTACAGCCTTCCATTTTATTGACTTGTCCTACTTTCTTCGATAATTAACTAATGAGTAAAGTAATGAGCTATGTTAGTCAGTCATGATGTTCAATTAAACAGCAAATCAATTATTGAAAATAGTTTCGGACAGCTCTTGCGCTGTCATAGAGCGTGTGTGTGTGTGTGTGCACGTGTGTGTGTTTGTGCTGCCCTATCTCCAGTGCACTCCCCAGATGTGGCAGCACCGGCCCTTAGAGGGCACCTTGCTGCAGGGAGGGGGCCATGTGGTCACAGCCGAAGCAGCCTATGGTCCCCTTTGCTCACTCTGTCCATCCTCTGCTCAGTGCTGCTGAACAGCACTGTGACACTGGGGCTTCCTGAAGTGAGCTGCATTGAGCAGCTCACTTCTGGGAGAGATCCCAGAAGTCTGAGAATACACAAAAGGGATAGCAAGGATAGCAAGGAGTTTGGGATGTTTGCTCATTGCGGCCATCAGATCAGAATTCTCCTGCACAGAATACACCCAACCTGGGGGAACTAGATGTCAAATCCTGCGTGGCCAAGGGCAGGGCAAATTGTGGTTTATCAGGGCAAAGCAGTAACTCAGGGCCTGACCTCAGTCTTTACAACACAGGCAACTTCATTTTGCATGGGCTGAGCAAAGATCTTTCTGAGAAATAGGCAGTTATCATCTCTCTGATGTATGTGGAACTGCAGCTATGAAATCTGAAAACTAACTTGCATCATCACTTAATCTCTTTCCAGCTCTTCAGTGTTAATTATTCATTCATTTGACCTTTATACCCCGGCTGCTTCCATCAGGTGCTTTGCTCCCCCTTGGCTGCTGCACAAACTGATACATGCTGCAGGGTGCACTTGCATTCACTCTCCTGGTGACACCCAGACTGCTGCGCTTGCTGTTAGATTTAGAATAAGGTTGTAGAAGATCATTTTGTACAACCATTAACCCATCACCACCATGCCCACTAATCCATGATCCTCTGTGCTGCCTCTGCTTTTGCTGTTGGACTGGCTGCAGCCTTACTCCTGCATACAGCAGGCAGACCTGTCCAGAACATTCAGTCTAGGAACAACTCTCACCTTCTGACACTTAGAAAAATAAGTAAGTTTTGACACTGTCTGTCTAAAGACCACTTTGTTGTGGACAGCAGAAATTTTTTACAGGTGGCGGCTATACTACATTGGGCAGTTTGATGGTTTTAGAAAGGCAATTAAAAAAAAAAAAAAAAAAAAAGCCTAAGTTCTTAGTGGAAAAATTAGGTTGGCCTTAACATTTTAACCTAATACTGTCAGACATGTCGAACCAGAAATAACACTCCTAAAACCTTGACGTGCTCTCTTGCGATTCTGCTTGCGTAGCAAAGTGGCACAAATAGTAACATGCCAAGCTTGTGGATGCTGAAGTCATACAGGTTTTCCCTATAATTATTGGCTGTTAATAATAGTCATCATAGAACTTTTTTATTTTTTCCAAAGGTAGTGAGCAAGCAGAAAGCTCTCAAATTCAGGAGGAAAAGCAGGACAGTGAGCAAGGTGCCTGAGTATGGAGATGGGAGTCTGAGTGTGCTGGCCGTGCCATCCAATAGAATGGAGACTATTGGAGAAACAAGCCAAAACAAATCAAAGACGGTTCAAAAAAGGCAACATAAAGTTTTCATTTCCAAACAGTTTTAATTCACTGTTTGTGCTCTTTACTGAGAATATGCAATGAACACAAACATTCCCATATGAATTAAATTACAATTTACATATGAATTACATTAGAAATATGAGCTACACTAAAGAGATAATTAGTGCTGTCCTGGGTTATGTGAGCGCAAACAAAATTAAATAAGAACAATTTCAAAGCCAAGTTTTGCTTTGCCTTTTCAACTAAGCCGGTTTAATCAGCGATAATGACTGAAATAAATCCACTCCATATAAAACAATGCACAAGGCAGCAGACTGTGTGAAATGCCATTACTAAGTCCTGTGCCTGGGTAAATCATGCTGCCAAACAGGAGCATAATGGCATGGGGGCCATGGAAAACGTGCCCCCGCCGGATGCCAGTAGCTGGGGGTGGTGGTCCCAGGGGGTTGATGAGGGAACCACAGGCCAGTGTCACTGCTCTACAGATAGCAGAGGGACAGGGGGGCTGTGAGGGGGTTCTTTTAATCCTTACATAGGAGTGAAAAAGGGCTGCCACGGGAGCATGCCAGCTCTAAGACAGAGTGGTGAAAGGGAGGGGAGAGGGAGAAGCAGAGGAGGGGGATGAGGAGCAAGCAAGGTGGATAAAAATACCCAGCAGAAGCAACTACCTGCACATCGGTGCCTCAGCCCCTAAATAGAGCGATGCTTTATGACTGCCTTGCCTAATGAGCTAAACTCTGGTGACCATAAAACTGAAATATAATTATGACATTAAAGATGCCTATATTTGAACTTAATTATTAATTAATTTAATGAGAGAATAGGAGGCTGTAAAATTGCTAATTAAGCGGCTCTGTAAAACTGCAGACGGCGGAGGATTTACCAAATGATGAATCCCACAACAGTATTTGGGCTATATCAATATTCTATTAATATACAGTATGCCAGAGGTACTGGCTAGCGCGCTACTCACAGTTAAGCCGATGTGACAGGCATACAGAGTGAAAGAAAATGAAGGACATAAAATTCCAGATGACAGCAACCTTGAAGACGATCTCTGCCCCCACCTCTGTGGCAGCTCCTGAAATCGGTTAAACAAACTCAGAATCGCAGGGTGAAAATCAATCTTACCATTGCAAATGTGAGCAGACGACGCACCTAAGGTCGAAGGCGCCGGGGCGCTGCATTGCTGCTCTCTGCTCACACGCAGGGATGGTCAGAGCTGATCTGGACTTCGTGCCAGGGAATGAGAGAGGTGCAGCTCGAGCTTGTGCACTGCCTGCATGTGTGCGGGGAGCTGAGCGAGAACGGAAAATAACTGTCCCCGTGTGATTAGCAAAATTAAGCTCAAGTGAACCTGCAGGGGCTGCTTGCGAACCTGCGGGGGACAATTTTAGAGATTCCCACGCTGCTCGGTGAGCATACAAGGAATTTCACTGCAGTGTTTGAATGGCAATGCCGTCTGGATGACATTCATTTTAAAATACAGGGAAGGAGCGAGTGCAGGAAAATGTTTTCTTATAGCATTGAGCCAGATCCAAGAGTCATCAAAAGAGAACGCATGGGGACATATCACACTGCATATGTGTTATGTCAGTCATGACTGATTAGCGAGGGGACAAATGGGAAAAATTTTGGCATCCCTTTATAATTTCATAGGAAAGAATGAAATACTGCTGGGCAATGCAACAGAAAAACACCAGGTTAAATGTATGAGGTACATTTTAATATTAGCATGAATGTTCAGAGCTGGTGCTTTTTGCACCTGCTACATGGTATGGATTTTCTTTTACACATCTTGCTTTCTCAGTGCATAGTTGACAGCAGCAAATGGTGATTTGACAAGAAAGATTGAAGAAACTTTATCAACAAAATAGGAGGAGGGGATGCATACCCTGCTCGAAGGAGAACATCACAGGCATTACAGTAACATCTCCCAGTTCTGGAAAATGAATGGAGGATCTTGAGGTTAAGACAGGAGCTGTGTTCTCAGCAAGTTCTTTATGAATTTTGGAAAGAATACATCCACCTTGAGACAGGCAAATGAATTTTAAGAAGCTTTGTGCTTCATGTGATGGTCTGATTGAACTGATTTCAGATACTAATACTGCTCGTGGTCTCTGGACACTGAGAAACCTCACTGGGGGGTTTTGTGTGAGAATCTGCCACTGGAAGAGCTGCTGCTTTAAAAAATCTTGATCCCAATTTAGAAAACTGTTCTGGCTGGTTTCCATCTTATAATATGTGCAATTAATAAATATGAAAGCTTCTATGCATTTATTATCATTGTTTCATGCCCTGCAGTTTTATAGACCCAATTTCTCAAAAAGTGACTATTACCAGAAATAAAACCAGGCAGATTTCTTTTTTTGAGAGACCAGATATTGAACCTGCCCCTGTGGCTGCAGGCTTTGTGAGCTCTGAGCTGTGTTTCTCCGGCAAAGGTTTCAGTTCCACTAATATGGACAGTGACTTGATAGTTTGAGCTGGTGGGTTTCTAGTAAAACTGGGTTTCTAGTTAAACTGGGTTTCTAGTAAGAATGAAATGCTGAATGGACTCATCGTCACCCTGTTGCAGGTTTCATTATTTGGGCTATTGAAGAAATTGTCTCTCTGTCCCTTCCCACAGAGTTACTACAGCAGTAGCTTCATTACTGTTAGCTCATGCTCCTTGCCACAGGAATTACATCTGCAGCACAGTGGCTGTCCTAAAACAGAAAACTGAGAAATATTTGAGAGAGGGAGAGATACTGTCAAATCCAAAACCTGTTGGGGGTTTTCTGTGCTGCTTACTGCCATCCAGTTGTGAGGAGGTCATGGGTAGGGCCTCCTCATTGCATAGAGCATGAGATGACCAGCTGACAGCTCTGAAGTTCACAGTCAACTTCACAAGACTGCAACCCCTTTCAGAATGTGTTTTTGGCTCCTTGTTCTGATCTGAGGGTTTCTTGATGGTCACTGTTATATGTCTGTGATGCTAGGAGTAGAAATGGGCTTCTCTCTGGGTACCAGCACAATGGGTGCTGTTCCCAGCCATGTGCTGGGTTTACCCTGATGTGACCCACAGACCTCTTGTAGCAGCTGGGCCAGTATTTGCATATGACACAGTTTGCATACCTTGGGGATTGTGAATTCCATAACTGTATATGGGTAAAATCCAGCTGCTGCCCAAAGTGAAAGCATAAAGAAGGGGTACCTGTCAGACTTGATTACTAGGAGAAGGATGTAAAGAAAGAACAGGCATCACCAACCACTGCTGGGATTGCAGTCACATGCTAGGGCCTCATTGTGATACATGTGAAAAGCCTGTACAAGTCCCTAAATTTCACTGATTTGATTTAATTCCTAAGGATTTAAAATGTTTATTTTAACTGGGATTTAAATAATCAAGGAGGCTAACTTGGTTTAAGTTAGCTGTTACTTTTGTTTGCATTTGTCCTTTTACCCCCATTAGAAAGCTTGACTTTCACTGGTTGGTAAGCAGTAAAGTATGTGGCTTACTTCATAATAAGCCTCCTACTCCATGCATTTGTCACTGATCCTAAGCATACAGTATATCTTCACCCATTCTTAAGTCTGCCTTTTAGTTTAATATAACTTAACACATCCTTTATTTATTCTTTACCTTTATATAATATTAGAGCATGATAACTACATCACCTCTTTATGAGGTGAATACTGCATACTGTATATTTTGGGGATGTTTCTATTAAAACTTACATCTATAGAACTTGCAAAATCTTTACTACTGCAGAAAACATACTATAAAAACAGGTCTCACTTAGTAAATCCATCTTGAACTTGATGAGTGTAAAGAACAGAAACACAAATGCAGTTGAACAGTTTTTTGGTTTTTTTTTCATTTTAAACCAGCATATCAAATAAAAGAAATAATGTTATGACATACTTAAACCAAGTGTTTCTGTTCGTAATAACCACCAAGGCCTTCAATCTGGCAGAGCTCAACTTTTTCAGTCTATGATATATATCACAATTGAAAGAAAAATACACGCTCTTTTTTTTTTTTTTTAGTTTCCAGATTTCTCATTGTTCACTTAAGTATATTTTGAACAGAACTGAATTCATTGCAACAGATAGCAAAATTTCTTTGTTCCTGAAAACAAAATGACTATGGTTAAGAAGTACACCGATGTTCAAACAAAATTCAGTTGATAGCTCTTTACCATTGATTCCTCAAGACTGGTGTTTTGACTTGTTTTTAAAATGTCAGAGTAAAACTAGCACTGCTTAAAATCGTGTGGCATTGCAAAGCTAAACGACAGAGGAAACACAAGGCACAATTAATAAAAATGTAAGTTTCCTTCTTTAGCTTGAAATCTGTAGATTTGGAAGTTGAAGTCTGAAAGGGAAGGATTACCAAATTTGTTTGCTAATTTGCATTAGTTCATCTCATTGCAATTTTTCTTTAAATCGAAAGAAAGGGCACAGAATGAAGAAGATATAGGAAATATTTGGATTCAACTTGTCCCTCTCAGGAAAGCATGCCATTTATTGTATTTGGATTGAAATCTGAAAGATAGAAGGTGTTCTGTCACAGATATCTTTGCCTTATCAGTATAATGAAAGTTTGAATTGTATTAAAGCAACAACTCTGTTGTTCCACATGATGAACATAATAAAAGGAGCTCCTCAAGCTAACTGAAGTAAATGGGTTTACAGTGATGAAATATATAAATATTTTGAACACACAGGAAGTAAATCTGCATAGCAGGAAGACGCTATTTTTTGATAGATGATGTTTGATTACATGATATTGGAGGAGTTAAAGTGATCTGATTTTTTTGTTTTGTTTTGTTAGTTATTATGAAAAAACTTTGGGTCTGCAAACTAAAGAAACTTTGTCCTTGCAATTTACTTTGCCACTAGATTACACCTTCATTTTAATCTCACTAGCCAGCTTCATTCACCATTTATTTATGAATGCTCTGTGAACTTTTCCATACCCTGAATTAGATGATTATCATAAACACTCCTCCAAATGCAAGTGTATGGAAGACAGCAAACGGATTTCATCTGCTTAAGCAAGCTGCCATAGCCTCTGTAGATATTTTGCTGCAGGGAATCATACAGCCTTTCAGATGATGTCAGGAGGAAGGCTGAAGTCTGGCAACCCTTTACGGTTGGCATGTACTTGAGAAATCTAACTGGATACTTTTCTTTTGTTCCAAATCAAAAACCAGGCAAGCATCATAAGCAAGAATGAGTCAGTCTTTCTCTTCCCAAACTCTGAATGTATTAATCTTTTCCTTACTGACAGTTCTGATTTACTTCTGGAGGAAAAGGAAAGTGAGAAGTCAGCCTGTCTAAGGTAGACTGCTCTCGCCTGCAAACCTAACTACCAAGGTGTAAGCTCTCCCTCTGTTTCATAGCTCTTTAGTTCTTGCCCTGAAAGGAAGCTAAAATACTTAAAGTGTTCAAAAATGGTGGTCCCTGCAAAGCCTTGTGCCAGGCAAGCTTCACAGCCTGCTGCTGCTATGTCAGAGTGCTTTGACAATGGTTTATCCTGAGGAAAGGCATCAGGAACAAAATCACTTTACAGGCAACCCAGGGAAAGCCAGTAGTAAATCTTTTTTTCTTCTTTTTTTCTCTTTCTGTGGTTGTTAATCATGTTATACTTGAACAAAAAAAATAGTTAAAAACCCAGTTTGTCAGAAGGGTGTTTAAAAATTGTTCTGAATACAGTTCCCTGCCCTAGATTTCAGTGGGACCAATCAATAGTTGAAGCAATGCACCTGTTTAAGTGCTAGACTGTCTTTATAGGTAAATTTTAGCTTTTATCCCCACCTTAGTCCTTTCATTCCTTTTTTTTTTTTTTTCCTTTTAATTTATGAAAATAAGTAATCATTATTTGTTATATAAAAGGCTTCCCATACATGCTTCCAGAGGAAACCATAGCCATGCACGACAAATACATTCACAAATCCTGGTAAAAAGAAATGCAAGTATAAAAACAAAACAGAAAGATAGAAATTCTAGCTGTAAAAGAAATGATCTAATTATAGTAAAGGTGCCTTACTTATATATACAATCCAGTTCAAGGCAATCCTTTCTACTTCTGAAATATATAAATGTAGAATATATGACAGAATTTCAGTAAATATTGCCTGGAAAAAAAAATTACAGCTGTGTTTTCAGTGGACCCACTTGAGGAACTAAAGGTAAAGAGAAAAAGATTAGCAAAGTGTCTCAGAAGTGCAAGTGTGATAGCAGGGAGGAAAAAAAAAAAAGATTAAGATTTGTCAAGAAGTAAAGGAAGAGATTGTAATGTAATTTTCTTTCTTACATGTAGAGATGGCTTAAAGAGGACAGGTATGTCTTCTGTGAATGGTTTCTAACATCATGAATCCCACTGATCCATCTGTGACTTCAGATTTGTGGGTGTAAGGGAAGCCATAAGAATGGAGAGATAAGTCAGTCTGCATTCTAGGATAAGGGAAGAAACCCCCAGGTTCTTGAGTTCCTACCATTAACAACAGAAGGGATGCCTAAAATAGTAAATCAAATTGGAAGGATTAAATAACAATTTGGTCTTTGCATTATGAAGAGGAAGATGCCATCTGCTATGAGTTTGCTTCTTGTTTACAAATGACTTAGTCTGAATGAAGAATATAAAAAAGAGCTATTGCTCATTCCCTCGAGCAAATGGAAAACCCAACTGATGACGGTCCTCTATCGTAGGCAGATTAGCAGTATGCCATTTATAAATGGCCATGGATATACTGTGGATGTTTCCAAAGATAGACCCATGGATTGATATGCACTTAGCCATCTTTCAGCTTTTCTGGTGACAGGAACTCTCTTCAAATATATCTTGTTTCCTTTTGGCGCATTCTGTCATTGTAATATTGTCAGTATCAATGATATTAGGACATGTGGCCATAGCCACTGAACCGGATGACTTTACTGTGACCTTACTTTGATTTGGTTAAATCATTTCTGGTGACTCAGGTGTATAAAGCAGTTTCCAAGAGTGATTGAAAAGTCTGCTGAGTTGATTGTATGGGTTACGTATGTATCTGGGAATACCAACCGCAGTGAAAAACTGGGCAGAACATGTCCAAAGTGCACAAAAGATTTAAATAATATATCACAAAAGAAAATTTCTTAAGACCATACAACTCCTAATCAGAAGTTTAGACATTTATTTTTCTCCATGCTTTCTTGCTAAGGGGTCAAATTTGAAAAAGCAACCCACAATCAGAGCATTAAAGATAATAATAGGTCTGTCTAGCATCCTTCTCATAAAAACAAATGAAGGAAAGGTCTCTGTGTACTCACGATAAAGAGACAGAAATATAGTAATTATAGCAATGCCAACACAGATTCGCCTGCTCCACTTATATACTTGCGGTGTCAATCAATTTACAGTCACATTTATACTCATATAAATAAAAGCTATTTTTTTCCTACTAAGAGAAAGTAGATAATGACTGAGTGTTATCAGTTTCTTATTTGGTTCTGTATTATTTAAGCCACCTTCAGGAATAGTTTGGGAGCAGAGGGCCTCATTCATATTTACACTAATAATATAATAATGTAAACTAAACTTAAACAAGGATGTAAATCAAATTTAAGCTGCTCAACCTGATACGAAAGGAACAGCAGTATAAATGAGAAACTGTCCCAGAAGCTCTTCCTCTGCAAATTGATTAATATATCAATGCTAGATGCAATTTAGGTATCCTGTGAACAGAAATTACCTAGTGTTGTAAGAAGATAGGTGTTTCTTTTAAACTGCTTGACTTGAATACAGGGAAAAATAGTACACCAGTGTTTCCTCTATTTTTGTTTTGTTTTGTTTTGTTTTCATCTAATGAGAGGCACTGCTTTTTTAACAGGCCTTCCTTCTATCTCTTTATAACAGCACCGCAGCTAGAGCATCATTATTGATAGAGGTATATTTTCTGTTTCAAAACTGCAGCGGGAGAGAAAATTTTAGAAGTTGTTTTTTCATTCCCTTCTCCCTCTGTGCTAAAGCTCTTCTGTGTTGCTCCTTTTTTTCTTCCCTGCATATAAGGTTTATTTCTGTTGCAGCATTACATTTTAGAGGCGGGTGGATCACAGTTGTGTGTTAAATCATGAACAAAACCAATCTCTCTCTCTCTCCTTTTCTCCCCCTTTCTTCTTGTCTGTCCTTTTTACTTAAACATAGCTTCTGAGTTAATGATTCATTCTTCTAAAAGGCTGCTGCGCCTACCAGATTATACTGTAAAATCTGTCATTCTGTTTATGTTTAAAATACATGATTAAACAGTGGTCATGCTGAGGGAAATGGTTCTCACACACAACAAGAAAGGATCAATCCATGTCTGCCGAATCCAGGCTGTTTTAGTAGAGGCTGCTGTTTTGGTGTGCTGCCAGGCCCCAAAGAAATATGTGTGAGCTTTGAAACTTGGTAGCCGCTCTCGTACTGAGCACAGTGAGGACCTAAAATAGGGCTTATCACACACTAACGCACCTTTGAAAGTTACAGCAGCCAAGCTGTCTCTAAATTGCAGGGGAAGCATCTGAGAAATAAATTATTCAGTCCTAATGGTAAGTGAAAATGTGAAAAAAATTATTACAAAGTGGCCTTTATGGCACCCTTTCAGGTATCTGAGGGTAGGAATTTGCAACCGGTACTTTGGAATCACTACTGGATCACATATAGCCAAATTATCAGTGATGCTAATGCTTTATAGCGTCATGCATTGGCATGAAGGAAAATCAGAGCCAAAAAAAGTATATTCCTTCTGTTACTACAGTGTGACTTACTCACCAGATCAAATAGGTTGATCCACAAAAACTAGTCAGGTATGTAATTCCAGCCAGATATTAGATTTGAGACTTGTATACACTTGAAAATTTACAAAAATAGCTCATTTGAAGTAATTGCTCAGGAACAGCTATTTAGACAGAAAGCTGTAGGGATATTTCTCAACCATTTTAGATTAGTTATCTCAGTAAATTTCTAAGTATAGTTGCTCTCATGATGTGTCCTGTCGAATGAAGATTGTGTTATTCAATTAGCTCTCATTAAGGAAGGAAGAGACGGGTAAAAGCAGATTCTCATTGAGTATAAATCTTTAGATTTATTAAGCAAAAATGAGAATATACAAATTCAAGTTTATATGTATTTTTTCTCATTGAGTGAAGCAGGACATTGCAAGTCTACTCACTGGAGACCCAAGAGTGCGTGAAAGATTGTTAGGTGTCTGAGGAACCATCGGTGGTAAGGATGCTGCAGTTCTAGATGGGAGTCTGAGTTATGGCAATGAATCATGATTATGAGTTACAATTATTCCAAAGAAAGGTGACTGCGGCAGCTTTTGTTGTCCTTCCTCAAAATTCCTGGCTCAATTGTTAAGCAGGAGGAAAAATAGATCATAAACAAAAGGCAATCTTTCCAGTGGCAGGGAGTTGTAGAACTGCAAGGGCCATTCATCAGATGTCAACCTCTCCATAAAAGCCCCCAAAAAGTGGACATTTCCAACTGTAGGGTTTCAAGCAATAGTGCATTTAAGCACTGGGGAAGCACAGTTTCTGTAAGAAATCCAGTCTTTCCCCTTCCACTTTTCTGTGAGCAAAAAATGCCAGTGCCATTATATAATGTACACTTCTTTGTTTTAGTTGTTGGGATAACTGGTGAAGTCTTCAGGATTTCTGCATTCATGCACTGCTGACCACAACCTTTAGCTATTTCAGGATACTCTGTCTGAGAGGAAAAAGTCCATAATCCTTTCTTAAATCCAGCGACTACAGAAATTACTACATGCATATGGATTAAAAGCTAGACTGTTTATTATACGTATTTAGATCCTAATTGGACATAGATTACTGTCCAGGCTGAAATAAACACTTTTTAAATTTACCAAACCACTGCTGACTATAAAGAGAGGGTGAAATAAATGTTTAATATATCCTATATCATCTTTCCCCAAATGGGTTCTGTTTATCATCCAAATACCTAATCAATGCAACTACATATAAAACCCACAGATTACATAGTGCAGTAATAAGTACATGCAAATCATGTTGTCATGTAAGCATAAGGGCTCAGGAAAGATGTATAATACCTATCAGACTAGTTAGCCATTATCTTAATTTTGAAAGGATTACCCTTTTAAATGCAAGGCCATAATACAATGGGAGTTCTGAACTATGAACAGTCTCTGGCTATGTTTACCATTAATTCAGACCACACTTACATTCCCATTTCCCCTTTTCTACTGTTTATTTTTGTAAATGTTTGTGTGCCCCTTTGTAAGCAGCAATATGGTACGACATCCCATCAGATGCACTATGAAAGCTCTGAAGAGCCATCCTAAGTATATTAATTCTCCATAAAAATAAATAACCTATATGAGAGAGAGCATTTCTATAAGGCTTGAGTTAGTACTGGCAGCTGGAGCATGAGGTGGTTAGGATCGTGTGTGCCAACTCTGAGATTCATGCATGAGATAATTCTTTGCAGTATTTTTTCTGCAATGGGTTTTGATGGTGGATTTAAAATTTTATTTATTTACTTATTTATTAAATGCTCTTCCTAAAGGCTTTTCCATAATAAAGATAATACTGTCTTTTCCTCCCCTTTCTGTGGAAGTTAAAAATGCCTTGTGAAGGTCAGGTAGAAAGACAGGGGAGTCTGAAAGAGGTCGAGTCACACAAGAAAGACATTTCACAGCTGGGACTTTGCAAATACAATATAGAAAAAACAACAAATATAAGAAGCAAAACCCCATCTCTTCCTAACATTACATTTGCTCTGATGTATTTTCTGAAAGCCGCCCAAGTATAACTATTTATTTTAACTAAAGTAATCAAGATTAATGTCAGCAGTTATGACACACGCTGTTTGCTAAAGAACACATAGAACAATTGCTCAAGGCAAGCTTCATTAAGAAATCAGATAAAATTAGTAAAACTGATTATATTTCAAAACTCAGCAGCGGCAGCAGCTCAAATTGCCATTCAGGAGTCTCCAATTAACACAATTGGTCTTGTTCACAATCAGCTTTGTAATCTCATTAGCCTATTATATTTTAATCATTGGGATAACTGCACAACAAAACTTATTTTATTTTTGCACCGGCTGCAGATGGCATAAGTGAATGTGCAACAGACTTCTTGCTTCTCTTTCTTTTCCTTTTCAACCCCCCTTCCCTCTTCTCAGCACCCCCCCTGCCCCCCCCCCTTTCCAGAGAACAATGCGGACTCCTTGGAGCATTAGGAATTATCCTGGTTACAGATTATTACCATATACTCTGTCAGTGCTAGGGAATGCTGACAGCAGGCATCTAATTTGGCATTAATTGGCAGGGGACTAATTGCATAACTGACATTGCTAGTGATAGTGTAAGGTAGGGTTGGTGCAAAGTATCAGGAAAGAGAGAGGGGAGAAAGAGAGAGCAAGCAAATGCCTGCAGACAGCTCTGTGGACACATGCATATAACTCGTTTGCCTCCTTGGTGTGCTGCCTTGTTTCATAAATGTGTTCCAGAGATATTGGCCCTTGTAAAAACACAAAGTCTTTCTGTCCTTTAGGTACTGGCAGTCTGCAAATACCTACAACACCAGTGTTTCATTGATACTGAGTATTGCCTGCTGCAATGAGATTATGTTCTATTGATGGGAACTGGGGTGTAACATAGCCATCTACAGAAAGCAATAGGTTGCCCTATTTTCAAGCTGAAAATGCTATGTATTTTATGAACTGCCTCTATCTTGCACACCAGGGATGTCTCTGTGGCTAAAGCCATAATAGGATTTTCCTAAATGATACAGAAATACAAATATTCTGACTGAGCACTTTTCTGGGCTCGTCTTATTTACCAGCAAGCTTTGATACAGTATTTTGCTTCCATCTTTTAAAGGACATTTTCAATTTCCCATTTCCCTTATGAGTGTTTCCTGCAAAGGTGTCAATAACCACTAATTGCGTTCTGCTTGGTCAGTCTGCAAATCAAAACAGCAGAGGCAGCAAGCCAATATGCATTCAAATCCCGTTACTTGGCTGCCTCGATCTCAACTGGAAAGATATGAGAAGGCAAATATTCATACAGTTGTATGCTGAGAAATTCAGAGTTGCTTCTGTGATCAACAAAGATACCAGTGCTGCAGCTGTTCATTCTGCAATTTTAAGTGGGTTACTGCTGGGGGTGCATCAGTGCTGTTTCTTTCATCCTCAGTCCAGGAAATGGTGCATCTTAGAGCAGAGCAAATGCAAAAAGAAATAGCCCTACCATAAGAGCCAAGGGTCTGTAATGATTAAATTAGGATCCTGCTTGTATAGGCAGACTAGTGGTAGAACACGACAATTATATTGTGCTGGTGGCCTAAGCAAGTGATGGGATTTAGCTGCACTGAATAATGTACTGTGAATAAAGTCGTGCATTTGATAAATTTTGCTCCCGTTTCTTGACTTATATGTCAGCAGTATTGATTTTCTTCAATTGATTACTTCTGCTAAAGTATTAACTGATTAATTTCTGCTTGCCATATTTTTCATGATGTTTGTTGAAGCACAGTTTGTTGTCAGTTTGCTACTGCACTTCCACCTGCTTTGGTTTCACACTTTTGAGTGGGTCATTTTCCTTTCCTGTACTGGGAAATAAGCTTTCCAGCATGGATGTCCACAAGTGAAGATTCCAAAAACATTTTGTACAGATGTTAGCCCAATTCCACTTCAGCTCGGGCAAACCTTTCCATCAGAGAAATTCACATACAGCAAAAACGTTTATAGGAAGGACCTCCAAGACAGCCTGCTCAAGTGAACTTAAAACACCATGTGCTTACATGCAGAACAATACATTTCCAAGCCTATTTGGTTCCATTTTGCACTGAGAGAGCAGCATCCCTCAAAGTATTGTCCCTGACACTTCTAACCAGCATAGCTCAGCTCTAACCACACTTCTTTGGGGTACTAGGTGACTTTGTGCTTCTGGTGACTGTAGAGATGACTCTGATGATGCTGGAGGAATACTGAGTCAAAAGGCTTTTTCTCTTGTGTCCACAGATCCAAGAGAAGCAATTTGTCCCTATTTCACAAAGCAGGTAAGCAGGCATATGGCCAAGTGGAGAAAGATTAAAACTGAAAGAATCAAAGAATGGCCTGGGTTGAAGAGGACCACAGCGATAACCTAGTTTCAACCCCCCTGCTATTTGGTCGCCAACCACCAGACCAGGCTGCCCAGAGCCACATCCAGCCTGGCCTTGAATGCCTCCAGGGATAGGGCATCCACAACTTCCTTGGGCAACTTGTTCCAGTGCATCACCACCCTGTGTAAAAAACTTCCTCCTAAACCTCTCCTGTCTCAGTTCAAAACCATTCCCTCTTTTCTATCACTATCCAGATAGAGAGCATGAGAGGATAGGATCTCTTTCTTCTAAACTTCTAGCTAGCATATCCAACTGCAATTATAATAAGAAGGTATTTAGAAAAGAAGAAAAGGTTACTCTATCACCTTCTTTGGGGTAGGGAGGATGCTTATTCTTGAACTGAAAATCGTTTGGAGAGGAGTATATAATATGGACTAAAATTCTAGCATACCACTCCTGGAAATCACAAGTATGGCACAGAGGGACAGCAGCTGAAAATGAGGCAAATCTGGCAGCATATTTCTGTTGCAAGATGACAGTGAGATGACACATGTTTCTTTTGTTGTCCTCCTAGGTTGAAGAGACGTTATTGGCTTCATACAGCGTTTTGCCCAGCTCCTTGGAAGAAAACAAGTTCACTGATTTCTAGGTGTGGCTAAAGCATGGGTGCAGCTGCTGCCAGCTGTCCCACTCACACCCTGTGCATTCTTCATTATCACTTCATTGCACATATTGGTTGATGATGATTTCTGCTTTCCTGTAAAGGTTTTCTTGGTGGGGAGCTGAGGCCAGCTCATTACTCATTCTCAGTATCAAGTGATGCTGCACTACATAGATATTGCAGTGTCAGCCAAATCAAACTGATGCTGTTTAATACTATAAGTCATGGTTTTTGACAGCTGCTGGCTTATTGGTGTATTTCGTTCATAGTTTGCATGAGTTGCAAAGGTGATGATGATATCAGTGGAAGTGTGTGGAACTGCAATGGCAGGCAGAAATGCACAGGACAACAGCAGAGCACTGTGGAGATGAAAAGGCTTGGGGTGGGAAAGGGCTGTTGTAGTGTTTTAATAGAGCTGAATTCTGCTTCAGAATCTGTAATGGAGCATTTCTGACCTGTAAAGGAGAGCTGCTGCTGCTGTTACTCAAACTTACCATGCCCTTATCTTTTCCTTTGCTCCAGAGGTTTAACCCTGCTGACCTTGAAGCAAGCTGCTTGCCAGCAGCTGCAAGTCACAGTGTGTGTGCATATACTCTGTCATTCTATCTGGAGGGTGTATTGGAAAGGAAGTCAATGAGGTTAAGCTGCCAACTCCCACAGCCACCCATGAGACAAGCAAGCTACTTCTGGGCAGTAGACTAAAGTATTCAAAGCCATGGTAGTGCTTCCATTCAAACACATGCACCAGGAAAGCTGAGAGTAAATTACATTGGCTTGATGTAAAACACCACTGTGACATGATGTCAAAAGTCGCCATGGGTTTAAGAGTTAAAGGGCATTTTCTACTTAGGTATTTTCTTAAGAACAAAGTCTTTGCAGTAATTGTGAAAGGCTAGCATGGCTTTCTAAATAGTCTTAAAAACAATAATTCATGACACTGTATCAAGAAGAGTCTTTTTTGTAATCTATTTACTAATTTATTTATTTGCCCCATAGCAAAGGGGTCTCATTTTCTCTGTATCAAGACCTTTGTAGCACCAGCCACGCTTTTTAAGCCTGAGAACATAGTGCACCATGTGTGGCCAGAGCTGGCTTTTAAAAGGCAACCCATATTTTGGGAGGGTTTTCCCTTACAGAACACTTTCCCGCTTCAGACCTGTGGTGCTGGGGTGTCATGCACCATGAAGGCATGAGCAGCTACGCCTGCTATCTGCTTTGCACGCCTTTGCTGCTCTTTGTGTCTGCCATTTTCCAGCTCTTCCCTATTAGTCTGGGTTCACAGTCATTCCTGAAGACTGTAAGCAAAGCAAATTAAAATGATGAACCTCGGACTGCCCACCAGCGAGCCTCAGTTCAGCTTCAGAAGTTCCTTGTTAGTCTTTCAGTGAGGGATCAGCTCCCTCAGCAGCTTAGACAGCAGCAGCAGATGGGCCTAAGAGTTATGCTCCTGCCCCTCCTTGTTCTTCCTGACAGGCTGCGCACTCACATTTTGTGTTGTAAAATCACACAGCATGCATCCCAACACCACACCGTGACAGCCACAACAGCAGTACCCTGGGACTAGCAGAAAGGGCATCTGTGGGACCAAAAGATACCTCAGGATCCCAGTATCCGCCTTCTGCAGTCCCTGGTTGCATTCCCTAGTTAAGAACCATCAATATCAATACTTAATGGTATTCTCTCTAAGCTCAGGCAGTGAAGAAAATAGGGTTGTTATCTATCAAAGCACATTTTAGTTTTTGACAAGTAAAAAGCAGCATGGGGAATGCAGTAAGTCTGAAATGAAAGCCTAAAAGAAAACTCATATAACATCTGGTGTCATTTATCCCCTGTTGGCCTTTCATAGTGTGATATGATGAGCTTGTTCTGATTTAAGATCAGATGATGTGGTTTGAAAGAGGGGAGTGGGGGATGCAGCCAGTCTGGCAGCAAATTGGGATACAAAATCTGCTCAAATAATTGGAAACACGACAGATTTTCCTTAACTGATGCCAGTGGCATCTTAGTTTATCCATCTCTCTCAGCTGAATTTGTTAAGTGCATTATCTTATTGGTTTTAAAGTTTTCATCTCACTTATTTGCAGGGGAAAATGTGAGCAAATCAGTCATGATGGATTGCCTAATTTTCTGGGCTGAATAAACCGGTTTTATAAGACTGTTGATTCCTGGGTTATTAGTTAATAGAAACATTTATCAATTTCTTTATAGAGAAAGGAAAAAAAAAAAAAACTTTAACCAATGACTGCATTTTAAAACTTTCATTAATGTTTCCGCATAGTGCTTAGTGTTAGACATGAATATGGTAATCACAGATTTAAGGTTGGCTGCAAGCATCATTTTTTTTTTTGTCCTTCTTTCCTTTTCTCTCTCTCTTTTTTTTTTTCTTTTCTTTTCTTTTTTTTCTTTTTCCAAGGGAGAGATGAGAAAAAATAGTCAAAGCAAAATGGTGTCATTAGATTGGTAGTCATATTTATGTGTTCTTAATAAGAAGAGGGGCAGAGGAAGAAAAAGATAATGTCATAGCTAACAAACATTGTGCTTGCTTCCATTACCAATTTTCTTCACAAAAATGGGGCCTGATTCTGTGCCTTGAAAGCCAGCGGCTGAGCAGACTCTGCCTCTTTCTGGGGGTACTCAAATGGCACCCAGGCATCAATTTTGACTTCTGTGTGACTTAAGAAAAAACCAAAAGTTACCTACTGTTCCATCGGTCCCTTAAAGGTTCTTTGATCCTAAATAAATAATGAATTGTGCAGTTCTCACACAATGGTGAAAATGTTGGTTTGTTCATAAAGACTCAAGTGACGCGAGGTCACCCTATGTGAAAATAATAAATAATAATTTAAAAAAATCAATAAAAATATTTTACCTTTTAAAGAAAAGTGTTCTCTTTCAGTTTCAAAGTGTCAGGTCTGATTCCAGTTCATTTTCAATGTAATGTCTCCAAGCAAATGAAGCCGCAGTGCAATGGGAAGGACCACGTAGCCTGCTGACCACATTTGATGTGGCAATACTCCCCGACCCAATTACTGCATGCAGGGAAGAAAAAGATCCCCTTCCCTCATCCAAGGTGTAGCCGTACCACGTTACCTACACATTATAAAGCCCTTTGCATAAAGGGCATTAATGTAACAAAGGATCCTTACACATTGATCAAACCGAAGTATCATTTAAAAAGACATCAAGTTCAGAGCAAGGATACATCACATGTGGGCTGGTGAATAATGAACTCATGATCTAGATGAGATGCAGTATGTCCATTAAATTTTTTAAACACCTCTATTTCCTTCTCCATCTCCTTTTTTACATCTCAGATACCTGCGCTGAGCCTTGGTTCCAGGAGTGCAATAGACACTTCCTTCAGAATAAGAATGAAGGGAGTTAAAAAACTTTTATGCAAGTAGACTTTGCTGTGAAATGTTATCTTTTGTTAGTTCAAAGGTTTCTGAAGATATAAATTCTTCACAACTGCCCTGAGGTACTGAGAATGTAAATTGAATACTTTACAATTTGTAGACTGTTCCTGCAGTAATGTGTATCTCCTCTGTGAGTGAGTGTTTGGGGATTTTTCAATTACTGTAGTCTGAAAACTCTCTGAGATTCTTTAGGGCAGAAAAAGGCTTCCTTCTCAAAGTTGAGTCACTGATGTTCAAATTAGCTGCCAAAAGCATTCTAATGATCTGCGTTCCAGATTTTGCTAAACAGCGGAAAAAATTGGCCCATTTCACCAGGGGAAAGATAAAAAAAACCAAGCCGTTCCTCCCCCACTGCAAGTATTCAAGGGTGAGGTGTTTCACCAGGGTCAAAAGTGAGGTGAATCGTTGACATTACACTCACCTTGTTCAGTAGGTCAAGGTCATTATTAAGGGATTCAAGTGAACTTCTTTACATTTCCAGAGCTGTACTATACGTGTGGCCTCCAGGCTCAAAGTGTTGTTTAATAGCTTTAGCGAAGCCATAATTTAAATGATAAATTGGTTGAGTATGTATTTAAACTCAGTACATTTCAAAATCTTATACTAAGCTCTCACATTTTTATATACTGTGATCAAATGCATTCTACAGAGCATAGTGTGAATGGTCAGAAATACCCACATAATGCCAGCTGATTAAGACTTAGCTGTGTTTACAGTAGTCTGCTGCTCCTGCTACACTTTATTGCTGCTAAGGTCAATAACTAATACAATTTAACAGCTACTGCATTTGTAATGAATAAAAGATCCTGGAGTATTTCTAAGTGCAACATGCACTGAAAATAGTGTGGTTAAAAACATCCAGGCAGTAAGGGCAAGGGACTCCATAATATTAAGTAACTCCTTAGGACATCGGGAAGGAATCTTGCTCGATATGATTATCCATGGCCAAGTTGTTTCCCGGCTTGAGAAGGCAACAGTGCACCAATCATCTGCCTCTGGATGCAGCATTGACAGAATTAATCCTCAGGTGAGCAGATGTGATTTGTTTGCCTGGGTCTGAGTTGCTCCTGCCCATGCTGCCTTAGCAGCACACTTGGTCGCTTTGAGCCACTACTGACCCAAAAAGAGGGGAATGTTCTCTGAAAAGAAAGTCTTCCAATCAGAACGTGAAGAGAGGATACTTGCACCAGGGGTAACCTGTGGAATTCATTGCTGTAAGGCAACATGTTCTGGGAGCTGGGAAGTTAGAAATGAAAGAGAAACTCAATGGTATTGGAAAACTGCTTTGTTCTGGTACCCTAGCTACATTCAGACTGTGCCTACTACCCTGGTATTGTTTGAAACACATAGCAAATATTTCAGGTCTCCTAAACACTGTCTTTTTTCCTGCCCCTGAGCCAGTGGCTCTCTGGCAAACCTTGTTTTCACTCAGATCTTACCTGTTAGAGTTCCTGTAGTGCCTTTGGAAGAGGAAATCTACCAACAAAGAAATCTACCAAAGGTTTACTCTTTCCTGTTTAATTACAAATCCACCAGCACTGATTGGTGCTGCAGTATCACTTGTTTTACATTTGTGTGACTTTATAGGTCAGCCCAGAGACTTTGTGGACCATCTAAACTAAGCAACCTTTGTATGCCTTTCACAAACAAAGTACATGGCCTCACCTTTCCAGCCATCTTGTGAAATTCAGTTACTGTGGATGAGACTCACATCTTTAGAGTGGATGAATTCAGTTCACTGTTCACAGTCAACTTTGTTGTCTGATCTGTGCTTCTCTTCCCACTGCCTCAGCTCTGCAGGCAGCTCCTTCCTGTACCCTTAGCAGGCTGGTGTGCTTTTGGCCATGCCAAAAATTGACATCCACCCTTTCCTGCAGCTCTGCTAGGGGTCAGGAGGCCTTCCAGCATGCTTCATGGGTGATCTTCACATTCCTTGGTTTTCAAGTGTGTGATCCAGCAGAGAGATCTGACAGCATAGGAATTCTTCATGTGATGCAATGAATGCATAATGTGAGGAGTTTGAATGCAAGGAAGTATCAAAAACATAACTTTGAGTGCCACGTCAGGGCTGAAAGGCACAACTGATGAGATGTCCTTAACTGGTCACTTCTTAACCTCCTCACTCCTCAGTTAAGTCTTCATCAATAGAATCACAGAATCACAGTGGTTTGGCAATGTGGGCTGAAGCAAGGAAATGAGGATTGTGACAGTTACATTGTACGCTATAGGTAAATCCTTTGATGCACAGCCATCAAGAGCAACTTTGTGAAGGCCCTGCAGTTGATATGTTGATATTTCCCACAGGGGTTTTTCTGCAACCCCGCTTTTTAACCCTTGGCTTTTCTCTAGCAATATTTACTTGCACAAATTACCCTGAATAAACTGAGTGAACAGGTTGGATTGCACAGTTGGGTGGGTTTATTTCTTGGCGAGCAGTTTCTGGGTCCTGTCAGCAGTCATCAGCCCAGCTGTGCCAGCACCCACTCTCCCCATCTCCTGAGCATTCCCACATTGCTCTCCACCAGGCCCTTGCATGCGAGGAGGACATAAGCCACCGTCGGGCCTGTTCCCTGGCAACCATCCATTTCTCAGCTCTTTCAGATCTGTCTGAAAGCCCCTATGAGTTGCCCTGCACATTTTCAGTGTATCAAACAGACACAGGCCTGAGTTAATCTTGTTAGCACAATGAGGCAGTTTTCAAACATTGCAGCAAATCAAATCATCCCTGAGGACCAGGAGGGAGGGCGGAGAGGGCAGGGGGAGAAGGATAAGCATCCTAGGTAGCATTAACACGGCTGGAGCCTGGCTGCTACCTTCCATCAGTCAGCTCCTTAGCTTTGCCTGGCCCTCCCAGGTGTCACCTCCTCCCAACCAATCCCCATGTCAGTGCCATACTCAGCACAAAGGCAGCAGTGGGCAATGAGGGTGAGGGAGCCTATCTATATGCAAGGAAAGAATCAGCTTCGATGGCTCCCCAGCGGATGTAATTGTGCTCATTACTGTCCATTTACATTTCATCACTCGATTATCGCAAATGCCTCATTACTGTTGATAAGGGTTTTCTGTTGAACCGCTCACTAACTATTCATTCCTGAGCTCTGCTGTCATCAGGCAGACCCGTGTGGGGCTGGGGGAGAGAGGGGAGCCTGGAGAAGGCATGGCGGGGAGAAGAGACAGGAGGTGAGAAAGGTCTTCTATCAGATTTGATTAAAGGCTGTGATTTAAATCGATATTTAATAAAGTGGCTGCTGCCACATAACGCGTGCAATTCCCCATGCAGGCAGAATCATGAATCCAAGGGCTTTGCTGCCTGCTACATAACTCAATTGGGTTTTGTGCACTGGTCTGGCACCTGTGTCCCTGAGCACAGCGCCTCCGAGGTAATGGGTTTATGAGCTGATGAACAGAGCTGATAGGTTCTAAATGGATTAACTAGGTGTCTGCAGCCTAGTGATGAATACATCAGGAAAAAAAAAAAGAGAGAGAGAAAGGAAAAAGAAAAAAAAAATTGTCTGCATAAACAGAGAGTGATAGAATGTGTTGACAGACACTGTGGCTGTTGTGAGCCCAAAGGGTAAAATGCTGCTCAGCTACTGTCAGTCAAATGGCCTACAAATAATGGGTGGAGATCTCAGGCAGCGTGGCTTCACGCGCCTGCAGGTGCCAGGTAGTATCATCACCTTGATGCTGCTCAAAGGCTGCTGCAAAGGGCTTATGTGGGACATGACTCATCTCACAGCTATGGCCTGCTTGCTCATTCATCAGAGGCACTGCACACACCTCCTCAGCTTGTAGGCCTGCCCTCCATGACAGCTGAAGCGCATGCTCCAGCCAACCTGTGTGTGTATCTGCATGTCTGAAAGTAGGCTATTCTTGCAGACTCACAGTTCCTAAAGCAGGGTTGGATTTCTGCAATGCCGAGTCCTGCATGCAGGCATCCACTATAGAGCAGTTCCTGTCCCTTCAATGCTTTAATACATGAATAAACCCTCAGAGTGATAAAGGAAGTATTATCATCTTCCCATTCGGGTAACAGGAGCAGACACATTAAATAATTTACACAAGATTCCATAGGAAAGCTAGAAATTGAACCAAAATCTCTTAAACTCAAGTCTAATGCCCTATGAAGTCATCCCACCTGCTGTGGAAGGGGCCATGGAGTCTCATAGTCCGTGATTGATGTACAGAATATGTGGTAAGTGGAAAATGAAATCAGATAGGCTTTAATGCTGACCTCCATTTACTACTATTAAGCTACCAACAGTATAGTAGTAGGTTGGAGAATTTAGTGGAGTTTTATGTCTTTCCTCCAATGTTTCATATCAGATAACAAGATATGTGTTTTCCAAGTGCCGGAGTCTGCCACAGTGCTGCAGGAAAAAAAAAGAAACAAACAACAAGTTGTGCTAGTATATGCAAATATTGTACAGTCACAGTCCACTGTCACAGTCACACAGGAGAAAACCAGACTGGATTAAAGTAGGCAGCTGTTCTCTAGAATATGCTAAACTTTCACCAGAAATTGAAAAGTGAATATTTTTGTTTGAGAAATACTTCCACAGTGCTCAAGGGAGTTAAATTTTGGATCTTTAGCCCACCATTGTTCTTGCTCTGTGTTGTTCCCTAAAAAGATTATACCGCATATAGTTTTCACCTCTTGCTGAGCTGCTGCAATGAATAACAGAATCCAGGGGGAAATGGTGTCTCAAATATCAGTACCCCAGATATTTACATAATTAATTTTTTGTTTTTAAAACAAACAAACAGACAAAAAAACGCACACAAAAAAGGCTAATTTTGCAAGAAACAGCAGATTTTCATTTTTCTTTAAGTGAACAAATGGTCTTCCTAGACTTGCACATGCACCATGTAGAACAAGATGGGCAAGACAGATAGCTGTGCACTGAGTTGGTGCATCTAAATTGAAATTAAAACCATTGCTATGATTTCAAGAATCTGATCAACCAAGATGCCTTCAGTAGATCAAATTCTCTGAGGGTGCTGAACACAAACTTTTACTTATGATATTGCCCTGCACCCAGAACTTTTGGTTGCTTTTGCAATTCTTGTTCCAAATTTTATTAAGTATCTTTCTGAAAGGAATAAAAAAGTAACATAAAATACGTTACTCTTTTTTCTCTTTTTTTTTTTTTTTTTTTTTTTTTCCTACAAAACAACATCAACTACAACAAAACTTCCTGAATTAAAGTGGACAAAATAATTCGGTATTATTCAGTCCATCTCTGTAAACTATATAATGCCACTCCGCCTATAGTAAACTGCATTCAAAAGTATTAGGGGAAGAAGCATAAAAGCTTTGGGCATGAACATATCCACCATTAGTCGAACCAAAAACAAACCAACAGTTAACTTTGCACAAGATAATGCAAGCAATCTCCTTTTTCTAAGCACAATGCTTGTCTGACACACTGAATTTGTGAGGAATTACCTGCTCATTTTCACTGTATTTCAGTTAGTTGATCTCAGCTCTACAGGCAGCTTAAGACTCTGGAAACAGACATTCTTGAGTTCAAAAGCCTCTAAATGATGTTTGTGACTACAAAGACAGAATAGTTGCCGTGATTGTAAGTAATCTCATACAAGTCTGGAAACAAAAAGACTGGCTCATCATAATGGAAAAAAAAAAAAAAAGTATTTTTATATTGGAAATAACAGTGTGACAAACTTACAACACACAGTGGTGGACTCACCATGGAGGGACGTAGTGTATTGTGGCTCATAAACTGGCTAGGGAGCAAAGGTCTCAACATTAAAGTCTGAGGTTAATCTACAATTTGCAGTTTTCATCAGGTAATGGGGAGATTCTGAAGTAAAACTTTAGACAGGAACAAAACATTAATCTGTGCCAGCAGTATACACTGGCAGCCAAAAGGACCAACTGTGCCCAGGGATGCATTGGGCACAGCACTGCCACTAGGCAAGAGGAGATGTTGTCCTGCTGAGCTCTGCATTGTGGAGCCTTGACTCAGCACTGGGTGCAGGTTTGGGTTCCACAATGTCAAAAGGACATAAAACCATGAGAGTGAGTCCAAAGGAGGGTTACAAAGATGGGGAAGGGTCCAGAGGGCAAGGTGTATGAGGAACAGATGAGGTCCCTGGCTTTGTTCAGCCCAGAGCAGGGGAACTGAGGGACATGAGGGGCAGCACTGATCTCTGCTCTGTGTGACAGAGACAAGGCATGAGGGAACAGCATGGAGCTGTGCCAGGGGAGGGGCAGCTGGGGGTGAGGGAAAGGGTCTGCACCAGAGGGTGGTCGGGCCCTGGAACAGGCTGCCCAGGGCAGTGGGCAGTACCTAAAGTGCTGGAGTTCAGGGAGTGTTTGGACAATACTCTCAGGTATAGGGGCTGGATTTTTGGTGATCCATATTAAGTATCTATGAAAACACGTATCTTTTTATTCCCTGGTGCAACGCTGAAAATGTACTGAAATGCATTCTTAATTTTTTCTTATCAGAATGACTTGTCTAATTAAAATATCAATGAAACATACTTGCCCTGCACCTTTTCATGTGTATTTCCCTCCAGAATAAAAAGACTTAGGAAGGAAGAGTAGCTGCCTCCTGGCATCAAAACATGGGCTTTGTGCACCCATCTGTTCAATGGAAATGATTGAGCCTTGAGTTGTACTCAGTGACTCAGAATTAGAGTGAGATGACCTTGAGAAGCTCTCCAGCAAGCCCACTCTGATGTTTTTGTTGTGGTTTGTGATCCCCAATCACACCCCATCTTGTCTCCTACAGGGCCTAATCTTTGTCCTCTGGAAAGTGCAGATGCAGCCAGAAATAATTGCTTTGGGCTCACCAGGCAGTAATGTGCCATAAGGTGCCCTTTGGTTCTCCTTATTAAAGATTCTTCTCCTTCTGTTTGCTGCTCTCTTTTGAGAGGGAAGTCCTTGGTCACTGTAGTACCATAATCCCTCCAGCTCAGGCCTACAAGTTCATCTCAGATTCCTTAGCCAGCATTTACTTCCTTTTGCTCTCCCACTCCTGTAAGGAACGTGAGAGTCATGTCCCTTCTCATCTCACTGTATGAAAAATTAGGGGTACGTATATGCACATATGTTTATTGAGGGGTGGTCCAAGAATACTTCTGTAGATAAATGTTTCAACCTTGCGATAATAGACAAAATTACCAGTAAAATGGCTTAGGGTGCTGAGGACACGCAGTTCTTAGTGCAGGAAGAACAATGTTTGTGTCCAGCTTCTCTGATTCTTGGCCACATAGGAAAGATTTACTCATACCTCAGCTGAGAAATCTTTTGCAGATGCAGCTCAGTGAAGGCATCTGGACCAAGGAAGATAATTAGACCAGGACAGAAACAAACACAAACTCTTTTCATAACCTAGGGAGGATTTGACCAATTGAGACCTTCTGTTTGCATCAGCTAAACAGCCATGCACAGAAATTCAATCTTTAGAATAAATATTTAGTGTCTACCTGGTAATATTCATGAAATGCATTTGCTTGTTTAGATTTTTCCAAATCTGCATACCTAAACTTCAAGCATATGTGCAATCAACTTCAAATTTTCCAAACAAAAATAGATCAAGAAAGGGGGAAAAATAGCATCTGCTCCTGAGTTAATCAAACCACCCAAGGAGATTGTCTGCAACTGCAACTACCATGTCCTCATGCTGCTTCTTGTTCCTTACATGTCACATTGTGTGATGGTCTTTAACCGAAGGCAGACCACTGGAGATAGTTAAAAGGTATTTCCCCCCCCCAGTTGGTACAGTAATACTAAGTTTCTCTATTGAGTGTCATACAGCTTAGTCTTCCAAGTAAGGCAGTCCTGGCCAGATCTGAAGTCAATGTAAATGAATTTAGCATCTTTGAGATAACTGAGGTTTTTGCCAGCTACTGTAGATAAGGTAAGAATGGCACTTATTTCCTGAGGATGTAGTCTGTTCCACACTGCTATCACTTCACCTACAACCCTTTCCCACCTTCCCCTCCCCCCCCGAAATAAAAAGAAGTCTGCACAAAGGCAAGCCCATTCCAACCTCCTTGTTCAATTGCCTCCAGATTTCTGTTGGTACAGACAGTCAAGGCAATGAATGGGAAAGGATGTCAAGGTTTTGGCAGTAGGTACTACTGGGCTGCTGTGTGAAGCAAGAATGGGGCTGTCCCATGTCAGACACAGTTTCAGATGGCTCCAAAATTCTCACCTCAGGTCATGGCTCAGCTCAGCGTGGGAGGACGTTATTTCAGTTTTTCATCTTTTCTGCTCACTGTCTACTCTTATTTTCATTAGTGATGCATTAAGTTAAATTTCCCCATTCAAGTCTGAGGGTAACTGGTAAGTGATCTTCCTGCATTTATCTTGACCCATGTTTGTTCTCACCCTATCTTGGTGAAGAAGGAAAGTAACAGAGTGATTTTATGGATATTTGGACAAGGTCAGCCTAACAAGAGAAGGAAAGTTATGACGAAACAATGACAGGATTTTGTTAATGAATACACTTACAATATTTTTGAATAGCAGGAGGCAATCTGTGACTTTTATATTATTATTATTATTATTATTATTATTATTATTATTATTATTATTATTATTATTATTATTATTATTATTATTATTATTATAAAAGAGTGGGAAAAAACATCCAGTATATATGCAAGCTCCTACCTTGTGCTGAGCAGAGTTTCAGCTCTTCCTGGCATACCTGTGTATCAACTAAGACTTATCTGGATCTTCTTCAGTGAGTGCTTACGCATCACTTAAAAGAAAAGAGGCTTTCTATATTTGTGTTGAGATCACAACGTTTTGAGTGGCAGCTGTGGCTGGAAAACTCATACCTTCAAATGAAAAATTATTTTTGTTTACTATGTGATTATGTTATGTGCTACTTAGAACTATATCCCATATAACACTATGGGAAATTTAGATTAAGAAATATGCCAGTAGAGAGAAAGAAGAAGAGAGATGTGAAACCTAGCTGTATCATCCATTCTTATTTCGTATTACCAACAGTAACTCATTCATTGTTGTTTTTTGATGTTTTTCTCCTTCCTTTTCTTTATTACACTGTTCATACATTGTGTGTGCCACAGTATAAGAAAGACATTAAACCAAGAGTATCCAGAGGAGGACTATGAGTATGTTGAAGGGTCTAAAGAGCAAGGCTGAAGGAAGCCTTCATGGCAGCCTGCAGTTCCTCACAAGGGGAGTGGAGAGGCAGTGCTGAGCTCTGCTCTCTGTTGACAGTGGCAGAACCTGAGGGAAAGGCATGGGGCTGTGTCAGGGGAGGGCCAGGTATGGATTTCTTCACCAGAGGGTGGTTGGGCTCTGGAACAGGCTGCTCAGAGCAGTGATCATGGCCCACAGCTGCTGGAGTTCAAGAAGCATTTGGATAACAGTCTTAGACACAGTGTTTGAATTTTGTGTTGTCCTGCATGAAGCCAAGAGTTGGACTTGATGATCCTTGTGGGTTCCTTCCATCTAAGGATATTCTGCGATCCATGATTTCTCATGGCACCATACAATGCATAGCAGTCTGTCAGCTGCATATTCTGGGGTTTTTGTTTGTTTGTTTGTTTGTTTTTCCCTTGAGTGGTCTTTCTGGCAATCATGTTATCATGCCAAAACCAGTAGAGGGAAAGAAATCATCCTTACTTACGTTGGAAATACTGAGCATTGAGCAATATACAGAATGGTTAGGGTAGAGCTAATGTGCATTTCCCCATTGTAATTGTTGCTGGATCTGTTAGTCAGAAGAAACCCTGTACAGAAGAAACAGTGATGAGGGGGTAAGAGCTGCTGCTTGGGGAGCAAGGAGTTACTTCACTTCCTTCTACCATGGTGATGCCAGCCATGCTGCAACAGCCCAAAATCTGAGTATTTGGCCATTATGTCACTTCACAGTTCCTTCTCTGCGTGCTTGGGGTGGGTTGTTCTGGACTTGTTAATAGGTGAGTTGCAATGGAAGTTTGTGCCTAACTGAGCTATTTCAGAGTAGAGCCATCAAGTCACTTTTGCTTTGCGCTGTAGTGTGTTGTAACAGACAGAGGATGTAGCTGTAACTTCTTCTCTCTATTAATGCCTTGCCACCACCTGTGAGCAGAGTTTAAAAGCAGTAGCCAAGATGTATAGAGAAATTACTTCAGATTTATTTACAGAGACTCATTTGTGTTGAACTAGTGGTTTCCTATTGTGTCAGCAATTCTATATTGCATTTATTTGTTACTGTGACATTAGGCAAGAGAACAATCCTATTAAACCTGTACATTACATTGTGCAGAATTGTAAGCCTTTTCTATTTCTAAGAATAAGAAGAAATATGAATTCTTACTGTGGAAAATTCCTGATACTATGCTCAAGAATAAAAAATACAATCATATGTAATAATGATTTTTACAGAACTGTTGAGTGAATCTGGTTATCATTTTCTATTCCTTTATAGGTGAATCGTTATGCAAACCTAAATGAGTGGACATGTGTCTTCCCTATTATTTATTTTAATGATTTTCAAATGCTTAGACAGTGTGGAATTTTAAACCCCATACAGATAAATAATTACATCAACATATAGTCTATTTGCAAGCAAATAAGTTCTGAATCACATGCGCTGACACGGTAATTGTGTCATTGTATTGAATGGTTGGGATATTAGTTGACCTATGAAATCTTGGTGACAAAGTTGGACAAATGAGGAGTTTTTGTCCTGTAAGAACTGAGCGAGTCTTAACAGAGCTCAGTGTGAAAGGCTAAGAAGACTCACATTTATTTTTGTAGCTTCTTGAGGTAGTTGGCATTTTTTACTTTGGACAAGTATTTGTGTAAAGGATTGCATATCTGTTTCCCTTGTTCTAAGGGAAGAGTTTATCCATCCTAACTCTCCAATGTGTTGCCTTGTGTTCAGTTTCAATGTGTTTCATTGGATAAAATTTCCCTTTGTAAATATCTGTCTAGAGGAAACAGATAGGAGGATCAGGCTAGTGATTTTTCCCAGTGTAAAAGCACTGGCTTCAGAGATGCTGAATGCACAGGCAATGCTGTGGCAGCCTGCTGAGTCTTCCATAGCTCAGAGAATGGAGGAATTCGTCTATGGAAAGGAAAGATTTTTCAAGCTCTTAAGCAATCCCCAGAAAACCACCAAGATCAGATGGCCAAGTTTTGACTCCTTTCTCCAGATGAGTGCAGAAAGATGTGGCAGGGTTGCTTGCTGGTAGTCCAGGGGTCTGGCTGAGGTTGGGAAGTGCTTCCCATCCCAGCATGTTTTTAAAAAGTGACTCTTGGTTGCATGTGTATAAGGCACCTGGAAGATACCAGCTTCACCAAGTCTCAGTCTGTGATCTTTTCAGCTTCAGTCATCTGAAGCTGGTCAAGGAGCACAAATCTATGAAACAACTCAGTCTTTAACCATGTTTGAAAAGGAAAAAAAGTATAAACTATAAACTATATCATAACGAGCATCTTTTTCTAACCCATGATGTACATGTCATGGCATCCTCAATTCCTTACACAATATTCTACTTAACAACCTTACATTTAATGCATAGGAATGTCAGATCTTGAAGAAAGCTATATGTAACAATAGGTAACATTGTCAGGATACATGTTAGGAAGAATTGTATATAAGACAACAGTGTGTTATTTACTTCCTTTGATTTGAAGAGTTGTTCAACTGTTTTGCATTGTAGTATTTCACTTCAGATGTCTTGGGTATTAATGTAAGATATTTTACTTTACTTATATTTATGCCTGTGTGAATAAGCTTCTGCAATTCATCTATCTACATCGGGATTTGACACCATATGTAGATAGCAGTTCACAGAGATGAAACGCAGTATTATGGTGTTCACTGAACACCGTATTGCACTTCTTTTTCTTACGTGGTTTAGCATGATTAAGTACTTTTGTTAGGAAAGGTAGGGGATAAGTTTATTAATTTCTGCTGATGGTGAATCTGGAAGATATAGTGAAAGTTGTAACAGACATAAAACCATTAATTTGTAGAACATCAGAAATAACCTTATGAATTAGGGATCTTTTGAGAGTTAGAAACCAGATGCCAATCCATGTTTACCTAATCTGTCCTGTTACCTCTCTCCATCAAATGATGGGTTTATTTTTTAACACTTTGAATTGTTGGGTTGGGTTTTTTTTTAGTGAATATGCTTAACGTAAGTGAAATGCTAAAGATTGCTCACCTGGAAAACTAATAACAAAAAAGCCCTGTTACTTTCCGAGGAAAATTTTGCATTTTCAAGAAAGCCAAATTCATTAGCTAAATGCTGATGAACAGAGAAATATAATGCAACATGTAGGGGACTATTGGGAAGACTTAAATTAATGTATAAGCTTTTAATAAAATAACCAATGTAACATGATTTAAAATTGTTTTGCAGAGTCTTACCCGAGAAAGAAAATATTTCAGGGCTCAGGGAAGGCAGATTATATCTTGAAGTACATCAAAGTGTAATAAATTCAATTAATGTACGTGAATGTTAAAAATTCTGTTAACAACTATTTTGTTTTCTTTGCTAAAAGAAGGGATAGCAGATGAGTTTGACAAGATTTATAAAATAAAAAGACTTCCTCATAAGTTTTTGAGTATTTTTTCCAGTACAACATCATCCATTTAAAAGAAAAGCTGTCATTAAAGTCTCCACAATTTTCCTCTAATCCTGAGTATGTATTGGTCATCTGTAAAAGATTAGTTTTTACTAATAATCTTCTATGCAGTAACACTTGAGATCCAGAAATAACGCTAGAGTTCGGAAACCGCTCTGTGGTGACTGCTGGCAAACACCTCCTTCCTTAGTGGCAGTCCCACTGTTACATGCAGAAACATATGCTGGAAGATGAAACAAAAACTGTGAGGACAGTTCAGAAAACTCCCAGCTTGTAATTCGTTTTTCAAAATGAATTCAATTTGTTTGCTACATCAAAAAAATCACCAAAAAGAATAGCATGAAACATAAAAGAAGCAGCCAACAATTGCAGTGTGGAAACATCATAATTCCCCTGCGTATTGCTCAGAGAATTGCTCTGTTGAGAATAACGGCGTTGTGATTCTGTATCAGCAGTCTCTAAGACATCACTGTAAAGTTTCACAGAATCACACAGAATGGCCTGGGTTGGAAGGGACCTCAAGGATCACAAATCTCCAACCCCACTGCCACAGGCAGGGCCCCCAACCTCCACATTTAAAACCAGACCAGCTGCCCAGGGCCCTACCCAGCCTGGCCTTGAACACCTCCAGGGACGGGGCATCCATAGCCTCTCTGGGCAGCCTGTTCCAGCACATCACCACTCTCATAGTAAAGAAATTCCCCCTGATAGCCAACCTAAATCTTCCCATCCTCAACTTAAAAGCATTTCCCCTTGTCCTGCTGTTATCTACCCTTTCAAAGAGTTAACTCCCCTCCTGTTTAAGGCTCCCTTCAGGTATTGAAAGGCTGCAATGTGGTCACCCTGCAGCCTTCTTTTCTCCTTGTTTCTGAGACAAATGATTTTAAGTTAAAAAGCAAGCAAACAAACAAACAAAAAAGGAGTAAATGAGATTAACATAATGATGAGGTGGCATCAAAAAGACCCAGAAGACTGCAAAGGTAAAAGTGATCGGTTGTGTAATCACAGATCAGCTCACCCCAAACTACCTTTTACAAGGTAATGTCAGCATTCCTTTTCTTCTTTACAGCTTACTGGCATTCCCATTTGTAAAAGAAGCCAGATGCAAACAGTAAATATTGACATGTATCAAAGAATGTTCTAAAATTATCATGCCAGAAAGGAAGTTATATAACTGGAATAATTTCTGTCATAGACAGCAATCTCACCTGAACCAAGGGCATCAGAGGATTTCCTGTGCTTATTGCCTTTGTCCGGAGATATTTCGTATTAGGTCCACTTTAACTGATGTGTGATTCTACAGTGTTTTTTCCACCCTTTATTAATTTTAATCCAAAATATATACAAATATACATATATTCATTTAAATATTATTAATTACAAAATAATCTTTCAGGATGTGTTTCAAAGTTTAGAATTCCCAAATAAAGCAATATTCCCAGCAGCATTTTCTTAGTTTAATATTATTCATATTAGTTCCCCAGGATACCAGGAAAGTAGATAGCAGAGGCTTTTTATGTAGAGTGTAATTGACAAAATCAGGTTTCTGGCATCCAGATGAAGAAGTGTCCCATTTCTGATTGATGCACATTCTGAAAACTTATGTGGAGTTCTTTGATTCACTGTTGGCAGAATAAAGATATGGGTTGTGTGAAGAGCTGGGATAATTCTAGGGAGGGAAGAGACTGGTGTTTCAGGCAAAGTGATCACGTGGTACACAGACGTCATCTGGGAACTGAACAACAGAGAATGTGTGTGGTCTGAGGTCAAGTATCCCCATTGTTCCATATAGTTCCATTTTGTTCTCTCAATAATGAGTTTTTCTGCAAGCTCTGCCTTTGCGATAGAGCCAGGAATAGGGGAAGGTTTTAAGAAAGCATCTCACTGGTGCTCACATTTGCCCCCCTTTGATTTTCACATGTGCTTTACTATTGCATTTGAAAATACTTCCCACTTCTTCTTACCCTTTTGCCCTGGGAGGGATAGGAAAACCAGGGGAGGGATGGGCTTTTTGCTACTGAGGTGCTGTCAGGCCTGGAGAAAAACAAACTGTTGAGCCTGAGTTGGATCATGTTGTATTATTTAACACTTTCTGACAAAAAATTTGGAATCACAATGGCTAGCTGGGTTAAGTAGATGGGGCATTTGGGAGGTTTATTCTGAAAAATGTAGAAAAGCCCAAGTTAATGCTATTCTGTAAATGTTTTCCTTTCTCAAACGTGACTCTGAAGAGGCTATGTTCAGTTTCAAATGTTACCACAAACACTACCACAAAATTTCCTGTATTGATAAGCTCCACAGTTTAATTACTTCTTAAATGACAAACTATTTCCTTCTGTTTTCTTTAAAGTGGCTGTGATAATTTCATGTTCTTGGGTAATGAGAACTAATGATCATTATCTGTTCATTCTTCCCATGCCATTTGCGGTATGGTTTACTTTTTCAATATACTCATTTATTTACTTCTGAAGCAGTCAAGTCCTAAGCTGTTCTGACACAGGTCTACTGAACTGATGATTAGCTGTGCGGCCCCTCTCTTTGGGAGGGAGTGCTGTAGTGAAGTTCATTACAGTTCATTACCCTGTGCTCTTCTGGTCTGTGCTATTTAGAGTGGATAGCAGAAATGTTTCATCTGGTTTTAAGTGCTGTGGTGCAACATAAGAATAAGGATGGTCCTGTATGCACTTTTTCCTTACCTTTCAAGTTTTAATGCATTAGTGGAGCAGAATATTTGTGGCTTTCCAAAGAGTGCAGGTCTGATTCATACAAACCTGTCTGAACACTGAGACAGCAGTCACCTTCTGCAGCCACAGCAGCTTTCTAACCAGTTTCAAGGAAACCCTGATGATGTGCAAATTGCAATTATCTAGTCTCTGGTAAGTGTACATAAGCAAGTATGGGTTTATATTGCATATTGCATGACAGATTCTGCTTAGTTTTAAGGTGATGTCTGAGTAAAGGTGTGTGAAAGAGAAGGGAGATCAATATCAGGAAATAGTGAGAACTTGGATAAGCTCTCCCTGTGCCACATTTCAGTGTGCAGGGGTTTGGGTAGAGGTCTGTTTGGGTGAGGCTGGCTGCTGGAGTATCCAGCCTTCATTGGTGCACCCTTGGTGTGCTGTACCATGGAAAGACTTTGTGTCAAGCAGACTGAAAAGATAGGAGAGAGCTGAGAGGTAAGTAGGCTTACAACTGCAAAAGTAAGAAAAACTGTAAATAAATAAATAAATAAATAATAGTAATAAAGAGAAATAAGACTTGGCAAACATCAATTTCACTACCAATACAGCCTACTTTGGAGCAGAATTTCTGGTTGTTTAAAAGCAAATAATAATAACAAGTATTAAAAGATAAAATAAATGCATAAATGAAACTATTTTCATCATACTGGTATATTTGAGCTAAACAAAATGCTTGGAAGCTAAAACTTCTGGACAAGTACTCCTTTTAAAGGAGATTATTTTAAGAACTGGATTCACAGCAATGTTATTCTCTCATTTTAAGGTATTTGGGATCTCCTAGCTAGCACTGATATTACAATCCCCAGGTCCAACAGATCAAGAATTGACTATATCCTCTGCTATGTATTTTCAGTGAAATAGAGCCACCTGTTTAAGTATTTCTTTTGTAGAGTTAGATATTCTTAATAAATAATACATGTGTTGGTATGAAAGTAGTGCCTCCTGCTTATTTCTACAGCAGCTACAACGGATACAAAGACAACAATAATACTATTTGATAGAGCAAATCCTCAGCTATGAAACACTACTTTTTAACATAGTCACCACTATTTGCTGTGCATTTTCAATAGCAATGAACAGTAGCCTTCATGTTGAGCCTGTAAAAATCTGCATGGCTGTCTGGAACATGGCTCGTTTTTCACATCACTGTTGCTGGTGCTGAGACACACCATCCACCACCTCACTGTTCAGTCTTTATAAAGGTTCAGCAAACATCAGTGAATGCCAATTGCGTGCCATTTTCTCATCCGCACTTCCATGTCAGATGCCATTCTCTCAGACTGCCCCTCTGCTGCCATCTGTCACATGGCAACAAAATGTAATGAGATATCGGTGGGAAGGTTCAGCTTCTACTACTATACCATCAACATCTGCCTCTGATGTTGTGAGAAAACACAATACAACAGGAGGCATTACTTTTGGAGCAACCCTCATGCATGAATGATCCCTATTCAGATTTTCTTCTCTGAATCACTTTCTTTATGGCAAGCAAAATGAGATGAGAAGGGAAAGAGGAAAGATAATCTTAAGTTGAAAGTCAGGTGATTATTTTCATTTTAACGAGGGGGGAAAATTGAGAACTTTAATAAAATTATTTTTTTTTTCTGTCATAAGGTTTAGCTTTAATTCAGAGCAGGACACTTTGCATTCTGTGTTGATCTAAAGCAGAGAAAAGAACCTAGTTCAAATCTCTTCATTGGACCACACCGATCATTCAGCAGACAGAAAAGTGTGCCTGCCTGAAACTAAAAAGGTAAAGGTTTGAGCCCATGGACTGAGAAAGTCATTTGAATTCTTCTAGAGTTGTGGCTGTTTGTATTTTTGCATTGTATTTAATTTCTCCACCATACACAGCAAGCTAGAGAGACAAAAGGGACACAGGTTGGAGATGACTTAGAATGCCACCAAGGTAAAACACTGTAGGCCTGCCCTCTTCTGGGCAATAGGGCTCCAGAGCCTGCTGTGACAGCAGATTTTGGTTTCCCTCATGCTCTACTAGAGCCAGATATGAGAGATTTGAGGGTCAGTGTGTGGCTGTTGAGCAATCACAGCTATCACCAACCACTATTCATGCTGCCACCTCCTGACTGTACTCCATGCTATCTCAAACAGTGAAGCTCCCATTCTCAAACCTATTGCAACATCACAGAACTCGGGAACTGAAGAGAGAGGTGAGGTCATTGGCACATGAGAAAAAGATCTTCTACTCTCCTGTATTGCATGCCCCTGTGGTACTTGGAGTGCTCCTCAGGAGCTACTTTGGGATGCAGTTAACACTGCAGCTAAAACTGATCTTGAATTCCATAATACAATTGGCAGATGTCTTCTTAAAGTTAACATACCTATCGACATTAAGTTTGGACCAGGATCAAAATGAAAATAAAATCCAAAAAAAGGTAATATCAACTGAAAGACAGCATTCAGAAATAGTCTGTCTAATTATGAGGTGCAGTTTCACTGGGCTGTACATAACTGCATCCTGAAACCCAAAATGAGCATTCACTCAGGGCCAATTAAAATTAACTCTTCCTGTCTCTTCCATGGGTAAGTGAACATGAAAGCATTTCACTGTGCTGTTATTTGAGGAGCTTTCATTCATTGGATTCTCAATTGCAGCTAGCAAAATCCTCAGTGGCTTAATAAAGATAAAGGGTTGGGTGTTTCTTTTTTTTTTACATTTCTTCCTGCTTGTGACCATCAGGCACTGGTACCACCAGCTGATTTAGGGCGCAGCCCATGCTGTGCGATGGCATGGTCAGCCTGCCCAGGTTTGCTCGGAGGAACATTGTTTGGGGCCTGATTGCAGGATTATCCAAGCATCTGCAAGGGCTGCTGGCCATTCCAAATCGTGATCTCACATTTTGTTATAATCTACCTTACTTCTGCACATGTCATCAACCCTTGGCAGTTTTCTTCTCTCTGAGATGTCGTTTCTGTATCAGACTACGGATGCGGATGTCTGGAACTAAGAGCATTCTCACCCCTCGTTTCGCTTTTGTGAAGCTCAGCTTTCATGGTCGCTTTCCAGAGAGACAATTTGCATATTTCATCCATTGTTAGTAAACAGATTATAAGGCATTCGTTTGCGTGCTAAATCACAGCGAACTGCGCTTTGCGAATCTGATTCTCATCTCCCCTTCATTTTAACCTGGCTTAACTCCATTGATTTCAGTGGAATTACTGCTGATTTATGCTGTGAAAGTGAGAGGAGAATCCAATGAGCAAATTTCCCTTTTGCACATGAGCATGCCAAAAGAAGTACTGATTTACCACCATGAATCTCATCCAATATTATGCTGGCTTAACGTCTTTTGAGTTACTTCACTGTTATGCTACTGCAGTGAATCAGAACCGGAATCCATTTAATTCCCTTTTGTGTGTTTCTTTCCTCTCTTTTATTCTTTTGCCTTCTACGTATGTTTTCCTGCATTAAGTCTGAACTCTACTGTCTGGTTTGCAGGTGTTTTGCATATGACTCCACAAAAAAAGTGCATTTTTAAATCACAGCGTCTGTTCAGCAGCAAATGGCTACGATAGTCGAGAATTCCAATAGTACAAATCCTTCTGTTTCTGGTTATGTCATTACGAGATCAAAATAACTACTGAAGAAGACTGAGGAAAAATTACAGGTATCTCATTGTGCACTATAATTCTTGAACATTTTGCTATAACATGCATTTGATAATGACATGAAAATGTTGCTCTGCCTGTCCTTTTATCCCCAGAGGGTAACAAAATATAGTTAAGTAAGTGATAACTGCTTACCTGCAATCACTTGTAACCAGCCCTAACTGTAGAAAAAGCACTGTTTTCAGCACTTTCCTATGGTTCTTCTATCTCTACATACAATAAAAATCACTCCAACTTTTAAAATCCAAGGAACTGTACACACAAACTAATTAATGCCATACTGAAATCAATACATGAAATTCGCAAACATAACTGACAGATTCATATTACAAACCTTCTGTAGAATGGAGAATTTTCTGTTAGCATGAACAAATGATTCCATTTTGAAGCATGCTGTTTGCATTTACTACAGGGAACTTATAAAAATATACCCATGACGGAAATCTTTGTAACAAGTTTCTTAAGTTTAGTAGTATCTTTTGTATGCTTGGCAAATCAGCAGGATTTGGATCCATGATTTAGACTTTCATAGCTCTCCTGGTTCCTCTTTACTTCCTGTGAAAAAAAAAGGAGCAGCTGAAGAATAAGATGTTAAAATTGACTCCCATTAACTCGGCTATTACAACGCGGACAGTAATGATTAGAAAGAAGTCTGGAAGCGTGGAAAGATGAAGAGCACACTCACCCACTGGCAGTGGGGAAAAATACAGGAATCTTTTTATAACTAGACTGTCAATGCACTGGTTTTGTACAACGTCAGTTTTAACATTACAATCAAAACCAATTCAAGTAGAGCAATTTGAAAACAATATTAACGTTCTAACTGAACGCCACATGGTGAGTAACTAAGGACAGTGTTGCCCCTTTGTAGCCAAGTTCCACACAACAGAGCAATTGGAAAATAATTTTCTTGCAGACCACTGCCCCAAAAATGTTCCATAGTAAATGGCAATGTGAACATCTTTGATTTAAGTTTTAAATGAATAATTGCATATGCTAAGGAGGGAGCATAAAAGCATATTTGAAATGGTAAACACTTTTAAACGTTTCCTAATTTAATGTGTCAACATTCTTTTAAAAACTGGAATACATTTTCAAAGAGGCAGTAATGTGGTTTGTTGAGTTACACCCAACTTTGCACATTAATATTTTCTCCCTCATACACTCATAATCACATCTGAATTCAAGAAGGCAAGCCATTTTTGCACAGAACTGTGGATGGAGGGCTATCTGGCTCTCTAAACAGCCTGTACAAACAGTATGTTTGTAAAAGGAGTGGAGGAACACAATTAAAATGAAAACCCAATTGTTCCTAAAGAAAATAAACACACTGTGGTAGAATTGCAGTATCAGTTGCAACATGCTGTTAACTGTGTGTTCCCAGTGCCAGAACAACAACTACAAAAAAAGATGAGAAAGAGAAGTATAATCTCAGCACCATTTGGAAAAGTCTGAGCTGTCTTATGGTTCATTCCTGGAAAGTGCAGGGCAGTGCTGTTCAATTTTTGTCTGCTCCAGGACAGCATCTGTCACACTTTAGGACTGGGCCATCAGTGCATACAGAGGATAAGCAAGAAGCAGTTCAAGAGAAATGAAACTGGCCCAATGCCAGTTTGCAATGATTGAAAGGAATGAGCTACAGTGCAAATACAAAATCAAATGCTAGGACGTGCCATGGGACGACATGCAAGCTGGAAGGTTAACCTACTCCCTCTTTACTAGCAGGACTAATGGTACAAATATACAGCAGTTTGTTAGTTTAACACAGTCACTTTCTGCTTGATATATTTACTAGCATGAGTATCAAATTATATTGTCCCCTAAAGTGTTTGCTGTACTACCCTTTGTGCTCCCTGTGTTCCAAGGCCAGTCTTAATCAATCAGTACGATGAACACATGCATCTTTTCTCACAGCATCTGAGGCTTTGTCGAGTATTTTACAAAGGAGAACAGGGCATGTAACAATAAACAAAAAACAATTGACACACAGGAAAGTAAATAGGCAGTGACATGGAATTCATTCCACCAACTTCAGTCACCTATGAAGTCAAGTGGTGGTGAGTGCCAAACACTTTTATCTAGCCAGTGGGGAGAGAGAGTTTCCACTGTAGGGCAGGTCAGAGAAGGCAATGAAGTTTCCCATTGGTGATATTGCTTGCACGAGGTAAATTCACCTGGATATTATGAATACCACCAACACAAGCAATAGGATCAATGCTGCAATGCACGAAACAGGGATCACAATGCCACATCCAATTATTTTCCTTCTAAATTAGGGGGTAAATGTGTTTTAATTAGGGGAACGATACTAGTCAAAGAAGAAAAATCTGGAGAAAAACTCCCTGCAAATGCCGTAGCAATTCAGAAACGAGACAAGCACAGGACATTCTCAAAATGTTTGCAAACGGGATTTCTAGGTGGAAGAGAAGGTATGTTTGCAGGAAGTAAATGGTGTTAAAACCGGAGCCTAGTGATAGCTCTACGAGATTGGGCTTCGAGAAAACTGCACAAAGCACAAATAACTTTGTAACTCGGATCGCTAGTTCATCTTGAACTGAAACAGAAGAAACCAATTCCATGTTGGACCAGAAGGTGAAATGTTGTGTCCATTATATCCAGTCTCTTTCAGATTTGCAGCAGGGAGGTGGGGAGAGGGGGAAAAGGACAGGAAGGGAGGGAAGGAAGCCTGGATTTGAGAAGTTAAAAAAGACAGGACTGAAAGAATAGTGACACTGTCCTTGCAACACCACCAAGGGAATATTCTCCATCACTCATGCTTGGATTTTCAGGAAAGTAATAAGAAAAAGTGTGGAAAAACTGGGGAAAACCTTGTGCACAAAGGAGTCTAGATTGGCGATGCAGCAGAAATTGTGTAAGGATCAGCTTCAGTTCTTACTGTTGAGAAGTAATATCGGCAATAATTTATGTGACTGCCTATTTCTGCCAACTCTGCCTTCCACTCAGGCTATAATACTGGCCAATGCTTTAATGGCACAATCTGGCCCAAGGTGGGCATTGATTCAAAGCAACCAACTCAGAAATGAAATACATTGAAAGGGAAAAAGCAAAACAAAACTCCATGTGAAAGGAAAAAGATCCAAACAACTGATGGTCTTTCTGATCTCTGAACAGCCTCCAGTTGTCCTGAGGCACTGAAGTAGCCAGCAGACAATGCCAGAACTTTGAAAGGCATCCATATCATCACTCAGTCAAGCATGGGGAAAGGAAACAGTGTGTTAAAAATAAATAAATAAATAAATAAATAAAAATAAAAACATTTAAAAAATGTTAAAAAAAAAAAAAAAAAAAAAAAAAAAAAAAGACCCAGTTCTCTGTCAAAAAACCTCAGAAAAAAAAGTCTCTTAAAATAAAATGGACCTCAGGACAGATTTCCGCATTGTCTGCCAAAGCCACATTTACCCCACCATGTCTGCTATCTGCTCAGCCCAAGTTTATACAGCAATCCTCATGACCCAGGAGAGCTAACGATGCTAAGTAATGAAACTACAGTTTGGTAAACTGTGACAGTGAGCACATGGGGCACACTCCACGGAGGAATCAGCAGAGACTCATACTTGGCCATTTTGTGTTTGTGTGCTTGTCAGAGGAAGAGGCGTAATCATCCACATTTGCAGAGGGAGCGAGCAAGCTTTCCAGATCAACTGGCTCGTTCATGACGAGAGCAGGACACAAGCCAGACATGTCACTCTCACTTTCTGCCTCTTTTATCTCTTGCCACAACTAGGGACTGCAGTGAGGAGATTGTTCTGGCTGGAAGCTGAGGGACACAGGTGGTACCAGCAGCTGCAAGCTCTTTAGCTCTCGTTGGCTTCACTTATTAGAACATGCATTGTATGTTTAATGCATCGCATCTCTTTGTGTTGGAATGAGAGTTGGAGGCTGGTGGTGCTGCGCCTGGTCTTCTTGTATTGCTGCAGAGGGAAGGTGTAGGCTGCTCCTAGTTAGAAATAATTAGAAGCTGGGGCTCCTGAAGAGAATTGGGTAACTGCAAGAAAACCAGCTGTCCTTGATTACAGTGACAGATTAGTCACTCTAAAATAGCTGTGCCAGTTAGTATTTTGCAAATAGCAAATAATACAGTGATATTTTCAGGGTGGATATGTGTATATATATAGGGACTAAGCTTTATGAGTGGTCCTGAAATTGACTGGTTTATATATTTGTTTATTTTTCAATTGCTGGCCTTAAAGAACAAAGGATTTCTAGAAGTCTCAGTACAGCATCTTTCTTCTATTTCCATTTTACATGTAAGCATTGCCATGTCTTTGCTCTTGCCAAAGTTATTGTGTGTGGCAGTGCTGTTCACCTATGATGCATATCCAGAAATAACGTGATTTGATTTAATAAATCAACGTGTGTCTGGATAGTTAATAAAAATTATACAACAGCTATTGATAGCAGAGCAAAAAATGTTTTCCATGCTGCTTACTTCTGGTAAACTCTTAACTGGAAAATTTTATTTACTCTGAACAATTTCTTTATAAGCTTTATCTTAAAAATCAGTGGATCACGATTTGTTGCTCTTAATAAATAAAGATTTTTAAGGAGGTATCTGGGTAAATACAGCTCAATCTCTTAGATTTTGCAGTATGTGAATCTTTAGAATGTATATATACGTGTGTGTGTTTTTTTGTTTTGTTTTGTTTTGAGACAAGAATAATAAAACGGGGAAGCAAATGGAAAACAGGAAAAAATATGCACCACAGATTTTATTGACGTAGGTGATTATCAGACAAAATTGATATTGCCCTTTGACATGATTTTCCTAGACAAAGGAAATGTAGGAGATTTTATTCGTCTGGAATTTTGTGAAGCACAGTTATCATATTGATGGGAAATTACTGATGTATAAAGGACGGATTGGGTCAAGAACTTTGAGGTGGGGCAGAACAAATGAAAGGGAATATGACAGGTTTTGTCCTTATGAAAGGACAGGTATTGCAGTCATGGGTTCCTGCAGGCTAAGTCTTAGGACAGGTTTTCTTTAATACTTTCATGACTGACCATGGCATAAAAAGCAGAAGTGTGCTAATGAAGCTGTTGAGGTTTCCTTAACCCTGGGAAAACCTTGTCAGGGCTGGAAAGTAATAGCGTATGTACCAAAGGGGCAAAACTGAAATCTTCTGCAATGGAGAAATAATGCTCCACAAGAGATGATCGGTAGCACCCAGGAAGCAACAACCATTTCAGACATTCTGTTAGAGTTCATCTTCTAGCAGCACCTCAGAGAGGGAAGAGCTGGAGTCAGTCACGTTAACAGCTAAGACCCATCAGGCTGATGCTGTAGAAAAGGCAAATACCATCCTAGGATGCACTGACATTTGATTATAATCCATCATTCTCTGTAGAAAATCCATACGTATGACAAGTATTTGGAAATCATTCCAAACTATGGAAATACATTGAACTTCACCGAGAGTAACATGATAACATCTACATTTATAAATACTTTAAAATGGAGTACTCAGATACCTGTCAAAATAGTCACTGATAATTTATTGGAGTTGTTCTCCAGATTGCCAGATTTTATTGTTTTATTTAATTTTTTATTGTCATGTAAACTTGACTCTTAAGTGCTTCTTCTTTTATCTTGCAGAATTACTATGAATTTTCCCCAAAAAAGTGCTTTTATTTTTTTCTTTTCCCCTTTCCAGTTTGTTGTGTACCTAACTAAGCAATAGGAGATGATTGTAGAAGCAGTTCTGAAGTATAAAGGTGCTTATAGACAGTAAGAAAGAACTGACACTTGATATCAAACTGAATCTCATAATGGGTTTTGCTAGAGCTTGTGCAGTTCCATGGTACTTCCCCTGTCTCATAAATAAGGCAGCAAACATCCCATGAACTTCTTTCAGTCTGCTTGCACTTCCCACTCTCTATCATCACACTTCCACACTACCCAGCTTATTTTATTTCTGAATGTGATGTGCAACTGTGTAATCTACTGTGGCATAGTTAACAGTCTTGAGATCTAACATATGTATTTCTCTAGGAGACTTTGGGGAAACTGTACTTGAACATTTACAGTTGACCTTAATAATGAGGACGAATAATAATGGTGATTATTTAAAACACTTCTGCTACATTGTGTAGTGTCAGCAAGCAAAGTATTTTTCTAGTTTAGCAAATTCCAGAGTATACTAAAACATATACTGCCAGTATGGTGTGCTTTAAGTCTATCAGAATAAAAACTCCCACATAAGTTAGACCCAGCTTCCTCTAGTTGCTTCAGAGGTGGGGTTATTTTTTATGTTTGTTTGTTAATACTGTTCCAATACTGATCTAGAAGATAAAAAATGATCACTTTCTAACTTTTCAGTTATTTCTCTTAGCCCCACCCCACAACAGGAGACTAAAATGCACAGCTAATAGGAAAAAGAAAAGGAAGCATAGAATCCTTAGAGTTGGAAGGGACCTTTTAAGGCCATCTAGTCCAACTGCTGTGCAATGAACAGGGACATGCATGGCTAGATCAGGGTGCCCAGGGCCTGATCCAGGCTCACTTTGAAAGTCTCCAGGGATGCAACATTCACCACCTCCCTCGAGCAACCTGTTCCAGTGCCTCACCACCCTCACTGTTAAAGAGTTTTTACTTATTTCCAACCTAAATTTACCTTCTTTAAGATTGAAGCCATTTCCTGTTGTTCTATTACCACAGACTAAAGAGTCTGTCCCCTTCTTTCCTGTAGCTCCCCTTTAAATACTGAAAGGCCACTATCAGGTCACCTAAGAGACTTCCCCATGATGAAAGTACTTTAACATTTTACTCGACATCAGAATACGTGCAGATTAATATTTCTTGAGATGTTAAGTCATTCTAAACATAGCTTGATTACTAGATGTAATCAAAGCCAGGCTTGCTGTTTCAGACCAGTTTTTTTCCAGCCAGAGTAAGCACTGTTATTACCAAGTCTTGCTTTTCCTGGTTTTCATCTCATTTACAGGCTGGAAAAACAGAAATGTCATAAGCAACTGAGGGAAAGCTAGGCTAAGTAGAAACTTGTCATGGACTTGGCCTCATTTCACACACACCCTTTCCCAATATTGCAAATAGACTCCTGAGAGCAAGCATCAATGGCATGCAAATCTAATTGGAAAAGTAATAAACAGAAACCTACATGGACAGATTTCTTGTTGCTTATAACCCAGGAATCTGTTTCACTTAATCTCTGTCAACATGTTAAGAAAAAAAGGGAGGGGGAAGACATCAATTCATTTTCTGAGACCCCCAATATTCATATTTTTTGTTGTAGTTGGTAGTCAGGAGAGAAATGTTAGCTGTATAGCTGTATCTGTCTGCAACTTCTTTGCATTTTCCGTGTCCTATTCCTGTGCTATTTTATTCCTATGGAAGATTAAAAAAAAAAAGAAAAAAAAATTAGCAGTCTGTAGATCAAGTAATTACAATCATGAGGCCACAGGTTGATAGGGCCTATGGAGAAATGTCTACCTTTAAAAATGTAAGTATAATTACCGCATTATGCCTTGGAATAAATGGGAGAGAGGGGGAGCTGCGGACTTCTGTCAAGGATATTGAATCAAAATGAGGGAGAAAGGAAATATCACCAGTTAGGGCAGAAATTAAGCAAAAAAGAAAAAAGAAGGTTTAAAGTAGCTGTGGGACAGATCAGCTTTGGTTCATCACCCACCTTTACAATAATGTTAGCATTTACATTTTGTAGAGTTTCGTAAGATGTGCAAGGCTAATTTTGCATCTGTCTCAGCTAAGAAGCGTAACCTGTGCTGCAAAAATAACAGTGCTGTGGCTTGCCCACAGATACAAGTAAGCCAGCATCGGGGTGAAATCTTGTCTCCTTGCTCCATTATTCACCCAGATGATTGGAGCCATTTGTGATCTGAGTAGGAGGATTAAGGTTCCGATCACTTACAGTGGATTCCCAGATAACTAGTATGTAAACTTAAGATGAATGTTTTGTTTCTCCTCTGTAGTCATCGATCCTGATTTTCCATATTTGTGTGAAGGTTCATTTTGTCTACATTCTCTAGAAAGGATCATTTTCAAGAAGTCTGAGGAAGTTTAAATGAAGTCGGTAAAATTGGAAACCATTACTTATTTCTCCCCACCTGGGGGTGACTTTCCCAAATTTATGGGACTGTGTATTCATTGAAGTTTTTTGCATGTTAGATACATATACAGAATCCTGCGGGAATTTGCTGATGTAGTTGCCAAGCCACTCTCGATGATATCTGAAAAGTCATGGAAGTCAGATGAAGTCTCCAGTGACTGGAAAAACAGCACCATCACACCCATTTTTAAGAAGGGTAGAAAGGACAACTCAGGGAACAACCAACCTGTCAACCTCACTTCTGTACCAGGGATGATCATGGAACAGATCCTCCTGGAAGTTCTGCTAAGGCACGTGGAAGAGAGGAAATTGACATGGGAGAACCAGAATGGCTTTACTAAGGGAAAGTCCTGCCTGATAAACCTATTGATGGTGTAACTGTGTCAATGGACAATGGAAGAGCCACTGATGTCATCTATCTGGATTTCAGTAAGTTTGATACGGTCTCCTGTAACATCCTTCTCATCAAATGGGAAAGATACGGATTAAATGGGACATTTCAATGGATGAGAAACTGATAGCAGTATCATACCCAGAGAGTGGTGGTCAACAGCTCGATGTTTATATGGAGATAAGTGATGAATGATTAACCCTCAGTGGTCAGGGGACTGATGTTCTTTAATATCCTCATAAGTTATATTGATAGTGGGTTTAAGTGCACTCTCAGCAAGTTTGTGGATTTCACCCAAGGGACAGGATGAGAACAACCATGCTGAAAAGGATTTGGAGGTACTGGTGGATGGCAAGCTGGATGTGAGTCAACAACGTGCCCTTGCAGCCCAGGAAGGCTATTGGCTTCATTAAGAGAGGTGTGACAGGCAGACTGAGGGAGGTGATCCTGCTCCTCCACTCTGTGCTGGTGAGACCTCACCTGGAGTACTGTGTCCAGGTGTGGAGTTCTCTGTACAGGAAAGGCCTGGACTTGCTGGACTGCATCAAGAAGAGGTCCACAAAAATGATTCAAGGGTAGAACACCTCCTTTGTGAGCGCAGGCTGAAAGAGCTGGGGCTCTTCTGCCTGGAGAAGAGAAAGCTCTCGTGAGATTTGATAGCAGCCCTTCAGTATCTTAAGGGGTACTATAAGAAAGAAGGGGATGGACTCTTTAGCATGGCTTGTTGTGATAGGGAAAAGGAAAATGGCTTCAAACTAACAGAGAATGGATATAAGGAAAAGGTGTTTTTTTACAGTAGTAGTGGTGAAGCACTGGAACAGGTTGCCCAGAGTGGTGGTGGATGCTCTGTCCCTGGAGACATTCAAGGTCAGGCTGGACAAGGCTCTAGGCAACCTGATGTAGCTGTAGTGTCCCTGTTCATTGCAGGGGAGTTGGACTAGATGACCCTTAAAGGTCCCTTCCAACTCAAACAACTTCCTTGATGCAGATGCTGCTGCAGTGATGTACTCCCACAACATTACTCTTTTTATTACCCACAGCCTCCACTGACCCTGCAGAAAAAGGAGGCTACTGAGGAAATGGAAGCAGTGTGAGGACAGTAGGATCAGTAAGACAGAAAAAGAGCAGGCAAAACCTGTAGTAAACACCCTGAGACATGAATGTAATATGAGGTTCTCTTAAATCAAGGCAGTAAGGTGGTTAACCCATGGATTGTGCATTTAAAATACCATAATTTGGGAAATGCAATAATGCTAGTTGCTGGAAGTAAGGAAGATAATATGCATGATGTCACACCAGAAATATTTATTGCTACTGCTGCTGTTAATTTCATTAACTCTCTTCCATTTCTTGTGACTTGTTGTGTAACTTTACACAAGGCACAGAACATGCCAAGGCCTCTGCTCATTACTGGAGTAGGTATAGTAGCATTGCCTACCTCCATAGTTAAATGATTGAAGCTTAATTAATGCTTTCTTTTGCAATCTCTTTTCAAAGATACTACACAACTGCAGTTCTCCTATTGCATTATTACCATCCTTAAATTTTATTATACCTTCCTAACCTTTAGGCTTTGTTGTCATCATGCTCTCTTGGTATTTATTTCATAAAAAGCAACTTGAGAATACTTCCAAAACAGGAACAAAAAGATAATCTTGCAGCAATGAAGAGGCTATAGCATCACAGTAGGAACACTTCCCTGTGGTGGATTCTAACCAGATACAGAGCCTTCCAAGGTGGGGCTGAGATGGAATGTGAGTATTACTCATCTCAAGATGAGGAGAGGCTTATCTGGCTGTGATGCCCACTTGTACAACGCGAGGGTACAAGGCTGCAGTGTGTGCTATGAATTAAAACCTCAGCTTTTTTCTTGGATGTAAATATATACAAAAAAGTTTATCTTGGATACTCTTAAAAAATTCCAAGTCACTGACACTCCAAGTCAGTAGCTTGAGACTTGTACTTCTTTTTGTCTTAATTACAAACAAACAAACAAACAAACAAAAAAACACAAAAAAACAAAGAAAACAAAAATCATAGTACATGAATGGACTCAAAGAGATGAAAGTCTGGATATTTGCTATAAAAATCTCAAATAAGAGAGGGCTTTGCACAATATGATCATTTTCATTCCTGATGCAATTTAAAGTGTACATGTACTGGATCAGCTGGGCTCATACAAGGCTTGACCATGCATTTTGCTGCCACATACCCTGTTCACAGGAGCATGAAGGGAAGAGGCACACTATTCCAGCAGTCATGGAACCATGGAGCCATGGAATGAAAGGAGTGAATATCAGTAGTTGCTAGATGCTGGAACTGTATTTGTGGAAAAAAGTTGCTACAAGCCTTACCTCTCACTCCACACCTGTGCATGAACCAAGCTGTACTCCTTACTGTTGAGCACCTATAGGAAAGCAGAGTACAATTTAGTGAAAGGTCATGGTCAGAAAGATCCAGCACATAAAGAGATAGGAAAATGAGCAACTGAAATCCTCCTTGCTCCACTGGGATTAATAAAATAATTAGTAAAAACTAAGCTGGAAGAAATATTATTCTGTTACTAGTATCATATTATAGAGGGGTAATGCCATCCTAGAAACTAGATAGCTTGGATTTAACTGGAAGAATTTTCTTTTTAATTTCTGATTAAATTAGGAAGAAATTAGGCCTCCAGATTTTGGATGGTGTTCTGCCACCAGAAGGAGCAGGTAAAATCAAAACAAATCTCATGTTCTGTTTTGTTTCTTCTGTCTGAAGCTTTGAGATCTTTGATTTCTGGAATATTTTTGAGAATGTATCCTGGTTACTGATGATGCATGAGTTGAAGAACACAGTATGATTTTCAGTCCTCTTGAGACTGCATTGTGCTGGCATTGAGCAAACACCTTCCTTTGAACCTTAAGCTGAGCAAATTTCATATGAAAGTAACTACGATAGAATAAACAGAGAACCCCGCAGTGTCATTTTTCCCAGTCACTTCTCAGAATATAAATTAACTTAAAGATTTCCAGAACTAGAAAGGCATTGCGGCCATTTCTTTCTTTGTGTACCACAAAATAAATAAATAAAATAAAAATCTACAGTGAATCTGTGCATTCAACCTTCAACCTTCTGGTGATTATTTTATGATTAAGGCACTGGTCTGAGTGAGACCTGGCAGATCCGTGTCAGATTTCTGGTCCTGGCTTCCTCTGTGACCTGGGGCAAACCAATTAATATTTCAGTGATTTCATTCTCTGACTGTTAAATGGAGATGATACTGCCTTTTCCTGACTATAGGGGTACATTGTCAAGCACCTCTTTCCATCAGCAAGGTGACATTTTGGAAGGAAAATTGCTCTCTGCTTTACGCTCCTCCTCTTTCAGACCTGTAGCTCCATTATTACAACTATCTGCAGGATAAAAAATGGGTTGGGGGGAAGTTAAGGGATTTTACCTGGATTAGATTGCTCATTTGATGGATACAAAATCCAGAGGTAGTGCTGAAACACAGTGGTGGTGCTGGGATCTTTGGTTGAAGCAGAAAAGACTCAACTCCACATATTTACTGAGAAAAAGATGCATGGATCTGTACATGTTGTGCATAAGCCCCAGAAGCACAGTTGTTATTTACATCACAGTAGCTAGACAGCCAAATTGATATTGGACTCAAATTGTGATAAACCCTAGAAATGTGAGCATTTGTTAAATGGCTAATGTTCTGAACTGCTACTGTAGAATTAGATATGTTGAACAAAGGAAATGTTATCTTTGTTTTCCAATTGGGATAGTGAGCACAGGCTAATGAAGTAATTTGTTGACAATCAAAACTGCGACGATGCTAGGAAATGAAATTGGTTCCCTGCACTCCCTGCTTAGTGCTTCTCTCACAGGACTCTCTTTCCTTCCTACCAGCTTAAAGATTGTGTGCATACTTTGCATGGATTCAAACTGCACCTTCTGTGGAATCTGTAGCTGTTTTTGTCATATAAATAATGATCTCCTAGTATTTTGTCTTGGTCAACACCTCAGTATCACACAAATGCAAATAATAGCAAAACTTGTTGAAGTATGTAAGGTTATACTCAAAAGTCAGAGAAAATAAAGTTTAGCAGACCCATAAACATAAGCACTCCCATTCCACCGGCCAGCACAGCAGCTTCCAAGAGAGGGAAATAGCTTAAAGGCAGCTTTATAGGGTGGAAGTTAGTGAGTTAAGCAGGCAACGGTAATATCCACTCAGTGGTCCTGGTGCTCCAGAACATGAGCTTCTGCCACCATTTCTTGGCCTATACCAAGGCTGTCTCAGTTCTCTTCCTGCATTGCTCAAGAATGCTCCAGGTCTTCCATAGCAGCAGTGGTGCTATGCCTTCCCATAGGCTTCCTTTGATGCTCTTCCCCACGTGTAGGCCCAGGCAGTAGTAGTGTGGTCTAGTGGGGTTGGCAAGACCTGCCTTTCTGCTCTCTGAGCAAGGCCATGATGATGTTTCTCTTCCAAAGCAGGCTGGCAGAACTCTCTGGGCTGTACTAGGAGCTAGAGAGCTGACGAGTGGGAGACAGGCACGCCAAGGCACGCACACAAAGCTAACCGCTTTGCTCTTCACCATCCATGGCTAAAGAAATAGCTTTGTCAGTTGATTCCCGACATAATTACAGAGTGAGTGCATGGGCACCTTCTCCTCTGGTGAAGAGCTAGAACCTACTTGCAGTGTTATTAGTATTCGTGTATGGTTGTGTGCTGCCTGCTTGGGCAATTATATTGCTTTAATTTAGGTCACTAATGATATTATAAGATAGTTTGTTGATGGTGTAATTTCTTTTGATGTTTGTTGTTACTGGATATATCAGCTGGTTTTGATACCATAAAACACAACATTTTGTGTCCTCCTAGGGAGGGAAGAGGGAGAGAAAAGGTTGGTAGCACGGAGGCAGCCGGAGGGGGTTGAGTGGCGGAAAGGGAAGTCATTCAGTGCTTGCCCGATCTGCTATTTGGAGTGAATGATAATCTCTTAGTACAGCAAAGCTGGCAGCAGTGCTTTTGCTATCAGGATTTTTACCGTGCTTCTCTGCTTATCTCTCAGCGTGACCACTGAAATCTGTGAGATCACACTACGAGCCGTGGTATCCTGTCAGGTTTGAAATTATTTCCGACAGGCTACAAAAACAATTGGGCCCTCACTTTGGCTGCTTTTACACTAGTTGAAGTCTAATTTATAAGATAGATCATTCGCTTCACTGGTTCTGTCCTTGATACTTTTCAAGCTACGGCTGGTGTTGGTGACTTTTGTTTTGTGCTTCTTACATATTCTCTGGGGTTCTTTGTGTTTTGTTGTTGTTTTTTTTATTCTAGCTCATATCCCTTTTTGATAGGGACAACCTCTTCATCCAAATACATTATTTCTATGCAAGTAGCTATCTCATTGTTATATCAGCTTTGACCTTCACGATACATCACAGCCTGACTGAGCTGAGATTTATTTAATAATCTCTAGAAAGCTCTTGAGTTAGATTTTAATAGTATTGTTATACCTCTGTGCATGAAAGAAGAGAAAGCTTGTTTTCCCTTCCAAACGCAGTGCAAGGTTACAGTTAAAGTTAGGGACAGTTAAAACATTAGGCAGAAGTCATTTAAAGCAACAACACTGCTGAGCCCTTTTAGACCTGTTTAGTTTTTAAAACCACTCTTGATAACGTAAACTTGGGTATTAAATGGAAATCATATTTGTTTTCTAAAGAAATACGTACTGAGACTGGGCTTTAAAAACACACAAACTGGAATACTCTGTTCCTACCAAAATGCCTTTGAAAATCTGAGCTACAACTGTGGGATGGAGCACAAGTATTTGATACTCCTTGTGATCCTTGTATGTCTAGCATGGAAGATGACGATTGTTTCAGTAATATGCCAAAGTTAAAACTTGCATCATGTTCACACTCCTTATTGAACTGGAAATGTGCTGGGTTTTTATGACTTTTGAAATACACCTATAATTTCAAAATCTTCTTATTCCATTGTTCAGTGCAGTATTACTGGTGATATTGTGAACACTTGTAAGGTCAGATGGCAAGCTGTACAACGACTTTGATGAAACTAATGTTCCACCCTCATTGTACTTCAACCATCCCCTGCTTTCAAAAAAGCCAGGAGTCCATTCAACATCCACAAGGTTGAATTCTTTTCATCTGATATCTCTCAACAGTTTTGCAGTCATAACATCATCTGGCCTTCTGATTCTGCACTGAACCCCACATTTAAATGCACTGTCCTAGCAGCCTCCACACTTTGCTCTTCATATGTGGAAGGCTCAGTGGAAGGAGCACTGTAGTCAGATTGAAAAGATACAGGTTTCTTCCCTGTTCCTGCATTTAATTTGTGGTTTTGCTGGTCAGAGAATTCAGCTCCACAGCTGGTTCTGAGACCATTCCTCTCACAGGCAAGACTGTTCAGCACAAGAGACATGAAATTTTTGTTTCCAGACTTCTCTGTCTATAATGTGTCTGACTGATTCCAAGATGACAGACGACTGGGTGGCAGAATGTCTGATGGATAGCTTGATTATTTTAACAATTAAATATGTAATGAAGAGCTGGAAAGGTTCCATGTAAGTCTCATTTTCACCCTGGTTAAATATGGTGTGCATAATTAATTTTCAAATATGAAAGGGCTCCAGCAAGAAAAGAAATGAAAGAAAGTTGAAGAGATAGTGAATATTTTATTAAACGTCACTCATTCAAAACTCATTAATATACATAGTCCAAGAGTAATCATCTCATTTAAAGTTAAATACAGTAGTGCTTATTTTCTTGGCAGATTACCTAGTTTATTGTTGAATGTAGTTGCTTAATAGGGGACACAAATTCCACCCTTGGCCTTTTCCTAGCAAAGAACATCATTTCCTTTCCCATGTTCCTTCTTCAGCTTGACTCTTTTGGAGACAGTGATTTCCTCATTTGCTTTCTGAGACCAAAATTCATTCACACAGCAACTGGTAATAGGAGAGAGGGAAATGGCACAATGCTCTGTCACAGAGTTTTGGACTTAACAGAGTTGTTGATGAATGTTGTGGATGTTAGTCTTGAAGGAAATTCCATCACTTCAAAATTTATGTGTTCCAAGTTACCATATTAAAGAAGCTTTTCCATTCTTTTTTTTCTTTCTTTTTTTTTTTTTTCATATTTAGCCACATAAAGTTTTGTTGTTTTTTATTAGCATTTTTTAAAAGAATTTCCAAACATATTTTAACAATAATCAACTAAATATTCTATTTCAACTTGAGAACTTTTTATGTGCTATTCAATATCCATCTCAACACCCCTCAGTTGCTTGGGTGGGTATCTCGTGGACTTCATCAGTTCCTGCAGGAATCAGGTTATTTTCTCTCAGATATTTAGATTCAAATATGGGCTAGCAGAAACTGTCCCTCTCCACACCATAAAATGTTTTCCTTCCAAAAAATTCTGGCTAGTTCTGTAACTTAACTTGTGAGCAACGTGATTCATTACTAGAGAATGCTTTGAAGATATAAAGTGTTATGTAAATACAAAGACATTATTATTATTATAATTAGAATATTATTAACTATGGGAGGAGAGAAGATTAAACAACTGGGCTTCCTTACAAAATCCATTTGAATGAACTAAGGCTGAGGACACTTATTAAATGCAGTGCCGTTCCAACTGCAAAAGAATCCCTGCTTCTGCATGCAACTTTCTGATCTTTGTGCACATCTTTACCCTTTCAGCATGAATCAGATATGAGCAAGAAGCATGGTATAAGGAGAAAAAAATGAATGTAGTAACAGAGGCATCATTGTATTCTTGCTGCCAAGAGAAGCCTGCTTTTACTCTCCATTACTCAATCATGGATGGCCACCAACTTGCTAGATGCACAATCCAAAAGATTCTGAGCTTCTCAGTGCAGATGAAAGCAACGTTCTGGTCAATCTGAAGTATTCAGCATAACTCTGTATATTGAATTTTCCCTATATTTCTTCTTTTGACCTGCCACTATGGACAGCAATTTTGAACTTTCAAGAATTCCTTTCTTCTTTGATTTTCTGAATATCTGACTATATGAGGCACAACTAGTTCTTATGATTACTATTTACTAACTTTATTTTCTGTAGACTTTAGAAGCTCTAATTGAGCTCAGAACACCACTCACTGTGCTACGTGCTAGTTCTCCAAGGTTCAGATTAACTGCTAATTATCAGATTGCAAGAAAAGTGACCTTTACTACCTTGCTAAAATAAGATTTCAATTTCAAGCCAAAGGAAGCGATAATACCTCATTTCTTTGTAGTTACTGTCAGCCTACCTGCTATGGACTCCCTAACACTGGGAGTTAACCAGATATGCACCAAACTCCCTGGGTGGAATAGGGATTTGTTCTGCAACTCTGCAAACAGCTGATGGAAGAAGACAGCTTCACCAAAAAGGATGTGTAAGCAAATACTGCACTGGCCACTGCTAGCCATCACAATTTTCCCTCAAATACACCGCTGCAGAATTCAGAAATCAGAAGGCTAATGTAGGTGCCTTAGAAGCTATTCTGTCTTGTGTGAACAACTACAAATGCATGAAATACGGCCCCTGTGGTAGTCAATAGCATCAACTTCAATAGGCTATGATTTCGCCACAGTTGCTTATTGTGTCGTATAGCCCAGACACTAATTGCCTGTGGCTGATGGACAAAGATCCAGTCTGGGTGTGGTGGACCCAAAGGAGACAAAACTGGAAGGCAGCGTGTGGACAATCTGATGGCTGACTTGTCTTTGTAGTTTTTTCTTTTTAGTTTACAACAGTCTGTGGCTCCATACATAGCAACAATGACTGCATCCAGGAAAGCAAACTGAGGTCTGGTGTTCTTCTGAAGTTGCGTTATTTGCGTCATACTTTAGATGGATAGTTTCTGTGGTATTTGTATGATTAGTTAGGTTTTCATTTTGCTTCTTCTCTGTCCTTAATAAGCCGCCTTCTGCTCCTGAAGCCAATGGTGAAGCTTGTGTTGACTTCTCAGAGTGCACAGGTAGACTCCCATCTGCTAGATGAGCAATGTACATTAGAAATCTTGCTTCATTTCTGTTAAAATGTCTTACACAACAAATATTCTGTAGTCTCAGAACAATTCCTGCTCAGGCATCTGAGTTAATGCTTTGGATCTCCAGTTCATTACTGGACAAGATACAAAGATTGAAGGATTTGTTGATCCTCCACATAATTATCTAACATTCCTGATGTGTTTCTCTAAAAACTGTTATCTTGTTTTTTAGTGTACAGTATATTTTATCTGAAATTATGGTGTAGTTATTTGATCTTGTGTAGAGAAAAAATCCTGAATGCCTTTTTATCCACTTTTCATTTCCATTCAGAACTCCAGTTCTGGAATGTCTTCTGTCCTTCAGAATATCTTAATATGTGTTGAAATTCTCACAGTCAATTGATCATGAACATTTATCTACATTCCCAAATGGGAAGCAATTTATAGAGAGGCTTGTTACTTCTTTAAATTCAGGCTCACTGAAATGAAATTTTGGCCTCCCCTTTTCCATCTTCACCTCTCATGTAATCCTCTCAATTTCTAGCACATAGAACATCAAGGATCATTTTGACTGTATCTGAAATGACGGTACTTTGCAATGTGATTGTAATTTGCGCATCTTGGAAGTGAGTTTTTTCCTAAGTTTTTGTTGTTGTTGTTCTGTTTGGTTTTTTGTTGTTGTTGAATTTAGGACCTCTCCAGATCATTTCACAATGAGGATCCCATGCACTATTATGAACGGAATGTATGGTGTTACCTTAATTAGAGGCAGAGAATAAAAGCCTTCAAAGATTTTGCATGAACTAAAGGATGGGAAGATCCTATTGTTGCATGCATTATAAAGTATATTACGACAACAAAGACTTTAGAAGTTACTTATCCACATTTGTTCTTGAAAAAAACCACCAACACATGATACTTGAATAAAAAATATAATTCACACCACTGATCTTCAAGAAGCAGCTTTGAACAATTGTATTCAGTTTCCCCATGTTTGTTATGTGACACTGAAAACCATAATGAGAATTATTAGTCTACAGTTTTCAATAATATTTTGTTCTTAGCATAGCAGACTCCATTAGAAAGTCAGTTTAGGTTTTTTGCTTGAAATGCTTTTGGGATCTTTGACTGCTTTGCTCTAAAACCCACATAACCATGCTCAGATAACGCCATCAGCTATAAGCAGGTATGCTTTTGATACAGCTGACAAACTGCAGCAAAGGGATAGCTGTAGCATAATGCTTCTGTCTAGAATTTCTCTAGAAATGACATTTAGCAAATAATTCTATTGATCTGGAGTCTTCACTGACTCCAGCTTGCTTTCCCAGAGCTACATGGACTTTGTTGTGGTTAATAAATAAATTTAAAAACCAATAATCTTAATGATACAAATAGATGAAGAAATCTTTAGAGAGCTAATTTTTCAAGCAAGATGGTGCCATTTATTAGGCAGTACCATGTGTAACCATATTGGCAAGAGACTGCGCAGCCACTGGCTGTTGATAAAATGGAGATCAGTGGTTCTCTGAGTCAAGGTCACTGATGATACAGTGCCAAAGGCCTAGCAGCAGGGACAGAAGGCCTAAACATCAGATCAGTTTCTGTGTCTTTCAGTAGCAAAATAATTTCAATATTTAACTTCCTTTTCTGCCAGAGCTTTTGAGGTCCACAGAGGGTAAGAAGTCACTCAAGTTATCGTCTTCGTCAGTTTTAAATCATTCCAAGAGATGCAAATTGCTTCCTAACAGGAACCCCTCCCGAGCTTTGTTTGCATTTTGCAGAATAATAATAAGGACTTTTTAAAGCTTTCTACTTGGCAAGGGGGCTAACATCTTCTGTTCTCTTTGTCAAGTGACTTTTGAAAGAATATGTGGTACCTTTGGAGCATTAAAATGAAAGATAAAATAATAACTTAGTCTGCAGGGATTTTGACACGAAGATATCATAGATTAAAAAGAGCATCTTGAAGAGATTTGCTGATGTGAGACTATTACAAAACATCATCTTTACAGAGCTTGGGTCATGTCAGAGCCAGTTTCTCTACAATTATCAATCAATTCCAGCTACGCTTCGGGTTTGTTTAGTGGTTTTCTGTCATTATTTTTAAAATATTCAGATTGTGCCTAGTCTTGGCTTGATGCTCTTTTAGAATTCAGTTGGCATTTTTGACTTAATATGGATTTTAGGACTGTGCCAGGTTAACAATAGGCAAATATTTGGACAAAGGAAAGAAGTATACCTAGTAGTATGCCAAATGATGTATCTACTCTAGACTGCTTTTAAATAACTGTGTGTTTAATCACAATGGCAAAATGTGAACTGTGTACTGCTTACATATCTTCTTAACTGAAACTGGCAGTGGAGGGATAAGATCCATTTAGCAAGAGTTTCCTTGTCTGATGGAATAACATAAAAATTCCAATAAAAAGTTTATTTTCCAGGAGCATTTATACTAATCATAATAGGCCTCTTCTAACTGCATCCCAAAGACAAGATAGTTTGCCAAGCAGATGGTGTAGAAAAGTTAGGCTGGCCCCAAACCAACAAATTCTATTTAATGACAAATTCTGAGGTTTCAAGATCTGTTTTTCATTCTAATGTAGAATGAAACCAAAACCTTCAGGAATTTTTCTCATGCACACACAGACATTCAAGCAAAGACTCTACTGTAGGGCTAGTCAAATTAGGACTCTCACCTAAGATGTGAGAAATATTTAAAAAATTACACTGTGTTAAAGAAAAAGGAAAAAGAATGGAAGAGGAAAAGAAAATAGTACAGCAGAACCGCAAAGAAACAGGCAACAGTGCCTTTGCCCACTGTGTTTATTTGTCTGAGACTGCATAGTAAAAGGGAAGAATTCTGGTCCCATACAATCTTTGTGAAGGTTAGTTTTCAAGAACTTTGTAAGGAATTCAATCCATACTGATTTTAAGAGTAAACACGATCTGGATCTGTGATAGTATTTTAGTGGTGTTTCCATTAAATGAATATAATTCACCATACTAGTATTTTCATATTTTCAGACATTCCTGATGGTGAGTAGCCTTGGAGACTCAAACAGAGTCCTGGGTGTTTCTGCTGGCCTGCAAGGTTTAAAAAATTATGAATTACTGACTTCAAAATTTGAGTGCTGCTATATGTTTGTACTTTCTTAACATCAAATAAGAAAAGAACTTTTGACATAGTCTTAGAAAAATGCACTGTCTAACTAGAAAAAAAAAGTTTTTCTTCCATCATCCATCACGTCAGCCACAATTTCTGTTTTGTGCTATGTAGGTTGTAAGTACTACAGTCTTGTGACTGTCTCTAATCTCTATAAAATGCTCAGCAGAACATAATCCTCATTAGAGCCGTGTGTTGTAACAGACATCAAATTGTGCAAATAGGTTTCTTGCATGTAGGAAAATTGCCAAGTAAACATTAAGATTCCCATGTAAGTTGTACATACATAAAGATATATGATTAAATACACACTTTTTGCATTTGCATGCAAGTTGTAGTATTTTGCTACATATTTGGAAAATCAGCTAAGCAAAAGAAATGCAGCTACTTGCCTCTGTCTCTGGTGGGGAACCATGCAGAGAATTCACAGAGGAAAGGCAGAAGCTTGAGTATCCTGCTTAGCTTAAGAAAAGAGAAAAAAAATAAAAATAAAAATAAAAATAAACCATCAGCTCTAGGAGACTGAAAGGCCTGCTGGAAGTCAGGGGAAGAAAGTGGATTTTAGAACCTGCCTACAAAAAACAACAACAACCATTTTCATCTAGTCAGAAGCCTCCTTCTGGATTCTTATAATCCAGATACAGTTGTCTGCGCAGGAGAGTATCTTCTCATCTCACTTAGGATACCACCTGTGCCACACCATAAACTGTGAGAAAAGATCTTCAGCAGCAGAGGAGCACTTTGCCTGAGCAGAATTAAGAGGGCAAAAAATTACTTTTATCAAGTAGATGACCAGCTGTCTTCCCAGCATCTTGGCTTCTGTCGGCCTCGGTAGAGTTAGGATGCTGCAGTGCTCTACAAAACACTCCTTCATCTCAGTTTTAAAAGGCTTCCTTGAGCCTTATCACATCAAAGCAAAGCATCTGCATGTTTCAGTTGTGGGGCATCATGTGTCTGGCTCCCCTCTGGCTCTCACTAATCCCCTGGATTATCACAGCTCTCTAAAGCAGCTCTTAAAAACCCTGTGAAAATAGGACTCCAAGTGGGTGTGTGAGAAGCAGCAACTGAAGCAATAAGGCTGCCTGCGTCTGTGGAATTCATATCACCCTGTTGCTCAGAACAAGGTGCTGAAAGGTCTGCTTCTGCACTAGCTGATCCCAAACAATATCAGTTCCCGGTGAGACAAAACAAGGTCGAGTCTGGTCCATTCATTTGCCATGGCTCACCCAAATGGCTGACACAAGTTAAGGCTCATGCTGAACATGACTGTATGCTGCTCCTGAATTGGGCTTCTATCCTTTAGTTTTTTCACTCTTCTGCTTACTACAGTTGGGACCAGCTGGGTCTGGTGCAGGCTGCAGAAGAAGAGGAACTGGGAAGGCCTTTCCATGGAGTCAGCACACGACCCTTTAGTTCAGAGGGGAGGAGATGACCTCGCAAGGTAGGGCAGCTATCTGAGCAACTCAGATACGAACAAACAGAGGGCTTCAGCCTATAACATCAGTCCAGCACCTTACTTAAGTCCCAGATCTTCAGAAGAAAGGAGCAAAGTAACAACCAGGAAATTGATATGTAAAGACAAGAAATTCATGCAGAGAACACTAATCTACCTTAGTTCTGTTGTCTGTTTATTCTCAAAGGTAAATGTAATCCCCATGGAAGTCATGGTATTGAGAACTAAACAATAGGAAAATCTAAAATCTTTAGTAGTCCCTGAGATTTTTTTTCTTTTTCTTTTCCTCACATTTAAAAATAATAATAAAAAAAGATTATGCATGTCTGACATTGACATAAAGTCTGGAGAACTGACCCGTAAAGTAATTAGAAGAGGAATTCACCCTCTTGTCTGCCCCCTCCCCAGCCTTTCCCATCTCAAAGCCAGATCAGATGAAAGGCGAGCTCTGTTTACTTCCTGATCTGTCTAATTTAAGTAACAAGGACCATCCCAACTTCATCCTCCTGCAGCTGCTAGAAGTGAAACTCAAGAGGCTGCCCCAGGCACTGCAGCACCTTCTCAGAACTGCTTGACCTCGGTGGATTAGCTTTTCCCTGAGCAGGTGGCAATTTAACAAGAGGAGACAAACTTTTTACACTTAGGAGACCTCTGGTGAATGGCATCAAATATCAGAAGACTGAAACAGAGCAGAGACTTAGGATGCCTTCCCACCTTAACCCTGTGCCACCTTAACCCCCTTGCTATGCTCATAAGTTACAGCTTTCCAGTTAGGATCTGAAGCCCATTTACTAGTGAATCAAAGTAAAAATGGCCTTATTTTCTTAACATGTCATACCCTCACAAATCCTATTGAATTAAAGGAGAGCAATTGATGCTTTGATTTCAGCCTGCTTATGTCTGAGTGTCTGAACAGAGTGTTAGGAGTAATACTTCATGTTCTTCATTTTGCAAGTATGTGCTACAGTAAATACATCATAGTAAAAGCAATAATATCATTTTGCTTATGAAGATGTAGTTCTACCAAATAATTCACAATTTAAACTATCAGTGCCAAATGCATGGTATTGTCCTATGTGTTCTCAGTAGGTAGAAAAGAGTTGCAGGTTGCAGGTTTGCATATAAAACACAACAAAACAAAACAAGAGGCACTGCATATTGATTCTTCTTGCACACACAGGCCCCAGTACAGACAAGTTTCTACATTGCTCATATGTGTCTCCACTGTCTACTATGATCTGTTTGTTTAAGGATTTATCATAATGATTACAAGTCAAAACTGTCAAGCAGATGTCCAGAACCTGATAGCCAGGTGTCAGATATCATATCAAACCTGAAGACAGAGATAGATACCTCTACTTAGGCTTCTCTCCAGTAGGGTCTGAATTTCCAGAGGAGCTCAGCACCTGCAGCTCCCATCACAATGATTTACAAGATAAGATTTTGTATGTTTTGAAACAGAATGGTGCCATACATGACTACATTTTCTAATCAGAAGCTAAGAGTTATGAGATTGGTTTTTACTGTGGTATGAATGAACATTTCAAGGGGGAGGGAAAGAGTTAAAAAGACTGAGTATCTCAATGATAAAACGTCTTATTTGTAATAGATAAATAAACCTGCTGTTTTCTGAATAGTTCACTCCTGTCAACAATCTACAGGAATATTATAGATGTGCATATAAGTACACATATATTGATGACTGGACTTGAAGGTTTTTTTCCAACCTAAGTGATTCTATGATTTTATATGCATGTTCATGTTTATATATGTGCTTTTCTAAATGCATTTCTGCATAGTTGTACATACATTTAATACCATCACTCAGTGAGATTGCAGATGATAAGAATGTAGGTGGGAGTGTTGATCTGTTTCTGGGTAGGCAAGGTTGCAGAGGAATCTGGATAGACTGAATCAATGGGCTCTATCCAATCACATGACATTCAGCAAAGCTAAGAGCTGGGTGCTGCACTTGAGTCACAACAACTCCATGCAATAACGTCGGCTTAGGGAACAGTGACAGGAAAGCCATCCAGCAGAAAAGAACCTGGGGGTGTTAGTTGACAGTGGGCTGAACACGTACCAGCAGTGTGCTCAGGTGGCCAAGAAGGCCAGTGTTATCTGGGCTTGTATCAGAAGTAGCATGGCCAGCAAGAGCAGAGAGGTGTCTGTCCCCTTGTACTCAGCGCTGGTGAGTCCACACCTCAAACACTGTATTCCGTTTTGTGCCTCTCACTACAAAAACACTGACTTGCTCAAATGTGTGCAGAGAAGTGCAACAAAGCTGGGCAAACAATGAGAAAACAATACTTACAGGGAGCAACTGAGGGAACTTGGGCTGTTTGGTCTGGAGAAGAACAGGCTGAGGGGTGGCCTCATTGATCTCTACAGCAACTGAAAGGTAGTTGCAGTGAGGATGGGTGTTGGTCTCTTTTCTGAGGTTACAAGTGATAGGATGAAAAGAAATGATGTTAAGTTGCACCAGGGGAGGTTTAGGTGCAGTATTCGGAAGAATTCTGCACAAGTATTGGAATGAACTGCCCAGGGAAATGCTGGAGGTAAAGAGATGTGTGGACATGGCACTAAGGGCCATACAGTGGAACTCAGTAGCTCAGCCCAACAGTTGGACTTGATGATCCTGAATGCCTTTTTCAGCCTAAACAATTCAGTGATTCTATGTTTCTGTATACCTATAACTAATCATGTATATACCTACACATACAAGTCTATGTGTTAATCCGTTGGTGTGTGTGTGTATTAGAACATATAGTGCTACAAGATATTTGTTCCTGAGCTCCACTAGTTTATGCATTTCTTTATCAGTGGAACATGTTTTGTGTGCTTTAAAGTTGACATTTCAAATGATTTCAGTGCAAAAGTGTTGACATACTGTTCGCCTGTATTCCCTTAAAACATACAGTAATTCAAGATCAAGGAGATTATTCTTATAACAAAGTAATGTCCTGGGAAGCATTGCTTCTGGGAACACAGTCAAGTGTTTGTTCAGTGACATCCAACTTTTCTGAATGTATCTGGCTCCGTATTGTCCTATTCCTAAAGAGCTGTATAGCTGTTATACCATCATGTATATTAAAAGCACGATTATACTTTTCACCTCAGTGTAGTTCATCTGTCTTTACAGATCTGTGTGTCAGTTATTTTAACTGGAACTGTCTCCCTAACTAGTACTTCACATACTCATATGGTATTTGCACGGCTTTCTGAATGCATCAGAATGGTAGTGCTGCCATGTCCTACTTCCACATTTGTGAAGTTTTTCAGTAATGGTGAATTCCCCAGAGCCTATCCAATGCAACTGGTAAAAAGATCAGCAAAAATGAGATCAGTGGATTTCTCACCCATTGTGGCGGGGACCCTTTAGTCAGCATTTGTTGATGTTGTGGCCATGCTGGTTTTGTGGGAAGTGATGCATGGTTTTGCAGTATGACCATATTAAAATACCTCCCAACTTCTAATGCAAGGAAAGTACTGTAGAAAACAGCAATAAAGAGAACAGTGAGCTTCATTTTTTCCCCAAATGATTTGTCTATCTTCCCTTCATGGTAGATTTCTGCTTGAGGACTCTATGATCTCAAAGATTATTTTAGTGGACAACTCAATTGTTGCACCTCCAGCTCAATGAACTCTGGTTCTTATTTAGCTGTAGATAGTAAAGCTGTTGTGTAGCACAGAATATTACAGCTACTTTATGTTCTGGGAGATGGAGAGGGGAACAAATAAACAACTCCCTTCACACATACTAGAACAGTAAATAACACATTTTCTTTTTCACAATTAAAAACACCTCTTTCCCACAATTGAAACTAAATTGCATCAAAACTGTGATTTCTTACAAATTAGGGGGGAAAAAAATCAGAAATAGTGGAATGTAAGAAAGATTAAGATTGTTTTGTCTTGTGTCAACCTGAATAGTAATGAAAAATAATCCCTTTAAATTAGCCTGGAGTAAAATCCTATTTTAGGAAAGTAAGGGCATATACATAATATATGTACAGATAATTTTAACCATAAATTTCCCTTACACCAATGAATCCAGAGACAAGTTAGGTATGGCAGATTAAAAAGCACCACTAGAGTTTAAGTTCTAATCAGTCAGTTTGTTTCTATCCTCCAAAGTGTAAAATCGGGCAAATAACCATGCCTTGAAAATTTTCAAGGGCTAATCCCTGAGGCATAGATGACATGAACCAATAACTTATTTATATTAATTTTATACATCCATCAGTGTTAAGACAGATGGGAGTGGTTACATCAGTGTAGTAAAGTGAGAAGCATCATTTCCAACATCCAGCACATAGTTTTGGCTGTATCAGAAATTTCATCATCTGGCAAGATGTATTTGAGCCAATACTGGGAATTCTTGACACTCCTTTAGATTTTGGCTTATATAAGCTGATTAATGGGTGGCACTGTTTCTGGCACACAATAGGTATATTTTTTATTTGTGGCAGATATTATAATGATAGTTTCTTTCATTAAATTTTAGCAATTATCTTTATTTAATAATTAATACACATATAATTTAATGCAGCACAAATTAAAATTATTATTCATTTTTCTGTAACGTTCAGAAAATACTTTCAGAGGACAAATGATAGTAATTGCTTACAAAATGCAGACATTAGTCAGAGTCTACATAGACATTGTCTTTGCAGTACTTAAGGGTCTGATCCTGCCAATATTTTACAACACAGTTTATTGTATTTCCTCTCAGTCTATCAAAAGACGCCAGGCAGATTTGATCTATGTTCCTGTAGGTTATAAACTAAAATGTCTGCATTAATTTTTGTTTGATACTTCACCTTGTACTGTGTACCAAACAGTGGTCAGGTTTCACCCTGAAATCCTTCAGCAGTCACCATTTAAATTACAGCATTAATTTTATGGAATAAAGTAATAGATGAATCTTCCATAGTTAGATAAACTCTGAGAGTTTTTCTCATGAAATTAGTAATGTGAAATGACCGTCTCATGAGCTACATAGAAACTTCCCATTAGCCACAGCTTTGCTGGCTAACACTTCACATTATTGAATGGGACAGAGATATTCCCTGAGCATCGCTGCTGTAGTTCTACATTAACCCTGCAGAGTCTTGCAGTATTTACACTGGCACAGAAAAAAGCTCATTCTGTTGTGAGACTGCTGGATCTTTCAGTGGTGACTCCTTAGGAAAACTGAACCTTCTACTTTCAGCCAAAACCCTTCATTTAAGCCAAAAGCTCATAACAATCAGTATAAAGTAAAGCTGTTCCGACACCATCATTTAGTAAGGCCTACATACCTTTCTGTAAAACATGATGTGCTACTCTACCTGTCTTCCAAAATCATGACACCATAGCAATTATACTTTCCCAGTGGAAAAATAATATAATTTTGGTTGATGAAGAATAGGTTGTTACATATGACCAAATAAAATTAAAAAAAACTTGTACATTCATCCCAAAAATTAAAAGGGAAAATATTAGCACTTTAGCCATCTTAATTTAAAATTCTTATTGTTCTGTCACATGAAGTACTCTCAAGTGCAAAATGTATGACGGCACATATAATATTAGGATGGGTCTTCCAGTGCAAGTGAGTACTTGCTGCCTTTAAAAGTGCTAATTATCAGAGAGCATGTATACTGGAATATTTGGGTTTTTTTGTGTGTGTAACCATTGGAGACCATGGCATTTTCAGTTCAGATGTTTCGTACCCACAGATAGTATCTATGTTTTGGCTGACTTTTCAGTCAATAAATAAATAAATAGGAAAGGAGTGGCAAAGTGGCAAAGGCACTGAGTTTTTAATAAAAGAGTAACAGCTTTTCATCTCCCTTACTCAGCAGCTGGAAAAGACTGAAACATCAAAGAAGCATAGGAAGAAGATGTAGAAAACCTAGAAGGAAAACAAGAGAAAACAAAAAATAAGCTTCTCTTAGCTGTTTCCTTACCAGGTGTTGTGTTTTCCAGCTTCAGCACCAAATCTGCAAGTAGTTAATATGATGAGGATTTGCAGATTTGGTACAAAGGACCTTCTGCTGTAAGAGGACCTTCTGGTTAAACCTATTGTTTATCAATGGTTATAAATGTCTCAGGCCATTTGGATTTCAGCCCACAGCTCTTCCACAGTTATTCTATTTCTCTATCTCTTACTGTTTGGAGCAAAGAAGAAAATTACAAAAAAATGACAGTATCCATTCTGAAATGAAAAAGAAATTGGTTATTATGGCTTAGTTGCTTCCCTGGGGACATTTGACTGTTTTATGTAAACTTCAAATGCCACAAAGCAGGATGTTAAAACAAGTGTCTGTGGGGAAAAGGCCTGACTTGGGAAGAAGATCAGGGAGCTTTATAAAAGAAATGTCTTTCCTCACCTTGGGAAAGATGCTTATTGTGACATGAGCAACTCCTACATGTTACATCATACATGCATGGCTGTCCTATATAAAAATTGTCTGTTTGCATTATGTTGTTAAGGAGCCTTGTCTCGGGCCTAACTAAGTTAGCAGAATACCTCCTTTGGCTACTGCAGATGCTGTTGCAGGGCCTCTGTGCCCTGTGGATTGATATGATCAAGGTGGTGGATGCAATTCTCAGCAAAGCCAAGCAAAAAAAAAACCAAGTGTACTCCTAGAACTTGTAACTTTAGAGCTCTTCACTGACATCAGCAAGAAGCTCAGTATTTGTGCAAGGGACCAGGTCCTCTGATGATGCACAATCTCCTAACTGAGATTGTAAAAACTTGTTAATTTGACATATCCATAGTAAAAACAAACTGAAAGACTTGTCAGTGGTGTGCATACCTGGCCTTAAAATACTGCATCTTAAAATGTTGTCTTCCATAAGCCTCAGGACATTTTTGGTTGTTTTATATGTTTAATGCAGTAAGACGCTCGTGGTTTTCCTTTATTTTTTCCCCACTCCGCTGCTTCTAGAAAATCTTCAAATAACTTCATGGCTCCAAAAATTCCCTCCAAATTTCCACTTGGCTGCAAAATTCTGCTTTACTTCCTATCCTAAACTACTGCATAATGGTGTGCCATGGTCTGCTGAACAGCTGCTGAGCTTGTCCTTGTCTCTGACTAGTATTCTAGTCCTGAATGGTGCTGATCACATCCTCACGTTTAGACATAGGGATCAAGTTTCTTATTGCCAAAACTTCTACTGGGAGATTTTTACTCTCTAGTAAGCTGACCTTATATAATTCATGTGCTATTTTATTCATAACATGGTTTGAGAAAAGTATTTCAAAGAACCTGTCACCATGCTAATGGACTGAAACATCTTCGAGACTCTTTTTCCCCTCTTAAAAAAATCATTCTGTTGATTTAAATTCAACTTGCCTAACGCTTCTGAGCACACAGTGAAGCTTGTTTTAAAGAGATTTTGCTTGCCTTGGGTTTCTCAAACTCTTGACTCCATCTCTGACTCATTGCACGTGGGAGTATTTGCAAAATTCTTAGTCTTTGATTGACATCACCATTGTTTCCTTGCTATTTTTATCTACCTTGTCAGGGCTAGCACAGTGCATCATGTCAATTCTGAGTCAATTCTTCATCAGTGTTATGCAGCTTGAAGGTATTAGTGAGGTCTTTAAATCTGCTTAGTTGATCTTTATGTGGAAGATTAAATAAATGCTGCTTGCATTAGAACTGGTAAATCTGAAAGATTTCTAGCCTTCATTCTTTGCCTCACCAGCAGTAAGGTGCTTTGCAGGATTTCAGCCATTGCCTACGCAACGTTTATATGTATTTATTGGTATTCTCATGATTCATCACAGAAGAGGGAGAGTTGCAGGGAAGTAGTGAGGAAAGAGAAGGATAAAGATAAAACTGTACCCTGCCACAGTTTTCTCGGGTAACTTTCTGCATATCACTTGGCTTTTCCATCCCTCTTGTCCATGTCTGTGGCTGGAGATTCAGCATGCATTTCTCTCTGACATTCAGAACTCAGTTAATGCCTGCTGTTGAGGTGGAACAAGAGCAAAGTTTAAATAAATCCTGAGGGAGAACCTGAAAAGTGGGGTTAACCTCTATTCTGTTGCTGTCATCAAGAAGGGACCTGTAAATATATAGGTTACTATTATGTTTAATTAAATCCTGAAGACTCCAGGCAGTATGGCCCAAATCCAGCTTCCACCTCTGCAGGCTTTGAAGTGCTGGAGGAAGCGTGTCCTATGTTAGCGTAATCAATTTATTCTCACAAGGTGAGAGTACTTTAATGAAGGAAAGGATGATCAATGGATCTTTTCCAGCATGCTTGGCTTTGCTTCACAAGTGTTCTCATTACTGGCGTTAAACCAAGCCAAAGAATCCACTTATCCACACAAATGCTCCTTACTCATGGTGGGAGGTAAAAGAAGATGGTGGAGTGAGAGGAAGAGATCACATTTCCTCAGTTTTCCATCCCACAGTGTTATGTTCTATTCAGTTTCCTAGTGTACGGGTCTTTCCAAAATTTCACATTTTATTTTTGTTGTTGTTGTTGGGACTCTGAATTTTCTTTGTTGCCTATTTGACCCCCAAAACTATTTGTATTCTTGCCCTTGCAAACAGCTGCAGGATTTTGCCCAAGGAATAGTGCTACAATCAGAGCACATGGAATCTGATGCATGAACTAGTTTTAAATGGCTCAGCAACCACTTGCTGAAAACCCTGCTCAGACAGCTGGTCCTTGTGGTAAGGCAGCCTCAATCACATGCTCATTACTACTTCAGCTCTATTCCCTGCTCATACATGGAGGACTTCCTATTAGACAGCTTTATGTTCTTGGCACAAGAACCAAATGCTGGAGCAAATCTCTTCCAACTGATCATACTACACTTAACAACTTCCGCCACTTGATTACTGAGGAAATTATTAGAAGAAGAAAGTGTGTAGATCTTTCATCATGCCTGCCTTAAGTAAAGGGAGGTCAGGAATGGTAAGAGGAGGAGAGGCTTGAGCAGTCATTTAACTTTCTTAAAAGTTCTTTTTTTCACTCTTTTCTCTATCTTACTTATTGTCTGCTACCTAATTACTTCCATATCAAGTTCTTTAACCCAGTGTGCAACCTCCTGCAGGCTTTTAAAGCTTTATGCAAGTCTGCATCTGGAAGCTGAAGTTGTTTTCTCTATTCAAAAATCTGGAGTATTTCACCTTCAGACCCAGATGCATTACAGCTAAGACTTTGACCCACACTTGATGTGTCTTATTCTTTTCCTACTGATGTTAATGAAACTGCACAGGTTGTCTACAAACATGATTTTTTCTGAAGCTGGTTCTTTAAAGTGCTCACTTGTGGTCCACTCTATATGAAACAATAGAAACTGCAATTACCAGTGAGGGCTTAGGTCATTTCAGGTACTTATTACTGAGACTTTGGATGGGTAGTGCATGAAGTTGATTGCCAGGGAATGAGGATGTCCCTCAACTCAAGAAATGAAAATGCCTTTCTCATACCTGCAATACAAGATATTGTTTCTATTCTTTGGAGCAGATTTCTGAGGTTTCAAGTTTCTGTTGCTGTATTTTAATTCATACAGAGAAAGAAAGTAGTTAAAAGAACATAGGGAGAGTCGGAGTCTCTGTCACTGTGGAAATGAAAAGGACTCTTCAGCTTCACATAATGGGGAGAAAATCTCTTTGACAAGTATTCAGTCTCTTACCTGGTGCTGAATTTAGTGTTGGATGAAGCAAATATGGAAACAGTTATAATCAGTGTCTATTTCAGATAACAACATTTATTGGGCTCAATAAAGAGGTTTTAAAAACTCACATTACGCTACATTTTGTTTCAGCTCTCCTTGCTTCTGTCTTCAATCTGTCTACATAGGCAAGGGCCCTGTTTTCTGAAAACTTTTTCAGGTATCAGAGCCTAATCTTGCACGTGCGGCATTGTGCTCAGTACTCAATTCAAGCACAATCAAGAGGGACGATATTTGGAAGCTAAAACAATCTTTATACATACAAACCAAGTAGTTTGTTAGCTAAATGCCAACTATTGTATTTGTAACTGCTGATACCTGCATACTTGAGGCTAAGACTGACAGGTCAAGCCTTTTGGCTACAATTTTAAAGAGCCTAGGAGTGTATATGCATAATTCCCAGTAACCGAAAAGTAAACTGGTCACCCAGATCCTTCAGTCAGCTTTGAAGATATCTTTGCAAAATCCAATCCACTTCTTTTTTGTTTTATGAGCGTAGAGAATATTGGACAAATTTTGGAACCAATTCTTCTGAAAGAATGAGCATTTGAACCAAACAGCAAGCTTAGACGAATGAATGTGTTTGGCCAGGGAAAGAGGCAAAAGATGTTCTCATTTCTTAAAGGATGGGGAAAGAGTCATCCTGAGGAGGAAGGAAGGCTAGAATACGACTGATAGGGTTCTTTCCAGCTCCCACATACAAGCTAAGTATGATGATCTGCCTCACGGCCCTAGAGTTCTTACAACAGTTTCAAAAAGAGTGTGCTTCTTTTCTTCGCAGCAAAGTTTTCCAATAGCATGAAAATGCCCCGTCGATGAGGTGTGGACTTCTTTTCTTGATTTTATTTTTCCCCCTCGACTATTGGCTATTGCAATATTCCATTTTGTTTCATATTTTCTATGCTATGTAATTTGAGCCTTGTACACAGTGTTAATACATGCAATAATTATAATTCTCCTTGACTGCATCATATTTAAAGGTGTAAGCTTCTCAATCCATCTCCTTGAGGCAGATTACCCAGGAGACAACCCGCACATTACAGATGGAGCTGCTCTGATCCCATTAACTGAACAGTGAGGGGAGCATTTGATTCACAGACTCCAGAGCCTAGTGAAACCCTGATCTCATTAAAAGCAAAGCTGGCAAGGCTGTACCATTGGGGTGCCACTTTGGGTGTACCTTTGAACTTCAGGCTGCATCCAGTGGGTAAGCATTGAGTGGAGATGGGACTGAGACACTGGGATGAGGTCTCTCACACCATATCCACCTGTGCCCGTGAACTTCTGATCCTTCCTGCCAGACACCTCTCAGCAATTTCTGAACATGCCAGGGGGTTCAAAACACCAAAGTGAGGCGCAGAAGGAAAATAAAAGAGCAGACAACTTGAAGCCAAGTGGTTTAATTAAATAATCTATATATTTACCAGTGATAATTCTACCGTAAGAAGCCTCCAGGGTTAGACATTTTATAGGGATTTTAATTCCTTAATTTGGAAGGTTTGGAGCCCTGGAGAGAGTACCTTTTTCTTTTTCTTTTTCTTTTTCTTTTTCTTTTTCTTTTTCTTTTTCTTTTTCTTTTTCTTTTTCTTTTTCTTTTTCTTTTTCTTTTTCTTTTTCTTTTGAGTGATTTTGTAGAATTGTCACAATGCAAGGCTTGTCTTTTGGGCTGTTTGCTGTCAAAACAAACATCCGTCAAGGACAAGCTGTAGGAGAGTTTTAATGCATACATATCCCTTTGTCATATTGCATCATGTAGCTCATCGATTTTGGCAGTGCTGATACACACGCTGATCTGGAGACTTAAGAAATTTGGATTATATCTAAGGCTTTGCCAACAATGCCTGCATTTTCCATGACTAAGAGAAGAGCCTTTTTTTAGCAAAGTTTGCAATTTGCTGTGCAATTTCCTGCCACGGATAAAACTATTCTGTTTAAGAATTAGGTACTGAGTATAGATAGGTCACGTTGTAATTCTGGATGCGGGTCAATATTTTGCATTGAGTAGCACCAATTCTGAAGATGAACTTAAAAATAAAAACAATATTGATCTCCCTTCCCCTCTCTGCTTCTTTGTTCCAAATGATCTAATTAAAAACAAAACAACAACACACACACACACACACACACAACACCCCTCCTCCCCCCAAAACTCCTTACATATTCATCATCTCTAAAGTTAACCTCAAATATATTTTCCTCTTTTCTCTCCTTTTCTTTTTCCATCCACACGCATACAACTTTTGCTATTCCTGTGAAAAATGAATATCCTAATGTCCTGTTTAACTGGTAGCCTTATTCAAAGACTGCCTTGATTATAAATAACATAATGGCAGCAGATACCAATTTTTCTCTTTTCTCTACAGTCTTTGATAAAATTGCAGAGATCTTTCTAGACTAAAAGGGAGTGGGATCACAGCATTATTTTTTTTTTTCTTGTGGACATCTTTAGAGAAGAAAGCAAAGACACACTAAATGACTAAACTAAATGAGAGCTAAGCTTACTTTGGGGAGAAAGGGAATCAGAAGCTAGAAACAATATTTGCTCTAAGGAGAGATGTGCTAAAGATTGTTTTGTCCCACAAGCACTCTGTCCTTGAGCATCCTCATGAGAGCGAAGGGAGAGAAATCAGCCAAGTAACATCTGCTGTTTAAGTCAGGAAACTTTTGTACAGCTAAGGAAAAGTAAGAGCACTCCATTCAGATAGCTGGCAATACCATGTTGCTGTGAAGGGCAATATCTTTTTAATGTCTACAGAGTTACTGTATATTGCTGTAAGAATAGATCAGATGGATTTTGTGAGGCTGGGACAAATGCCCAGAGTGATCTGCTGAGACGGATTCCAATGTGGAGTAGCTAGCTGCCCTACAGGGGATGGGAAAGCTGCTCCAAGAGGTCAGGTCAGGTTCTGCTGCCAGACACAGTCACTGCATCCCCGACATAGAAAATCACAAGGATAGAAGGGATAAGATCAGAAATGCATTTTAATATACATATATAAAAATTAATTTGCTACCTAATTTGCATATCCATTTTGTAAAGCTATTTTTTATGTTTTAAAAGTCTGTATGTTTTCTTTCTTTCTTTCTTTCTTTCTTTCTTTCTTTCTTTCTTTCTTTCTTTCTTTCTTTCTTTCTTTCTTTCTTTCTTTCTTTCTTTCTTTCTTTCTTTCTTTTTTTTTTCTCTTGCCTTTAAGTATCTCATTCAAACAGTAGGCAGAACTACCTCAACTGCTGCTAGACTGGGTTCCTTTGGGTTCCTCTTGCAGCTGCGTTTTCCTGGTAAACACTTTTTCCTTAAAACTATATTGCCTGTTGACAGGAACAACACGGTATTATTTTGTATGAGGATTACAACTAGCAGAACATGTCACTATGCCAGCATACTTTGAAAATACCTGCCATTTGATTAAATCCAGTTCACTGCGGGGGTAAAACTAATACTTATGGATCCGTATTTTGAAAAAGGCAAGGAGAGGTCATTGCTGACAACAGTGTTTTAGCCTCTGTCCAAAGCCAATGCATGTGGGAGAGATCAGAGACAAAGAAAACATCTCAAATTTCCTTCTACTTCAGTTGCTAAGTTTTAGAAGGAGGCTGCCTGGATCCACCCTTAGCACATCAGCAACCCTGGGATGACCATATCAGCATAGTGGTTTACTTACTTATTTATTTATTTTTCTTGGAGAAATACTACAGAGCTGGATGAAAGCAATGCGTCCTGCCCTGCTCCTCCCCACATCCCGGGAAGCCTCTCAGTTCAGACTCAGCTCCAAGTGTCTCCACTGTTGTCCTCAAGGTAGCAGAGCAGAGTTGCTGGAGAGCTGATACTTTCTGAGCATAGTGGGGTTGAGTTTTGTGGAAAGAGGGTATTTCCCTGTATGCAGCAGGATAGACAATGCAGGCCAGCAATAACACGCACCCGTTGTACATCATGAAAGAGGCTTCTCCACAAAGAGTATCGTTTGTTTTCCTTTGTGTCTTCCCAGCTGCCAGATGCAGGCTTCTTCTGCCTCTCCCTTCTCATCGCCAGCTCCCACTCAGCATGCCTCCTTAGCACGTTCCGTGATGGTGACACAAACTCCATTGAACCCTGTTGGAGTCTGAAATTTCCCAGCATGAGACAAATAAACAGCATTTTTTTTCCTTTTTTTTTTTTTCCTTTTCTTTTTTTCCTTTTTGTTTCAATTCCCAAACTGACATGCTGTAAAATAAAATAAACGAGAATTCTGAAACTTACGTTGATCAACACTAGTGTGGTATGCAGAAAATATGTTGTGAAACAAATGCTTTGAATTAGGACACATGCAAAGGCTCAGGGCTGATTAATAGCTACTGTAGTCAAAGACTTCTGAGATTTTTTCTAATGCTGTGAGCCAGGATAGAATTTCAAACATATTAATTAGCAATAGTGTACATGTTTGTTGTTGAACCATTAAGCATAGGAAAGTGCTAGAACAAGCCAAGAAATACTTTTGGATACTCTGTCACAGAGAAATCAAAGCAAGAGTACAACTGTCAGTCTTTGAATTAATTGCTCTGTGGGAGTGGGCAGCTTTGAAGATAGGGAGGAATGAAAGACTGATAGACGAATGATAGATTTCATTTGCTAGTCATGCACCAATATTTGACTGATGGATTGATCCAGCTTGACTGATGAAAAGCTCTATCAGCCCCATGCTTCATCAAGATACAAACATGTGCAATCTGGTTAGAAATTTCATCTGTGCAAAATAACTGATCTAGAGGTATACAAATAGCATCTCCTCAGCAACTGTGAGAATTTCTTACTGTACAGATAATCACTTTCTCTTTAAGGCTTTGAATTTTTGCATCGACCTGGATAGACTTGATCGATGGGCCAAGATGAACGGAATGAGTTTCAATAGGGCCAAGTGTCGGGTCCTGCATTTTGGTCACAACAACCCCAGGCAACCCTACAGGCTTGGGGAAGTGTGGCTGGAAAGCTCCCAGATGGAAAGGGATGTTGGTGTGCTGATGGACAGTCAGCTGAATATGAGCCAGCAGTGTGCCCAGGTGGCCAAGAGGGACAATGGCATCCTGGCTTGTATCAAGACTGGTGTGGTGAGCAGGACTAGGGAAGTCATCCTGCCTCTGTACTCGGCATGGGTGAAGCCTCACCTCGAGTACTGTGTTCAGTTTTGGGCACCTCAGAACAGGAAAGACATGGAGGTACTGGAACAGGTCCAGAGAAGGGCAACAAGGCTCGTGAAGGTCTTGGAGAACCAGCCCTATGAGGAGAGGCTAAGGAAGCTGGGGCTGTTTAGTCTGGGGAAAAGGAGGCTGAGGGAAGACCTTATCGCGCTCTTCCAGTACCTGAAAGGTTCTTACAGTGAGAGTGGGGCAGGTCTCTTCTCACTAGTGACAAGTGACAGGACAAGGGGAAATGGCCTCAAGTCGCGCCAGGGCAAGTTTAGGTTGGATATTAGGAAGAATTTCTTTACAGAAAGGGTGGTTAGGTACTGGAATGGGCTCCCCAGGGAGGTGGTTGAATCGCCATCCCTGGATGTGTTTAAGAGCCGTTTGGATGTGGTACTCAGGGATATGATTTAGCAGAGGGTTTTTAGAGTTAGGGTACTGGTTAGGCTGCGGTTGGACTTGATGATCTTCAAGGTCTTTTCCAACCTGGGTTATTCTAAGATTCTATGATTCTGTGATTGTATGATATAAATTTGAGAAATACTAACGTTATGTTAGCAACATATCCATTAGGAACGACTTGTATACTTGTTCTTTTCTACCTCTTGTTGGACTAGAATTCCAAAGGATAAAGACAGAGAGAGAATAGAAAATTATTGAGCCTCTAATAATCATCTGTTCACACAAAGTTGCTTGCAGGTAATAAATTGGCTGCCACCCAGAAAAAAATCACCTGCCAGTAACTAAGTAACTGATTGTCTGACAAAGAAATCTGGCAATTACAAAGGAAAAGCTCTTCTGTCATCTCATTTATTGAGACGGAGAAGTGCTCGGCTACCTCGTTGGTTGCATGAATGAAATGGGATGCTAGGTGGTCAAGGTGGAGTCATACAAGTATTTGTGCAAAGGCAAGGACAAGAACCTGAATGGCTTGGTAGATTCAGATAAATGCTTAAGAATGGAGAGAAAACTCAGGAAGTGAGTGGATATGTTTATTTCAGTATTTGCATGGGCTCTGCTTGTCTTTTAGCCCTAACTTTAGGCTAATGGCTTAAATGATGTTTGAAAAGTTGTGTTACATGTTTTACGGAATCTATGAAGAGATGAACTATAAATCAGAGCTATTACAAAGGTGGTGAAAGATTATGAGCTTAAACAACTGGGTTACGGAGAGGGTGCAGCACTGATCCCATTGGATACGCTTCTGAGTGACATTCTCCATGTCACTTTGTATGTATCAAAACTCTTGGGCCAGAGAGCACGAATTAAGAGTACTGAAACAGGCTGCAGTCAAGAGAAACAGAAAAGCATGCTTGTCCAGTATGGTGAGACCCACCATCGCAGACTTGAAGGTGTTTGCCAAAGGGCAAATGTTGATAGGACTGAGGAGTTTCTCCATCTAGTTTATCTCCTGAATTAGAGCCAAAGCAAGTATTCTGATGTGCTCTTGAGCTCTAATTCAGGACAGGAGATACATACTTGGGATGAAAAAACATGTCTATGAAACTGCTCTGCAAGACAATCCTGATGGGAAATATCTTCAGTTCGGTCCCCTTCTGGTCTGAGAAGTTCTCTAGCAGTTATCAGCAGTAAGAGACCTACCTTTTGCTGCCCCTGGGAGAAATGAGTCTCGAAAAAAATAAAAAAAATAAAAAAAAAGCTACTGTTTGTTTCAAGCCAAGAGTGGTAAGGCAGGGGCAGGAGTTACTGAAGATACATCCAGAAATTGTATTGTTAAGGCTCCATCTCCTGGAATCATGAGATTATGCAAAACACTCATGGTTTCATGGCTTATTCTTCTAAAGCATGGCTGAAAAGGCAAGTTGGAGATGAGAACTGAAGACTGGAAAGCACAAGGCAAGCAAAGGATACTCCTGGGTTTGTTGGCTGAATCTCCTGATTCAGGTGAGGAGCTATGGGAGCATTCAGAAAGGCTTTTCTTCAGCAGTAGTGAATGCTTCTGCAAATGGATCTCTGTAGGAAGACCTGGTGATTTCTACTGCTGTTCATCAGCTGTTCACAAATCCATCACCACCAGTGTGACACTGCCACACAGGCTTGCCCTTCTGGTTCTAAAGCCAAACGTTTTGCATTGCTTAACACAACACATTTCCATCTGAAAAATGGAAGACAACCTGTGATTATTCCAGTGCCTAAAAGGTCATGTTGGGTCTCTGTAAGTAAGGAGATCAAAGTGATAATGAGATCTTAAGTGGCACTCGAGGGAGCTATAGTTTTATGATAACGCGGGAGATTTCTCATATTCTCTGTTTTAATTGGTATGCAACATGCTGCTCACTTATGGCTGTTCATTTCTTAATGATTTCCTTGATAAACAAACAAAATGCTGCATTTTTTGTTGTCCAGTAGCAATTTATAATCAAGATGCAAGAAATTGGCATCCTAATCATTTACCCCCCCCCCCCCAAACCTTTTCTCTACTGTTTTTGAAGGGTGATTGGAAATACATTGTTTTGCTTTCTAAGCTATAAAAGCATTTTTAAAAGTTCAAATATACTTAATCCATAAAACTAATTTACAGCCATGCAAGAAGGAGAAACAAAGGTTACCAATTAATGGCATGAGTTATTTAAAAATGACTGAGGTAGGCACTTTTCCTCCTGATTTTTGATGACTTTTCACATGCAAATGTTGGCCTACATTGTACATGAGCTTACAAAAAATAGACCCGTGCAGATATGGAAATCATTGCCCAGTTCTGTAAAGAGAAATTTAATATGCACTCTGACTAAACTGTAATGCTATGGTAACCTAAAGTACATCTGTTATGCATGAGCATTACCCTAAGCATGTGAATGGCTGTGAAAAGTGTTGAGAAAAATTCTGGAACTAGTAAAATAAATGCCCAAACTTCCCATTGACTTTGGACAAGGAACAGGCTTCCACTGCATTATAATGTTTAACAACTGGCACTCCTAATGATAGATTGACCAAAAGCCATTTTATTTAATGGGTGGTGTTACTTCACTCACCTGAAGTGCTAGCTTGTTTTGTTTTTTACTTCTTTAAATGGGATTACTTTCCCCTCTCATAGCTATTATTTCCCCTCTCATAGCTATTAAATACGTTATTTGTTAAAGAGTCCCAGTTAGTATGAGTGCTGCTTCAAAAGTAATAGCTTCTATTTTATGATGTTGGCCAATATACTAGTGGTGGATATGTGTGGTATGGTAGTGGAGGTGGAACCTTTCCACCAGTGTTCCATTCCATTTTGTTGCTGTGTGAAAGATGGCAGCAGAGGGGCTGTCTAACAGATTGGCATCTGACACAGAAGAGCAAAGGTGTGGAATTTAATTTCTTCATGCAGAAAAAAAATGGCACTTGTTGACATTCACTGATGCTTGCTGAGTGTTTATGGAGAGCAAACAGTGACGTGAGCACAGTGAAGCGATGGGTGGTGTGTTTCAGCACTGGCAACAGTGATGGTCACCTCTGCTCATGCAGGTCATTAAGAGCATGGCATGCTGGCTCTTGTTCATTACTGGCAAAAACGCATAGCTAATGGTGGTGACTATGTTGAAAAATAGTGTTTTGTAGCTGAGAATTTTCTCTGTGGAAATAAATAGGAGGCATTACTTTCGGAGAGACCTATATACAGTATCATCTTCATACGTGTTTAATATCAAAGTTCACTGAAGCCCATCTGCTGAATAGTGGGCAACTGAAAAATGTTTTTATTAATTTAGGCACATACCTTGTGATTTGGCTTGATTTAACTAATGTAACAGTGACAGGGCATAATAATGTCTTTATTTGATTATATTTTCTTAATGATCACAGAATCACAGAACCATAGGGGCTGGAAGGGATCTCTGGAGGTCATCTAGTCTAACCTCCTGCTAAAGCCGGTCCCCTATAAGACTGCACAGGAGAATGTCCAGGCAGTATTTTGAGTCTTTCCAGAGATGATTCCACATTAGTGATGAAATCAAGAGATTTCAGTGATAACAATCACTGAAATTTGCCTGAAATGTCTGGGTCTACAGCAATGTTACAAAAGAATCCTGTTGGTGAACACATATTTTGGAATGCAATTGTAAGGGAGGACAGTGATGGGAGCTCATACACTGCAGAGCAGTCAACAGTCGGTCACATCCTGAAATGAGAAAATAAATGCTTGCTAACAGAGTTTCCTAGACATACTGAGGAAGAACTTCTGTGACCCCAGGGAGTAAGTCCTGCCCAAGTATGTCATTTTATGTGAATAATTTTGAAGCCTTGATCTTCTAATACAAGCTTGATTTTATCTGTGCAAACACTATTGCTTTATTAGGTACACTGAGCTCTAGATCACAGCCCGGGAGAGGGAGGGGGGAAAGGGTTAAGAGCTACTGCTTATTCACATCTTTAAAGGAATCCCTTATGAAATCTTTAAGGCATTATGTTCAGGGAGAAGAAATTATCTGTTGCCCAAAAGGTTCAATGCAGAGTAGCTGAGTTATTTTAATTAGTAGAAATGTTGGTGTTTTTTTTTTACCTCTCTTTCTTTACCTCTCTTTCTCTCTTTTTTCTCTCTCTCCCTTTTCTTCTCTCTCCTTTTTCTTTTATCTCTTTTTTTTTTTCTCTCTCCTTTTTCTCCCCTTTTCTCTGTCACTCTCCCTCTTTTTTTTCTTCCTTACTTTCTTTTTACTTCCCTCTTTTTTTTCCTTCCCTTCTTTCTGTCTGTCTCGCACAATTTGTTTGGGTTTTTTTCCTACGCCCTACGAAAAAAAGAATATATCACAAAATATTCTGGATGGACTGCAGCTTCACAAGGAGAATAATAGGCATAATAACTATCATACACTTAGAGAGGAAAAGAAGCATTCTGGGTATATCTGTCTCCCTATAGATGCTGTTCCATTTTTATTCAAGTGGAAATTGCAAGAGTTGTGTAGATGGGTCCTCTGAAGATCTCTGAATCAAGCCAATTTTAATTAATCTTATCAATCATTTCAGAATAATCAAATTAATGAAAAAAATGTGGTTGACTCTTTGATTCCAGCAGCAGCTACATTTTATCATATGAAAAAATGGCTTTTTCCTTTGTATTTCAAATGACTGAAATTTGAAAAATAGATTTGTTAACTTCATAAAGGGCAGTAAATGTTATTACAAAAGTGGTTGGTTAACTTGTCACTGTTCTGTTCTGAGGCATGGAGTAACACCCGCAATGGGATTATTGATATAAATAGCGTCTTTTTAGGAGGAGGAAGGCAACATGTTCCTTTGCAGCGGTTCATTTATTAAAACCTCAAGTAATCTTCACCCTTTCATGAGACGGGAGCTCCCTGAAAGTAAAGGGTATATTAATGAAAGGAATATAACTCATTCAGCTCGGAGATATTATATCACTCTTTAGGATATAACTATGGATTTTTGATGGAATCAGGTGTATGATGAAGAGCCCGATAGCTGTGTGGTACTCTGAAAAAGCAATGGGAATACCTAGCCCATCTGCTAACTACAATTTAATAGCTTGACTTCTGGCACATTGCTGGCAGAGAAAGTGACAAGCACTGCTTTATACACCGAGCAGTGTGTGCTCTACATTAGTTCCATTTTATTTAGATAGTAAACTCCTTAGGGCAAGGTATCTTTGTGAGCTGTGTTTGTCAAGTACTTTGCACGGTGGGGCTCTGCTTTGTGACTGGATGTTTTTACACCACACAGAGATGCCCAAGACAACAGCACCTGGGCTCCTGCTGGGAGCAGAGACAGCAGTATACTGCTGTGCCACATTGCTAAAAAAGCGTCTGCTTCTTGCAGGCCTCTAACAAGCACCACCTGCCACCCCAGTGCCACCATATCACTTTGGGATCCATCTTGGTACAGCTGTACGGCATAGAGCTGTGCCACATGGATTGTGCCAGCTTTGATCTTCACTAGCTCAGGCCCAATATAGAATGGCATGTGACTCCTGCAAACATCTCTCTCTCTGACCTGGATCCTAAGCACTGGCAGGCTCTTCTGCTGGACTTGTCCAAGCCACTCCAGACTTCCCACCTATCTGGACCTTGATTCCGCCATGTGCTTGACTTCACTAAAATCTTAGACATGGAAGCTGCAGGAGGGATTTCATCAGACTAGCTCACCTGTCTAATCTTTTTAACTACATTACAGTGTTGTTTTGATTGTGGGCCTGATCATTCTGTGCTTTACAGAGTCTTGCTCAGACTGGTTTCAGTGGGACTGAAGGGCCTTTCTATAGAAGGCTGTTTCTATAAGAATTTGTCTCAAGTTTTGGAGTGCTTTAATATTTACAGTGCTCGTAGGGATTTACTGATGTCCCGCAGATCCAAAGAGTACTGCCTGCCTGCTGTGAATCTGTGTTCTGGGGCTATCCTACCTACATGTTCTCAGTGCACATTCTGGATTTCCATTCTCTGTCCCTGCAGTGAGCATTTCACCAGAAAGCACTGTATCACAATATCATTAAATATAACCCTACTCTGAGCCCTGGGGCAGTGGGATTGCAGTGCTGTCCATGGGGAAAAGTTCTTCCACATCTCCTTCATTCCCAACCAAAAGATCTTCCACTTCTTCATCCCCATCCAATCTGTTCCTACTGCATCCAAGTCCTGTTCCTGGGGGACATCACCATGTTCACACACTGCAGTACAGCAAAACCCACAGAGTTTCCAGCAAACTTTCTACCTTCTTTGATTTGTTGTATATTTCCTTTTTTGTTTCTACAGAGGGAAGTGCTGCACACTGTCAACATGGGGGGAGATTTTCAAAGTAAATGGGATATTCAGAAGGTTACATGACACTGACCTTGCTACTGGACCTTGCCACTGATTTACTGATCCTTGGTTCGGGAACATCCAGCAGCTTGGCCAGTGCAGTAATGACACGTCACATTGAAGAGTCTTTCTTGACTAACTGGTGATGCCAATATTATGATGTGCTAACATTACAGTAACACTCATGGCATTAGTCTTGTGTCTTCCTCTTTTTATGGCATTTATATTTTTCTACCTCTGGTTTTCACCATTCCCATTGTTTTTATATAAGTTGCCCTGAAGCTACAAGACTTCTACCAGCACTTCTCGCCAATAAGAAAAGGTGAAAGAGAAGCTGAAGATAGACATATGCTTCTATTCTAAGAATGGCTCCTCTGCTGTGCCAATTTTGGGGTTGTAGAAAGAGAGCAGGTGAGGAAGGAGCACCATGTTAGTGTGGAGAAAATCCCGTGTCACAAGGGACTTGGGCAGAGACCAAGATCCAGGTATCCCCTGTAACAATTTGCTAAAATCCTTTCCAGGGAAGGCTGCAATAACTCAGTATCAAACAGTTTTGTTTTTCTTAATCTTTTTCTTTTTGTTGTTATTTTTTTCCAAAGGACTCTAATGTAACTTCGAAACACTATGCCACACAAATATCAAACAGAAGTAAAATAAATATTTTTGCCATTTCCAATCATCCTAATTGAATGTGAAGTCTGTGTATAGAACTGTAATTCTGTCCAGAGGCTGCTTGTCAAGTCATGTTTTTATTGTAATTACCTGATTTGTTCAGCTTTAATCATATTTACTTTTGAAGGTCAGCTGTCCTGCTCTGAAATGGTTAGTGAAGGCTGTGAGAATATGCAACACCCATAGGGAGAAAAGCAGTGGGCACACAAACTCCTTTAATTTGGACTTCACAGCAATGGAAGTAGTATTTTCCTTCACTTCTTAGCAGTTCATATTTCATCATCAATACTTTTTGTTATATGTTCCACAGGAACTCTTAGAAGTGCTGCTCGTGACTGTGTTCCAGTGCACAATGTGATATATACATCTACAGTCAGTCAACCCCTTGCTATAATTTAAAGCAGCAAAAGAAAGCTTGAGAGAAACAGTATCCTTCTCTTCATAACACTGATATATCACTGAAAGCATGGAAGTTTCTGCTGTAGCCTTCCATCTCTGATCAACAACAAAATCACAGTTGTCTGTTCTGCTTACATTAGAGGAGCATAGGTGAGTGCATCATGTTCAGTCCTCCTGTCCTAGCAAGGCATGTATTCAGAAACACTGAAACACTGTCTCTGTGCTCCAGAATTATAGAATCATAGAAAAATAGAATGGCCTGGGTTGAAAAGGACCACAATGATCATCCAGTTTCAACCCCCCTGCCATGTGCAAGGTCACCAACCACCAGGACAGACTGCCCAGAGCCACATCCAGCCTGGCCTTGAATGCCTCCAGCGATGGGGCATCCACAACTTCCTTGGGCAGCCTGTTGCAGTGCATAACCACTCTCCGTGTGAAAAACTTCCTCCTAATATCCAACCTATACATCCCCTATCTCAGTTTAAAACCATTCCCCCTTACCCCATCACTACCCACCTTCATAAACAGTTGCACCCTCTCCTGTTTATATGCTCTTTTCAAGTACTGGAAGGCCACAATGAGATCTCCCTAAAGCCTTCTCTTCTCCAAGCTAAACAAGCCCAGTTCCCTCAATCTTTCTTCACAGGAGAGGTGCTCCAGCCCTCTGATCATCTTAGTGGCCCCTCTCTGGATCTGCTCCAAGAGTTCCACAAGGAGATTTTGCTATAGACTGGAAGAAGACAAGTAAGATAAAAAATGAGCACTTAAACACAGTCAAATATACAGTATGTGTTTCCAAAGATGAGACTTTTAGATTTATTTCATTTGTTTGCAGCATTATAATGCCATAAATTTACCTGCCTGAAAAAGCATAAACAAACAAACAAACAAAAACAAGCAAAAAAGCAAAACAAAACACAAAGCCCACAGATCCAACCAGCTAGCTCATTATTTTCTCTGTTCAGCACACATAGTTTGTAAACTCCAGCCATGCAATGGAAGACCACAACAATAAGGATGCCTCAGCAGCAGAATAACCTAATGTATAGGAGGAGCAGCAGGCTCTTGAATGCACTTAATTATTTTTAAAGCTCTTCTGTTTCTAGCAATTTGAGAGGAGCGCTAATACATTCATAAGCCCTAACCTTAAGTCAGTGCTGCGTGCTCAAGCACAAATGGTATTATCAGTAGATCTACTGCAGTTCTCAGAAGGGGGAAAGCTGCTGACTACTAACATTGTTGGCAGCTTCTTATTGAATAATAAGAATATTGAATAACAAGCACTTTCCTAGAGCTCACCTAAAGGGAAAGAGACCTCTGGAGAACCCTTTCCCACATCGCAACTATACTAAATATCCTTTTTAAAATTAAAATTTCTAAAACATTATTTATTAAATTCTTCTTTAAAGGAAGATTATAGTAACTTTCCCAAGGAAATAATCTATACTACTGAGGTTTCATAGTGGGCTTATTTATTTATTTTTGCCTCCAAAGCGCTCATATGTTGTACTAGGGTAAATTGTCTAGCAAGTCATTCAGCTCAAGTAGCTGGACACTTTGCTGTTCAGTGCTAATAGTGGTAAAACAAGGAAATGGCAAAAATCACTTGCCCTTCCAAAGTGGGCAATTTGGGATTCGTTGCTCTTGTATCCATCTTAGAAACATCTGAATTCAATTTTTCTGTATTAATCTTTGACTGCAGTACTCAGTACCCAAGCTAATTCCAAATTTCATTTCTGGAAATTAAATATATATATATATATATGCTTATTGTAGTTTCTCCATTTCTCAGCTTCCATCAGCTTACTAGCACTTCTGTTGCAGGAGACACATTTCAAGCTTCTTTTCTAATGGAGTTCTTAGAGGACTGATTTTGTAGAGATTTAGTATATTGCCAACAGGCAAATCTGGGATGGGGAAATTACACCACACTTGCCTAAGCAAAGAATATTTCATATCCATGTAACTGTGGGCGCTCATTTACAGCATCAAAATATAACCTCAAATCTCCTCAATTAAAGAGCTGTGTAGAAGAGGGAGAATCAGATCATTTACAGGGCTTATCCCAGTTCCCCAGGTACTGACAGCAACTCTAGAGCATCTCAAGCGTTATCACTACTCTTGCAACAGAATACTTCCTACCTCAAAATATGACTAAAACAGCCCAAAAGGAGGCAGTAACAATTGAAACCATGTAAATAAAGAATGACAGAACAACTTAAATAAAATGGGGACCAAACCTGAATTATCCTCTTAGCTGGGATAGCAAGGAAATGTATACAAAACTCCTTTGCTTAGTTTTATTTTATCATCAGCCCAAGGTATGAAGTAAAATGATATGAGTAAATGACTCCATAGTAAGTACAATAATCATTAGATTATTCTTTTCCTTTCACCAAAATGAAACAGCAATTCTTGACCTACTTTTATAAAAAAAGGTATTCAGATTTGAATTTATTCTTTCTCCATAAAATCCCTTTGCTAAATTCCACCTGTATCTACTCACAGTGCAAACAGTGACAGTGCTACCAGCACTCCAATTTTTGACAGGGCGTACCTTGCATCCACAAATCTGATCCAGTTCTGCACTTTTACATGTGTATAAACAAGGTCTTTCTTCAAGCCAACTGCTCCATAGTTCATCTGTCTTCAGCTCTGACTGCTTTTCAGAGAGAATACTATGTAATAATAATATGTTCAGGTATAGGATTATACGGTTAAATTAGGTAAGTTCTATTAAAAACAAACAAACAAACAAATAAGAAAAAAAAATCCAGAAAAAACAAACAAACAAACAAACAACTGTTGTAGACACTTCCAGACTTTGTTATCTTCCTTTCAAATTGTAACCTTCTATTCTGTTTTCAGGCCTGTAACTCTTGCTCTTTGTTCTATTTTATGGTTAACAGTTCCAGATTGTACCTTGTTTCCTCCCTCATTTACAAAGCTTTTGTTCACTGCTTCATCACAGTCTACATGTAGAGACAGGCATTCATAGTAAGCTACATTAATATCACTCTAGATAATATCACCGAATCAGCTACATGCCACAAACACATTTAAATTTTCCATGCTTCAGTACTATTAGGACGCTAGGTAATATTATGAGTATTAGGAAACTCTTCATTACAATGGGATTGAGATATGCCAAGAAAAAGTGTAGCATATGATTAATAGTTGTGGATGTCTGCTTCTTTTTCTTGCTTTTTATGCCTTTTAAAAGGCACGTTACTTTATGGCCCCTTATCGCTCTCCAAGTCTGCCTGCTCCACATGGAAAACTTAAAACATCTGAAAAGGGACAGGAAGAGGTAAAACACAGATGAGCATCAAAAAAAGTAAGGATGTGAGTTGAATTTTAAGACAGAATCAAATAATGCTTTGAGCTGGAAGGACCTTTAAATGTCTCTTAGTCCAACTCCCCTGTAATGAACAGGGACACCTACAGCTACATCAGGTTGCTCAGAGCTCCATCCAGCCTGACCTTGAATGTCTCCACTGGACATCCACCACCTCTCTGGGCAGCATATTGCAGCACAGTGTAGAGGAGCAGGATCAACCTCAACCTTCTGGCCACACTTCTGATGCAGAACAGGATACAGTTGGCTTTCTACACTGCAAAGGTATATAGCTGGTTCATGTCCAGCCTGCCATCCACCAAGTCTTTTTCAGGAGGGCTGTTCTCTATCCTTTTGTCTCCTAGCTTGTGTTGATAGTGGGGTTTGCATTGATCAAGACTTTGAACTTTGATAAAAGACATAAGATAGTTGACTTAACACCTATGTGGAACATGGGATTGGGAGAGATGCACAGCCTTTTAAAAATAAAGTGTAAACTGTGGATAATGAAGCAGTCATTTCCCTTCTCAGCTTGTGTTTTCAAGAGTCTCCTACTGATCATAGCAGTCTTTTTTCAAAGGTGTGAACCAAATGATTTTTATAAAATATGATTGGAGCCAAATGATTACATAAAATTGTTAATATGAGCTGCAATTTTGGAGATGTTAAGTCATGTACTCATTGAGAATAATGTCAAAAAGACCACTAGAAAATTGAGTCAGATTTCTTCTATATCCCACACTCTCGCAATCCTCATGCATTACCATGTACCAAACACTATTTGTGTTTGATTTAAGCGTATCTTCAAAAAATACATAAGATATTGATCAAAACAGTCCTGGGCTGCTGCAACTTTATCCACCCCAGCACCACTGCTAAAGATGTGCACATTATTTTCTCTCAGAATGGCTGTAGTTTAGGTCTTTGATTATCCCTCTCTCTTTTTTTTTCCTCTTGTTTAAATAGCACTAAATATTTTTCAACAACCCTTTTGATCAAGTCAAATCCCGTCCTTCTCATCAACTGAAAAGACTGTGTTTGCTTTGTTCTTGGAAAATGTTTGTGTTTCTTTCTGTACCTCTTCCAGTATTTCAGTGTCCTGCGTTTTTGTTTGTGCTTTAAAACTATGGTCGAGAGTACTCTAAACCCACTTGTCAGTGCCCATGAGATCACTTTTCCCACACATACTCTCTGTTCTCTTCCCTTATATGTGGATGGCAGTAGTTCCTTCAGCCTTCCAGCCATTTGCTGAGAGCTATTTGCCTCATATGCTCTATTTTAGTTGCATTGTTTTCCAAGCAACGGTCTTTCCCTTCTCTCACCCAAGTGTTGTCATGAGATCTATTTTTCTTCTCAGATAAGACTAATTATCTGTATTCAAAACTGTTCATTTGAATAATCTTAGCTGTGACTGATCCAGATCTTTTTGTATGCCTGCCTCCACAATTTCTCAGTCACCTAGAACCTTCCACAGCTGGAATTCATTATTTCCCAAGTGGAGATGAGAATGCCAAAAAATACTGGGCCTGCATTGATCCTTATGGTAACCTCCCACCACTAGGACACAAATAATCAACAGTAACTCAACATTGATCGTTGTTGACTGCAATTGTGAGAGCTGTCATTTGGGCAGTTCTTAATCCATTTAACATATTCTTTATTGATGTTGCATAGCATTGGCTCCATAATCAGAAAATTATGCTTCACTAATTCAGAAGGTCTTGCTAAAATCTGTTACATTTACAGAACATCCTGTCAATCAAACCTGCAAACAGAGCAGTGAAATCACTATTTCTATTCCCAATTTTAGAGATGCTTGTTATCTAGAAGCTGTTGTTTCTGTTCCACCAGCAGTGATGAAAACTGGTAATACGCATCATCTTAATTGAACAGAAGGATATCACTCTCCTTGTTTTGAAATGCAGAGAAAAACATTTCTTGAATATTTATGTCCTTTTTGCATCCTGAACAATACTGCCACTCCACACCCACTCTGTTCTGTGGCCAGCTTGGTGGGAGAATATGAGAAGAAGGGGACAAACTTTAACAGGATCTGCTGTGATGGGACAAGGTAGAAATAATTTCAAATTAAAAGAAGTGAGATTTATCATGGATCTAGACTGGATATAAGGTAAAAATCTTATTACAGTAATGGTGGTGAAGCACTGGATCAGGTTAAATGATTCCATGATTCCACTTTGTATTATCTGATATCTTTTTGTCCTTTATTCAGACATAATTTTTTGCCTTATTTCTAATTCTCAACTTTGCTTAGTACAGTTTTATCTCCTCTTGTATAAAATCACAATTTCTGGCCATGGATTTTATTGTAGAGAATTCTAAATTTCCACTCATATATTTCATTCTAGATTTTGCTTAGGACTTTACCAGTTTCATAATTTTCTCCATTTAATCACACTGTACTTATGTGCATGTAGACATCATTATTATCAATCATTGTCAATATGAGAGTTACTGGAATGATAAACCAAATCTCTTCCAGTTGTCTGTTATTAATCTTGTTACCTGATTGGAAAAATTGGTATGACAAGAGACCTGAAATATATGGAGCATGTAGTTAAAATGACAGTCCCACGGAAGACCATCACTGAGGATGAAGAAAAAAGAAATAGGGAAGTATGTGAACTATACAAATGACAGAGGAAATTAATATATCTGAGGACCATTGTGACTCTTAATTGCTGCTGTGAAGACAGAACTGTGAAGTTTTATAGGTTCTCCACCAGATCCTGGTCTTAGTTCTGTATATGGCAGTTCTCTGCACAATTTTCTTCAGAAAAGTGCTATTTTTTTTCATTTGTTGTTGAGCTGAGCTTTCAACTCATAATGAATCGTGGTCTGACTTTGTCATGTCTAATATTTTCCGAAAATCCCTTTCATATGAATTATCCTGACTAAGGCTATACACATAAATGAGTCCTTCATTTGCTGAAGCCTACATTCTTGCTAAGAAACCTCTGTGTTGGTCTTCCTCTATCAGAGATAGTCCCCTTCCAAAAGCTTGTAATTCCTCTGTGAATGAGTCAGCCAGTGGTTTTTTCTTAAATTATTAATAAACCTCCTACCTGTTTCAATTACACTTTTTAGTAGTACTACCTCATGGCCATCTGTGTTATGATACTAAAGAGATAATGCAAGAACAAACCATGACCCTTTCTGGAGTAAGAATCATTTATATATATATGCATATATATATATAAATGCATGCATAAATGCATATATATAATATATATGCATGTTACTGTGAAAAATTATATTATATATAATAATAATAATAATATTATATAATAATAATATATAATATATATAATAATTATAATATTATATATAATAATAATAATAATATTATAATATTATAATATATAATATTATTTTTCACAGTAACATCGAGTAAACATATAATGTGTCGATCAAACATGGTGGACATCCTCTCTCAAATCAAAACTTTTCTTACTAAATGAATGCTTTAAAATCAACCAAGAAAACATGTAATTGCCACTATTCTATCTTCTTTTGACCTCTTTTGCCCTTTCTACATCTGGCCAATGCATATCTGGCAGATGTTATCTTTTGCTTTTCTTTGACCTTTACCAACCTTTCTTTTGTATGTGATAAATAAAGAAACTCCTCCCAGCTGACTTCCTGTGGTACCAGAACATGTATTTATCCTACCTAGTAATCTCATTTCATCACATAGAATATACCAGAGCTTTGGGCTGAGGCCACGCTATGTTCCATGTAATCAAATCAAGTTCACTGATCCTTAGACAACCACTGGTAGTTCCAGTCAGCAAGGAATTAATTGCTTTGTTATAATGAAGTCTAGGTTATAGTTCAAAACAAAAGCATTTGGAAATATTTGCAATGAACATTCCTTGACTACAATGGGACCAAAATTTTTTCTCTGACAAACCTTTTTGTTTCCATTTGGAAATGCTGAAGAATGGATAATCCATCAGTACTGTCCACACAGTTCAAGAACTATTGTCAGGATATATAAAGTATGTCTGAAATTTGAAGGCCTGACACAATGCACATTCATGTCAATAACAGAGCATTTTTCTACAGAAGTCGTGGACTTTGGATCAGATTTCATCACAAAGGAAATAATAAAATGTTTCAGAACTCAACTCCTGTTCTGTTAAATTAAATTAAATTGCTCTAGATCAAAGGAATGCCAAAATAGTAAGTCCATAAAAACAAAAGGATCATGCATTCTTAAAGAAAACGGAAACTAGTAATCTTATTCAGAAGAAAAATGCAATAAAGGAAACAATCTGACGTAATATTCTGTTGGCAAAAAAGATATCCCAATTTCAATTTAATATTAAAAAATTGCTCACATTAATTCTCTTCAGTTTTCCAATATGCAAGCATGAGCTACAGATGGAGCTGCGCAATTCATCGTAAGTGTTGCTTGCCAATATAATGTCCAGAATTTGACTCTGACAAGAGAGAACAACTTACTTGTGACTTTACATCTTTTATATTCTGACTTCCTTGCTCCCTGTGTATGTTACAGTTTGGTAATGCTACTTAGCTCATTAAAAATACATAAATAAATAAAGGTATGTGACACTGCTGTTAGTGCCTGCTAGTGTATTTTACAAGCAGTAGTTAGTGGAAGAACTATTTGAAGACCGAAGTGAGGGAATAATGTAGACTTGGAGTAATCAAGTGTTACACTGTGGGAGCATGTCATTCCATGAAATATGTAATTTATTTGTCTTTATTCGGTTAATTTCAGGCACATAATCCAGGCTACAGCCCGAATAGCAATTTGTCTGGTTTAGTCTCATTTTACCAAAGAATTTTTTTTTTTTTTTTTTTTTTTCTCTCTCTTTGCTTGTACCATATGTTGGCTTCTCATACGTAAACAATTCACTGGAAATAGAACTTAATCTCTCTTTTTTTTTTTTTTTCCTTTATGTTAACCAGAAGATAATCGGAATAAGTGGGACCATGGGAATAAGTTCCCAGAATAGCCCCAGAAAGCACTGAGAACATGGGAACTACACTAAAGCTCTTCCCCGAAAAGTTACCACTACAAGAGAATATTTCCTTATGCTAACTCTTTGTTTTTAACCAGACTGTTTCCGAGGTCATCTTCAGCAGCCAAAACTCTGCGTGAATTATGAGAAAATCAAAATCATCATAGCAATACTAAAACAGGCTAATTTTTGCATTACATAACTTAGTGGGGAAAGGAAAGACACAAAGATAGTACTGAAAGAAATAAACGTAGCTGCAGCCCACTGAACTCAGAATAATTTGTTTGCCCTCATCTTGCGTATGATCTAAATAGGAGAGGGTGTTTTATTTTTCCTTAATGGATCCAGCTGCAAGTAATTGTGAAGGAACTAAATGGAATCAGTAATGATGGTCCAGGAAAGAAGTAAATGCTGTTTGTTTGTTTCTTTCTGGGAGGAAATGAAATAACCAAATATTTCTGAATTTAAGACAAGTCAGGCTCCATAAGCACAGTGATCTTGTCATTATTTGCTAAAACGTCACAACTCCAGGAGCCAGTTCTCCATGAGGCTACTGAAGGGGGACATATAGACAGGTTAACTGAAGCCACAGAATGACTGATCCACTACAGCATTGCTGAACTCAGTGGGCAAAGACAACTTCTTTCAGAGGGCTGTTCAGAAAAAGAACTTAATATGGCTACTCTGAATGAAATTCTAGGGTATCCTGCATCGCTCCACTGCTGGAATTTCCCCCACTAATTCATCTCTAGTGACTAGCACTTACTCTTCTTCTTCAACTGCTGCAGAAATTAATCCTGATGAACCTCCTATAAACCTTCCCATTAATGAATAAAAACATTCCTAAAGTTTAAACAAACTGAGAATCAAATCAGGTAGGAAGCCCAACTAACAACTTGCAAGAACCAGATCTGGGAAACAGCATCTCCTGGTTGAACTTGAATGTTTGTAAAGGGTTGAAATATTTTCTAGCAGTACATTTCACTGGCTGTTTAGGTAAGTGGCTTCCAGTATGTCATTTTATTGTATCTAAGTTCTGTTGTGATCCACAAACCAAGTAATTATTTCCCAGTATGTGCAGTTTTAGAGGACACTTAGTAATCCCTCCACCATACATTGACATGGAAAAGGAATGGAAGGAGTAGATTAATTCTTCCCAGAAGCTGTAGGGCATTGCTCCTTTTACCCCTCCAACTGAAAGCATTTCAACCTGCATGGAGTGATTTACTGCATCAACCCATCCTTAAGGACCACAGTAATCATGTTGCTCTTTAGTGAAATGGAACTGTCACCTTTCCTCCACTGTCTTATAATATAGGGCTAGCTAAAACCATAAATGCTAGAGAGAGTTTATGGCTGCGAATCTCCTTGTGGTGTAACATTAAAGTGCCTAACTCTCAGTGAAATAATTAGATGTCTCTTTTGCTCCTTCAACACAACAGCCACCTCAGAACATTTCTTGTTGATTGTCCACTGCCCTTTCCAGTGCAAGGCAATGGCAGGGCTATCAGTATGAGTAATCCCACTGACAGCAACAGGACTGTTCAACTACTTGTATCCTTTCTGCAGAGTTGGGTTTCACAGGTCCATACAGTAGAACCACATTTCTCTTTGTAAAGTGCAAAAGGAGCGAGAGAAAGGAAAAGAAGGGGATAATAATGCAGATTTATTTTCTAGTAAAGAAGAAAGATCACAAAGGGTAATGTTCACTACAACTTTGCAAAGCTACCACTGTACAGAAGTTTGAAAGAAGTAATGAGGAAACACAAACTAATACAGGAATTATTTTTGGCTTGGTCTGCTCATTCACAAGGCTCCTTCTTCATAAAGAGAAGGAATTTTATTATTCACACTGGAGATGATTCATCCTACTCTTAAATTTGAGAATTACTACATTGACACCCCTCAATGACACTGCAATAATACAGTTTTCGTATCTTTTTGCCCATTTTAATCAAAAATAGTTCAGAAGCATCACTAACTCAGCCATCACTCGGTATGATCTCACTGAAATTAAATGTCTAAGTTGTTCATCTGGAATATATTATGAGTATGCCTAGCTCTTTCAATTATTTTCTATGCAACATGTAAATTAACTTTTCTCCAAATGCTAACTTACAGAGGAGACTGCAGACTGTGTTACTTTGTTACTGTGATAAACAGCACGAATTTTGCTGTACCAAATTCAGTATCCAAGTACGACAAACAAAATGAACAGCCACGCAATTTGCAGGTGATCTATTATGAACTGCAACCCTGCATGTGAACTATCAGCTACTAGAATTTTGATATATTTTCTTTCCATGTGCTACCTGTCCTAAACATTATAATGTTTTAAAAGTCACTCTTTGCTTGCCATTTTCTCAACATTAGCTCATGGCAAATACTAAGTTTGAACTGATTTGAGTTCTAGCTCCTTTTTCATGTTTCTTTATAGTAACAGATTAATTCTGAGTATAGTTACGGTTTATAAAACTGCTGCTTGTTATCAGAAATGCATATTTCACTTCTTTTTTGCAAATTACCTGAATTACTTCCTTAAAATCTGTCATTTGGACAAACATTCCTGCCAACAGATCATTCATTAGGATGATCAGATAAAGTGCACATGAAATATGCATGAATACAGTTGAAATTAGTTTATTTAAAAGTTGGAGTGAATATCTGCAGACAGCTTTCTGAAGCATTCACCCAGCACTACTGAAAATGGCAGAACCATTGAATAAAAAGGAATGGTACGTGAAATTCGTAGGGTTGAAAGCACGTTGTTAGAAAACTGTAGAAGATACTGCTGGGATGGCAAAATTTTTTCACAGGGGAAAAAAACAACAACAAAACAACAAAACCAAAAACCCAGCAAAATAACCACCACCAAATAATTAATTCTTCATTGCATGTTCCATGCTGAGAATGTTCACACTTGTCTGGGCAGACACAAACTTGTGTTTTTAAAAGGGGAGTTAAAATCGGAAGGAAAAAACACACGGTGGAGTCATCATAAATGCCAGTAATTCAAAATGAGGAGATGGAAGATTGTTTGATAGAATTGTAAATTACCAGAGTGTGTTCCAAAGGAGGTTTATTCAGTCATTGGTTCTTTATAATCTACAGCAGTGCTGATTTCACATTCAACTTGTTCACTCTTGCTTCTGGGTGGGAAAAAAAAAAAAAAAAAAAAAAAAAAGACTTTTATATATTCATATATTTTATTATCTATACATTTCACCTCTACTGCATTCGTCACATTCCTCCTTTAAAGAAATTCCTTGGTGACTTGGTGAGGATTCAAGGCATTTTACGAACACTGACTAGTTAAATTTCACAACACTTTTCTGAGGGAGAAAATTGAGTTTTAAAGTTCTCATTTGTTGGATGAGGTAGCTTAGAGAGGAAGAATAAGCAATTTGTTGAGGCTGACGGGAATAGTGTAAGCAGTGGAATAAGGAGCTTCTCTGGATTTTTTTAAGTACTTCAGATTGCAAATTCTGAAGTTATATTAAATCTTAATTATGGATTTAAAAGAGCATTACGTAAGATTGTTCCACTCCTTTCCTTATCTTTGACAGGGTAGCAATAAAATGCATAAGCTCTGGATCTATTTCTCTTACTTTCACATATCTCCCTCCCATCTTTCTTCTAGGCGCCCCTTTTACCTATTGTCAAGTCTTCAACTAGAAAAGACAGAAAGAAAAGTGAAATTGTTTGAATATGCTACTGCACTATCCTGGAACACTGAGAAAAAACAGGAAAAATTACAAAGATGGAAAAATGACAAAAAGTTGACATTTCGTAACTTAAAGGAGAACATTTTCAGTTACAGTGACTTAGAACAAAAATATCTCTTCCAAGCAAATTTGAACTGGAAGAAATATTATTTTTGTATGTCTTGAAAATTCCCTATGAAACTTTTAAGAACTGGTGAAGGGGAAGTTTCTGTTTCCATACAGAAACCTGGGATTTTAAGGGAAGAGTAGGGGATTACAAATGCAACTTCCCAACACCAATTAGGGCCCTTTTATTGTGTTCAACTCTGATTGCTTTCATTTTTCTGTATTCAGCTAGCTCAGTTTGTTTATATAGAACACAACAAGAAAAAGCAGTTATCGACAAGTTAATTGTGCTGTAGTCCTTATATAAACTTGCTCTGAAAGGCCCAGGCACCATTTTTTCAATTGCTCCCTCTTTCTGCAGGCATCTTTAAAATACGTACTTGGTGTAAGCAGTGTGCTTTGCTCGATGGTTAAGGTTGCCTATAGGAAGCCTGTTCCAAGAAGGAGACCAATCATAAACTCTTGGCTTGATGCAAGCCGCACTAAGACACCTGAACAACTCTATGAGATAGCACCATCTGATAAAGCAAAGCAAACTCAGGATGCTACTGAGAGGAGCGCAGGACACAAATCTTGGCAAACCACAGAAGTACAGTTAAAGCTGCAAACGTTTCAGCTGTGGTCGGAGTTGCCCCCACACAGGAAGGGCTTTGTTGAGAACTTCTAATAGATGTAAATAACCCCTCAGCTTATTCTCCCAAAGCTTCTGAAAGGTACTGAATACCACTCACGTCTCAGGCCATTATTTCAATTTGTATTAGATATAAGAAAAGAATAGCTACCAGGAAAGATGTTTTTATTTTCTCAGAAAATTCCATTTCATTTCATTTGAAAAGTATATTTCTAGAATATGCTATGACTGCAATAAGCCAAATGGGACATAAAACTCTCTGTGCTTGATGAAGTTTCTCTGCTACGTGAATCACAGCAATACATTTGAAATAATAGCAAATTTCTGTCAGAATCAGCTTCATTTAGGTTATACAACCAACACAACACACACACACAAGAAGAACTACCTGAAGCTCACATAAAACACTTGCTAATGCCCGTATTGGTTCAATCCGAAGATGTAGGTTAGTTTTAAAAGGCAACTGGAACAACTTGCAACACACGCCAGAAAAATGCAGCAGGCTTCCATCTGTACTTTGCTTCAATCTGATAATATTCAATGGATTTTCATGTGACCACCCTGACCTATCAAGAACTCCTGCTGACTTTCAAGATTGACAGTAATGCCAGGGAGAAGCTTATGAATCAGGGCACATCTGCTAAGGCACGTAAACCTCATTTTTAATAACGCCTGAAGCATTTAGGCACAGATCTTGGAAGGGATATTAGCAGTAATACATTTTTTTTTTTAAAGACCACAGCCCCAGTGCCTAAATTGCCCAATCTTCGAAATAACCCACCCTGCCAAGGATGTTAAGAGTCTAAATGATAAACAAGCTTAAAGAGCTTTGAAATCCACAGTGCGTGCCATAAAATACAAACCACAAATACGTTTCCTTGACATATCCCAAAAGCATTCTGAAATGCTTTATGTAATGAAGTACAGCAAACTCAGGACTTAACTGAGAAGCTCTTATATAGAAAACGGACAGTGAACACAGGGAGAAAGAAAACAAAGACTGCAATAGTAAGGATCTGTTTCTCTGGTATGCGAGTGTTGTGTTTGTTTGTTTGTTTGTTTGGGGGGAGGGATTATTTGATTACTTGTTTTTTTGGGGAGCATGGAAGGGTTAAACTGTAGTGTTGCATATGGTCTTCAGCTGAACTTCTTTGCAACCTTATAGCCAGAAAGCCAGCCTGTTTCACTACTGAGGAATTCTTATTCCTAAGGCACCATGAATTTAGTGAGGGAAGTCAAGAGCAGTGACCGTGCTGCCCAAGCTTTGCTCATGCCTCACTAGACCACTCACGAGTGAGTCTCGTAATTGAAGGTCTCTAAGAAATGTGTTAGATGTTTTTAATCTGCCCTGAATGCATCCCAGGGGCAGGGCTGCTATGTTTTAACTAAACATTTCACTTAAGAATGCCTCTGCGGTTATCTAAGGTGTTGAGATCATGTTGATGAGGGAACCCGGGAGAATAAAGTGAGAAGAGACTGAGACAAGAATGCAGAGATAATGGTGAGAGATAAAAAGGAGAATATTAAAAATAAAGAAAGCAATCTAACGGCAGAAGATAACTGGAGAGGGGCAAGTCTCCCTTGAAGAGGGAGTTTATTTTGGAATGAAGCACTGAACCCACCTCCATTTCTACTTACAAGCTGATTCAGCACTACCTGTCATTCAGATCATGTCTCAACAGCAAAGGCACTGTTGTGAGAAGCAAGACGTAAAACCAACAGGTGCAGAGAACATGCTGCTGCCACTACGTCTCAAACAATAAAATAAAAGTCTTACATTTAACGTCAGCTACAAAAAGTTGAGGTGGAAGAAATTGCTGTAAGAATAAAAGCGAAATGCAAGCGTCTACCCTGCAGTGGCAGTGATTCTCATGTGTTTTTTTTCTCAGCACACTTCCCGTGCAATATCTGTGTGTGTTTATGTATGTGTATTTGCATTATGCATGTTTTTTTTTTTCCCCTTTATCCTACCTTTCTCCACCCTGTTTTTCACCGGTTTCTCTAACAAAAGGCTCACTTCTAAAAGATAGAATCTGCCTTCTTTTTCTCATTATTATCTGTTTTGTGAGTTGCCTGGAGACTTCCTGGCCAAAAGTGTTCTATTCATTAAAACTGTTATTATTGTTATTATTATTTTTCACATTAATAAAAATATGAATGCTGTAACTGGAAATGCGAGAATACCTCAATCCAGGCATTTGGGGCACATTTGCGTCTGCATGCAAAGGGGAGCTGTTAGCCTTACTAACTTGCACAGCTTTAGACTTTCAGATTGCAAACTGGAATAGATTTTAAGTGAGCGCTTCTCCAGTATCAATAACAGCAGTCTCCAGGTGCTAAAATACTGCCATACCAGCCCTCACTACCTTTTCACTGTGCTCCCCAGCAAGCACCCATGTGCCCGCCCATAAGCATTCCCCCGCAGGCAGAGGACCCTCAGCAGAGCCTGCAAGCCAATTCCAGAGGTAACACAGCAAGGGAAAACCTCGCAGGAACTGCAGTTAGCCAACTGCCATATGCCCTGACAAAGCTACCAACAGCAGTGGAGAGCCCAGGGAGTGCTTTTATCATTAGCCCCTCACCCAGCAGTAGAGGAAACTCATTTAGCCCCATGCTGGACTTTCATTAGGAGAGACTTGCATCAGATGGTCACAGTGATCTGGCACCAGTGTCGCTTGGTCCGTTGCTGGAGACATGGCCATATCTCACCCCAGCAGGGATCACCAGATTGGAGCGCTCTTCATCGACAGATGCCAAGACAGCAGCAGTAGCAGCGACAAATGCAGCCTGGCTTGGTACTATCTATCTTTTATACTGGCATGTTGCAGCCCTGAAACTTTTCAGAGGTGGCTTTTTAAAAAGGGCTATTGCTGTTAAATACACGATTGGCGGGTGGGCAGTCTATATGGGTGAGGAGAAAAAGAAAAAGAGAAAAAGAAAATAGCCCTGAAATTATGACTTGAAACTAAAGCAAGCAGCAAAGAAGCTGTCACTGACAATTCTTATTTCTAACCTTGGGACTGTAATAAAGAATCAGTGAAGCAAGAGATGTCAATACTCTAATAACAAAGATGTGCAACCACACTACATTCCCCTCACAATATCTTAGTTACTTATGCTAAAAGCATTCAAAATTGGAAGTCTGGGTATCACAAGCAAAACATTTTTCTCTTTCCAGAAATAACCCATCATTTTAGGATGACTGTATTGCTCACAGGAGAGGATTTTTGAGATGAGATGGACTGAAACATTATTTTTTGACACTGAGATGTGAGTTTCTCAAAGTCCATAGTGATTCTGTCAAATATGACTAAAAAGAAAGAAAGAACAAAGTCATTAGAGCACCTTGAGTATTTTCACTGTCATCCTGACAGCTTCTCAAAATGGATATTAAGTATTTAAATCCCTCATGCCTTTTGCAGTAGACCACACTGTACAAATCTGTACTGTGCGGATTCTTTATAAGCTGATATGAGTTAACAAAGAAACACGTTAAATAAATATTTAGATTTTATCTGTGTGTATCAGCATGATCTTCTGTGCTTAATAAAAACAAACACACCCAAAGTAGAAAATGAGCTTTTAAAAATCTATTGTTTCCCTCGCTTTCTTTTCCTACCACCACAGTGGAAAGCTATCCCACACCATTCAGAACATGTGCCTTACAACAGCCTTTGGGAAAAGCGAAGTGTTGGTAATTCCCTTTTACAGATAGGGAAGAAAACAGAAAGAGAGAGCTGACATCCTGGCTCCCTGAGGGAAAACTGTAGCCCTGATATAGGCCCTCTGGTTACACATAGGCATGGATGTAACGTGTGTAAAAATTGTGTGCTGTGGTGCACAGAATGAGGCAGTCGGGAAGCTGAGATGGGGTCAAGGAGGAGAGGGATCTAGCTTCATGTCTATGTTAGCTAAACTTGGTGTCTATGTCTTCCCACACTTCTGGTGGGAACCCATAGCCCAACACACCCTCCTAACATCACAGCTTTGCCATACAGCTCCCCACAGTCTGTCCCAAAGTGCATGCAAGTGAACAGAACTGAATTAGTGGCGAGTTGTGTCCAAGGCAGGTGCTCTGAAACTGGTATCCACTTTGCCTTTAGGCCTGGGTACCATCTGTGACTGCCACTGTTGCTCTGCACATCTCACTGATGTTCAGAACCCTTCCTTCGCTGTGCTGCAAAGTTTTGTGTGACCAAATGTCTGAGCATAAATTTGATGGAACAACAGAGGATATTGTTTCCTATATTTAATGCACGAGCTGTTATTTTATCACTTGTTACTTTTAAAAGGGGGTAGATTCACCATTCCATTAAATCAGTTTAGTGCCAGTGTAGTGCAACTGTGCTTGGCATGTAAACCCAGCCTATGTAAAAAGGTGAGAACACAGTGACCTATGGGCCACACAGGTGATTAAGGGCCTTTAACATTTCCCATATGAGGAAAGGCTGAGAGACCTGGGACTGTTCAGTCTGGAGAAGAGATACCAGCCTGGACGCTTCTCTGCTCAACCATCTGTAGGAAAACTGCATTAGGAGGAGGATTGTGCTCAATGATCTCCAGAGGTCCCTTCCAACCCTTACGATTCTATGATTCTTTATCCTAGGCTGTAACCAGTGACTGGCTATTTTATATATACACACTAAGTATTTTTAATTAACATTTTTACAGCATTTCTGTATACCAGAAACCTGTCAGGCCACACTGCAGGGAGGGCACCCCAGGCACTGCTTTCTGAATGTTGGCCTTTCTGGGAAAACAGCTGCTCCTCTTTACAAGGATCACCTCAAAAAAACAACCAGCATCCTCGTTCAACTCATTGTTATTAATATTATTATTAATTTATTTATTTTTAGGCAAAGAATAGCTGAGTGTTACGTTGGTAGCCACAGGAAGGCAAGCACGATGCCCACCCTCCCATCACGCCACGGGCTTTTGTTCTCTCTTGCAGAAAGCCAGAGCCCCAACAGGATACAAGTACGAAATGAGCAACAGCAATGAAAAAATATATGTATATGTATATGTATATATACTTATTATGCCGAAAACACCGCGGTTAGCGGTTAACGGTGCTGCTACACGAGCCCTGCTCGCCGCCGGGCCGGGCCGGGCCGGGCCAAGCTCCGCCGCCTCCGCCGGTGTTGAGGCGCCACCTACCGGGACGCGGCGGCAACGGCCCGTCGTCCTGCAGGCTGCAAGCCTTGGGGGGGAGGGTCGGGCGAGGGGGAGGCTCGTAAATGCATGTGTAAGCACGTATATCTGCAGATATATCGGTTAAGTTGTAAAAAGGAAGGTTACATGTAACGCACGTAAGGTCAAATTAAAAAGAAAAAAGAAAAAAGGAAAGAAAAGCGAGCGTTTATTTCCTCAGTAAGGCCCCAGCCCTCCTGAACCACTGCTTAGTGATCAGGCAATACTACACTGCTGTGAGGTTCATGATCTCCTCTTGGCCTGTCCCCCCTGGAGTGTCCCAGAGCAGTCAGCGTGTGAAATGGCAAAGGCTGGGTTGTTTTACATCCCTGACGTGGCAGCGTTATGGGCTGGGCAGTGGGGAGGGGGCAGGGGGAGGATTCTTGGTTATAATTGCTTCCATTTGTCCTTCGCCTTGATTGAGAATGAAACAGATTTAAGCGAATGTGTCCTGACCACAGGAAGGAATGATGTTAAACGTTTTAATTATATGGGGAGTAAAACAAAGTAAAAGCAGAACAATGAAGACAAAATATAAAGAAAGGAAAGCTAATTAATGGAACATTAACATAAGAATTTAATGTAACCAGGCCGAATCTGGTTTGTAGAATTAAAAGAAGGAAAAGAGCTCTATTGTCCTTAAAAGAAGTGAGCAGAACTCTGAGCTCATTGCTTTGCATACGTCCCAGCTGCCTTGAAGTGGGTTGCTACCACCAAAAAGATGGTTTACGATTTGGATTTTGAGTCTTTAAGAAGCCGTGAAACAACCTTTTTAGGCTTGAAATCAGTCGGAAAGCCAGGAACACAGTAATTCGACAAAATCATTACAAATCTCTAAGCAAAATGTAGCTGTGATTGTCTTCCAAAGCACTCTTTAAGTAAAAACACTTGCCATGGGTCTATATGTGAAATAAGACGTGTTTTCTTATGAGCCAGCCAACTGCCAGGCAGAGTTTTTCACACATGCTGTCCTACACCCTAAACACAGTCACTTCACACTGTATAAGGGTCCACCTGCCTCAGCTCCCTCTGTAGTCAATGGAGAGGTGAAAAAAAAAAGATGCAATGGTAATGCCAAAATTTGACTGTTGCTCTGAATCAGCCTGAGGAGGAGACCCGTTCCCTGTCAGTCCACTGAGTATGAAAGTAACCCAAGGTGCCCACCTGGCTGGTTTGGTTGGTCAGTTTTGGATTATAGAGCTTCCATGAACAATTAATTGCTTTCTAAGTACCTCTGCTAAGATATAACCATGATGACTCTTGTGTTCAAGTATGTCTCCCTTCCTCCATGACTCCAGCTGATAACAAATTGATGTATGAAGCCCATTATCCAGGAGGAGATTTTCAAGTAAATTCTTCCCTATTCAAAGTATATTTATTTGGCTTTCTCACACCAGCAATAGGTATTATAATGTATGTACATGAGCAGAAGAGGTGGAGGTCATGTTAAAGATTCTTAATTATTTGGCCCAAATGTTGTCTCAGCTTGTATGACAGTTGGTGTTACTATGTAGTTGTAATTATATTCCCTGACTTTTAGCCAAGTTTGCAGACCTGTTGATGACACTTAAGTAAATGCAAAGAACTCAAAACATTTGGAAGGTTTCACACGTTGTGACATACATATTTTAAGCAGAAATTTGAAGATCTTAATGGACTCTAACTAGTTTAGTTAAACATCCATAAATCCATGCAAAATGCTAAGTATCCACCTCAAAAACTTATCAGATTTCCACAGCTAATATGCCAGTGCCTGGCTCATCTGGCCAAAATTTGCAAAATGGGTCAAAGTGCCTCATTCTGTGTTTAGGATTTAATCTAAAGCATGATCATACTTGCAGGCATTTTACTATTGCCTGTCACGTGAGACAAAGCCATCCTTTCTCAAGGAGGGGAAGGAAATGAGAATCATACTTAGTATAAGAGGGAATATAGGGATTCCAAATTCATACTGTAGTCTCTTGAACAAGTATTTGTTTTGGTTTCTGTTTCTTAAAGAGGCTAACTAGCTAGTCACACTAGGTATGCAAATAAGTCAATAGAAAGGTATACAAATAAGTCAGTCATAGCATGGTTGGTTTTTAATCATCTTACCATATACTTGTGGAATGTATGTACATAGCAAATGCACTGCAGATTTTTAAAAGTACTGCTAGTGAGCGAGGTGTTAAATTCTGTGTATCCATTTAAAGTGATAGTGTACTTTTCCAAACTTCACTTTCATGTTTAGACTTAGATGTTTCCTGCTGAATACTAAGACCTATTACTAATAGTAAGACCAATTACTAATGTCACTTCAGGAATAAATAATAGGGTGTTACTTTAATGGATGTTTCAAATCTCAGAAAGTTGTAAATGATATGGATGAGCCTGAGCCATACTTTTGTCCTAGACTGAGGTTAGGGCCAAAATTAACCTCACAATCCACAAAGCTTGCAACCTAAAAGCTATTGCTAGTTTATAAAATTTTAAGTCCAGAAACATAAGTAGTTCTAAATATTTTGGCATTATCATCTGAACGTGCTGGATATGGGAGGAATCTAAGCAGTGGTGACCAAATTCATTATCTTTTTGTGTCTCTTATAGTCTCTCATAGTTTATTGCATCATAAATACCTGTACTGTAAGACTCAATGAAAGTTAATTAAAATAAGCCATTGATCAGACAAAACAGAGGCAATACAGGTGGCCATATTTCTGTGTTTCTACTGGAAATCTTATCTACCAATGCACCATCACAGAAAACCTGTGTTTGCTCTGCTGCTCCATGACTTCTAACCCTATCAAAAGGCAATTTCAGAACTATAGAGCAAATATATTTTACTTTCCATCATCAGAATAAAGGAAGAAGTGTGTGTAAAACTATTAGGAATCATAGCCTTGTCAGGGATATTTCTTATGCCTGAGCATTAGAGGACATGCTTGTGAAAACAGCTTTCAAATCAGCAAAGGTTGAAAAACCATTCTTCCCCTTACACTCTCCCACTATCCATAAGCTCTCCCCTACAAACTATTCAGTGGAAGCTTGCTTTCAAGCAGCCCTGTCTTCCAAGCTCTCTTGAGAAGGTTGCAGAAAGCCAGACCTGATGGAAGGAGAAGAAAAACCCAATGCTTCCAGGAGGAGCTAGGTCTGCTGAAATGACTGATATAAGACAAGCTGCTTTGGGGCACCACTGCTAGGGCATGTTGACAGCAGAGGCCAATGGTACATAACATTTTGATCTTATTTTTCTTACCTGTTAGAGGAAAAATATATCTGCTAAATAATATTCTACCTAGTAAAGAAGAACAGACAAGTAAATGTACCATTCAAGAATGACTAGATGACAGTACAGATCAATGTGGTAAGCATGTAAAGATGATATTCACTAAAATCCAAATGGGATCACATCTGAAATCAAAGTGCAGTGCATCAGTTGTCTCTTCTGGTTACTGATTAATGGTTTATTTTCTATGAATATAGAAATGCAAGCCAAAGTCAAGAGGGAACAAACTTTTTTTCTTGGAGCTAGTAATGTAAATAAACAGTAATTCCAGTCACTCCTGGATACTCTGTTGTATTAGAATGTTCCTTCTGGACTGGATTAAGCCTTCACTTTATTGATAAGGATGGTCAATATTCAGGTGTAAGTATACCTGGAAGAGCAGAAGGCTTGGTATCGCTTCACTGAAAGCAGGACAGTTCTAATGTGAGATTGTTCCGGGCCTCAATGGAATCAAACTACTTTGCTGTTTTCATATTTGTTCTACATTTCTTTAGCACATACACTGTACCACAATGTTATCGCTATCTCAAAGTATGAAAATGCAGCAATAACATTTGCAGTGATTACATGCAAGGTAGCAAATTGCCAGCAGTAAGAAAAAGGAGCTATTCATGGAATTATTCTTCTCCAGTATATTGTGTTGACAGTGCATGAGCACAAAAGATGAAGGGCATACCAAGGCAAGAGACTAGCCAGAATATCAGTAATAGCTGATAGAGGTGGCATCTTCTGTGAGAAGACAGGTGAGCCAAAGAAAGATACTCAGGTATCGTCTTCAACATCAGGGATGCAGGTAAGTGTAGGTAAACTATAGCAAACTAAACATACAACAGAAGTGGATAAACTCAGTTCTGAAGTCCAGAAAAGGTCAAAAGGCTACAGGGAATGTTGTGCTTTGATAAGGATGCCTGTGGTCTTCAAGATTTTCTCCAAAGTAGACCATAGATGCTTGATCATTATAAAATGCCTTTCTTTTCTTCAGCCTGCCCGTGCTTCTGTAACTGCTAGTAGGCACTGAAGTTACAATACTGAGAAGAAATAACAGATTTACAAATCCATTTAAACATCTCACATCTTTTAATGGTGGAGAATAACTACAAGGGATGTGCTGAAGACTAAGATACTGATAATACTTTCCATTAAAGTGCTACTTTCATTTTTTGTGATTGAAATGTAGCAGTGAGGCAGATGTGTTTGTGTATTTGCATGAGATCTCTATAAATATCCCTACAAAACAGACTTACTGAATAAGTTTTCCAAGATCCTGAAATATTATAGTGCTAAGCCCCCAAAAGCCAAGTGATCACCACAGATATAGAGAACTGCCTTGAATGATTCTGATTTAACAGCTTCTGGAATGTATTTATAGAAATCTGGAAGGATTTCTATAATGGATGCAATTTTATTTTGTCAGAGCAAATCAAAATACATCTTAAATTATATTTAGCATCTAGCCTCACCCAAACTTGTAGTGTTCTTTATTTAGAGAAGTTGGATTCTTTCTGTCTTCCTGTCTTCTCTCTGTCCTCCATCTTTCCTCTTCCCTCCACAAAGCCGGCCTTCCTTCATCAGCTTCAAGATAGGGGTATGGTTATGGAAGCATAGGCTTTCCATGAATACAGCGTAAGTCAAGCATGCCATCTCAGTATTGAATAGATTTATTGTGAGATTAAGAGATCTTTAGCTTGCCTCACATTAATATCAGCTGGTGTGATACATGGCTGCAAAGAGCTATGAATTTAAATGGGGCCTGTGCTTGCTCCCACATTTAAGGATTAGCAATCAGGTTAGGCAAGGAGAATACTTATTTCAGGGTGCAATGACAGCCAGGGAGAGATAGTCATTACTGTCATAGATGTCAGGGAGTTACAGATGGTAAACAGCAAACGATGAGATACATGGGTGAACTGGTGAATTTCTACTTACATGAGAGTCATGGCCAACCCTAAGTTCCCAAGTATAATTCCTCCGGGATTCCACATAGCATTTCATTGAAAGGAAAGTTACATGCAGAAAAGGAAATCTATCTGAAATAAATAAATAAATAATAATAATAAAGGGAGAAAAAAAGAAAAAAGAGGAGAGGGGATGAAAGGGAAGGGGAGGGTAGGAGAAAGTCTACAAATCTGGGTCATAACTGAAGTTTTTCCTTTAGTCTAAAAGTGGTAGGAATTGGAGAAAGAATGTAGAAATGTGCCAGAAGGGCTGTTGTGGTTTAACTTGGCTAGTAGCTCGGCATCACAGTCCTCTGCTCATTTCACTTACTTCACAGTGGAATGAGGGAGAGAATCAGAAAAAAAGGTAAAAGTAATGAGTCGAGGTAGAGACAGTTTAATAGAACAGAAAAGATCAAGAAAATAGATAATGATAATGATAAAAGGATAAATAAATGAACAAATGATGCATAATGTAATTGTTCACCACCCACTGACTGATGCCAAAACAATCGATGAGCAGTGGCAGTACCCCCCCAGCCAACTCTCCCTCTTTCATTTTTCAACATGATGCCACATGGTATGAAGTATCCCTTTGGCCAGTTTGGATCAGCTGTCATGGTTGTGTCTTCTCCCACTTCCTTGTGCACCCTCAGTCTGTTCACTGTCAAGACTATGTGAGAAGCTAAAAAGTCCTTGGCTCTGTGTAATCACTGCTGAGCAATGACTAAAACATCAGTGTGTTACCAACATTATTCTTATCCTAAATCCAAAGCACAGCACCATAGCAGCTACTAGGAAGAAAATTAACTCTGTCTCAGTTGAAAATAGTACAGTATCCATCCCTTATTCCATACTGTCTACATCATGAATAGGTCATGCACTTTCTAATACATCCCAATTAATCACCACCACCTTTCTCGACTTTTGGTGTATATATACAGATATGTAATTCCCTTAGTCTATGAGCCATCCCTCTACAATGTCCATGAAGTACATCTACTCTATGACTTTGGGCTCCATCTATCATAACAGTCCTTCATGGCAGGAGAAATGTTGTATGGGGATCAAATGTAAATTCAGAACATAGGGATGAAAGTATCCCTGCATTATCTCTTTATAGTTCTAATGAAGAACAATTGCTAATGGTTAAGTTTTGTTAGTGATCTGTACCATTCTGCTGAAGCCAGGCACACTCTGAGGGCAGCTGGAGCCCAGCCAGAATGACATGACCATGATCAAGGTCATAGGTCCTTACGTGCCAAGTACTACAGTCTGGTTCATAATCTTCACAAACTCCCTTTTTCCATGGGGAAGCGAACTGGAAATGTACTCAGCTGTACACGTTAGTATTTTAAATCCTTATCTCCTTTTGATATAAAAATAAAGCTACTAGTTATTTTTTGTTTCATTATTAAGCCCTTGGTTTTTACAGGGATTTCAGAACTTGGCCTAGATTAGAAGCAAAAATAGTAAGAGCTCCTTTTCACTAGAAATAAGATTTAAAGGTATTAGGGGGTATATGCCCTCCTTTTTACCAATCACCACAGGGAGCTACTTTTTTTCCCTACCCTGAGAGAAACAACCAGTAGCTCAAAACATTTCCTTTTTCAGTTTTGTAAATATTGTTTGAAGTAATATTCCACTAACACATATAGAAGAGAGTTATGTCCTTTCACAGCATTCTTTTTTTCTGGCTAAAATTGGACTTGCTATGAATAGTTGGTATGCAGCCCAGTGCGGGGGATTGGACTGAATGTTGAGACAGGTGTATTTTTGGCTCAACCACAGCCCCAGTATGTAACTGTGGTCTCTTTGCATCAGCTTTCCTTTGTATCCTAGTTTGTCTGTTCTACTTAAACAAAAGCTTTGAGTTTTAAGATGTAGCATCTTTCTATGTATTTATGCCCCGAATATCATTCTATGCTTTAATCCTTCTGCTCTTCTAGTACTGAAATAACAGCAGCCTGTCAGTGGTTACCTCTTCAGAATAGCTGGGCAGCTTTGACATCATGCTTTATTCTTAAACTGAGCTTTGTTTGGAGCTGCAGCAGTTAAGAACAAACTATTATGTGAATGCAGGAACAACTGGAAATGGCTACATCGTGTCTGGAAATCATTATGCCATTACAGGCAGCCCCAGTTTACAGTTCTTTCCAGAGTCAAGGCCTCAGCTTGAAACTACATTCACTACATTCTTCAGGTTCTGCAGGAAGCAGAACCTGGCTGGTTTTTCTGGTGACTTTCTGGTTCCTGGTGACTGTGATTGCATATCCTGAACCATGGCTGCTGCTAACTATTCAGTGACATCATCAGTCTTTGACTTTGCTGCCAACCAGTTGTCCTTTCTTTCCTTGGTGTTGGCAACCAAATTCTGGTACAAGACTCAATCGGTTATAAACAGGCAGTCATATTTTCATTTGATTTCCCCATCCTGATTCTCTCTCCTAAGTGAAAATGTTTTTGAAACAGGTGAGGAGCCAGACAGCATAGGATTGATGCTTAGATACTCTAGCACCTTCTCTCTGGCACTCTAACACGGATGTAGTTCTTATCTCAGTCTCTAACTTAAAAGAATTAAATATTCATATGCAGCTTTGTGTGGTTTAATCTGTCTTTCACAAGAAAAGTGCAATAACCTTGCTTATTCTTATTACTGTTCAGATTAATTCTCTCTTCCATGTCTCCTCACTTAGGCATCATTTCAATCTGAAAAGCATTTGTTTGGGTTCCAACACTAAATCCAAGACACGAAATCCAAACATTTATCTAATCTTATGAATATAAACTATTTTCCCTTGTCTAATTATAAAGGTTTATTTCTTCATTAGCTGGTCAAGTTACCTGAGGTCTTCCATCATGACTCTTTGTTTAAATATTCTTTAAGATTACAATACCCTTTTGAAGTGTCTGACCATGCAATGTACAGCATCTTAGATCAGGCATTTTTAGTGATTTATGTAATAATGTGACATTTTCCATATTACCGTTCAGATCATCACTAACTCACACTGACTGCTTTTTTATGCGTAGGTAACACAAAATGGCAATACTGATTACTGCTCTTCTCACAATTGCTTGCGTCTGTTTTGTCTCATATAGTCACTATTAAAGGCAAGAAATGAAGGCTAATGAGTTTCAGAAAGCCCAGTTCAGTACCAGTGTGCAATTTTTTCAGCAGACACACAAAAAAACCTAACTTGTACACAGTGTTTGTTTTGGAGCATGAGCCTCAAAGTCATTTCACAGGGAATGCCTCTCCTCCTCCTTTTCCTCTTGTGCATTCTGGGAGTGGGGCATAAAGTCAACCAAAGGACTCCTTTTCCAACACAGCACCAAGTCTGCATGTCAACAGGTTTCAAAACACAACAACAACAACAACAACAACAACAAAAGGATGCCAGGTTAGACAGTTATTGAGGAAATAACTTGCTGTGTCAGGTCAAGGAACTACCACCTGTAAATGCTTAAGAGACAAGGTTTCTTCAGAGATGGTCCATACTATATAGCTGCAGTATGCATTTGGAAAAATACTCCTTTCAGAAGACCTGGCCAAGTGGACTACCTGTGGCAATACTTGTCAAGCTTCTCTGAACCACATCATATTGGCGATTTGCCATGTAAGTTGCCTGCAATTCACAAAATACAGTGAAAAAAGTGAAAGATCAACAGACTGTGTTAGCAGAAGACAGCTACTTTACTTTTGTACTGAAAACGTGTACCTGCTGTCTGAACAGATGATTTCACCTGCTCCTGAACTTCACCAAAACCTCCATATGCCTGGCAGACACATATGAAAGATTCTGGTTGCTTCATGTTTGAATTCCTGATCTCCAGCTTTGGTCTTCTGGAACAACAGGGCTCAGGCCCAGAAGCCTGGTGTTCTATATCGCTACGTTGACATAAAAAGCAACTGGGGCTCCAGTCTTGCATTGGAGACTCTTTACTGTTCTGCATTCATGGAAAAGTGAGTTCCAGAAGCCAAGCTGATGGAAAAAGAAAGATATTCTGCCAACTGTTCATATGAGTTTAATGCACAGTCGGTTGTACGACAGGCATGCATGCATGCCTGGAGAACATGAGCCTGTGAGCTATAGACCTTGCTATCAAAAAGGAAAATAGGCACACAAGAGAAGTGTTTCAGGCCTCACTTTTTTTCATCATCATAATGTAGTTGGTTTCTCTAGAGAAATGGAGCAATTTGCCTCTTTATCCTCAATGGTTAAAACTGCATTTCTTGGGAAAGGCTAATAAACTGAACAATAGAACCCTGGAGCCTGCAGAGATTGGGTCCAGTTTGTACAAAGAGAAAACAAGAAAAAAAAACAAAATACAAACCCAAAAAAGGCCCTCTTAAATCTGCTGCAACAACCTCATGCAGGAGAAGGCCCACACGTAGTTTGGCTATTAATTATTATTTCTTACATCGTTCTGGCTGTGATTTTTGGTGACAGGATCAACTGGAGGTAATCAGAAAACAGAGTTAGGGACCATTCTGAGTCACTTCTTGCTTTCCCTGCCTCCTCTCGGGAATTGGCAACCCCAGGACTTAATTCTGCAATTTTCCATGAAGTGATAACTTGCAGCTGACAGTCTGTATCACTTACATCAGTACACAGCATAATGAAAACTCTCATCCCATGGCTGAATCCAGAACTTAGAACTTGTCAGCAGTAATCCACTGTGTGCAAAGAGACAAAGTACCAAAACTTGGCATGGCTGGATGGTTGTTGTTGTCCTACATCTTTGAGGCACACATATGACCATGTGTTATCATAATACATTCTGACTTAGTCTTAAGGTAAAGAATGATCATCCTTTTTTAGTCTGTTTACTTTGGCTGAATGTTTACCAATGATCTGCAGGAATGCAAGTACAGACCGTCTGTCATGCTGAGGCATGAGACACTCATTTAGCTATCTGCATTGCCAAATACATTATTAGTTAATTTATAGTAGAGTTTACCATGGGTATGTATGTTGAGCCTCATATAACCCTATTTTGCACCTATTCCACAACTCACATTGCTTTGGGTAATAGAGAATGATGTGTGTGAGCTAGAAAGAACTGCTTTTTACTTTCATAAATATACTGAGCTTCCAAAAGTGGCAAAAGGAAAGGGAAAGGGGGAAAGGGAAAAGAGGAAGAATGAAAGGGGAAGGGGGGAAAGAGGAAAGTGGAGGAGGGCAAGGGAGGAGAGAGAAGGGGAAGGGAGAGCAGAGAAGGGGAGGGGACTGGAAGGAACATATGTTAATTAATTTCTAATTTCTTAGTGGTAAATGCAATATATTTCGTGTTGATTAACAAAGACACATTGCCCGTTACATCCCATAAAACCACTATTTCAATCACATTTCAGAAAATAAATTTGCTCTAACACTTAATGTTAGAAAAGGCTCAAAGTCAGACATGTATATAGTCACACACAATCCCAAAGCTGGAATTTCATCTCAGTTTCATATTCAGCATTATTTCTCACTAGTTTCTTTAGTGCGTATAAAGTATTAGATCATTGCCATGCTTAATATAGTGAGTGATGGATGTTAAACCAACCTGTAATTGCTGAAAATATCACAGCCACTTCTTCAGTAGTCTTTGTAACCAGTTGCTAAACAATGACAGATAGCAAACAGGCAGTTGCAAAATAGCATTCCTTATGTAGATTAAATAGTTAATGTCACAGCCCTATGAGGACAGCAGTTACCGCATTTAAAGAGATCACTGAGATTTTTCAGGATTAAAAAAGATACATGAAAGGCCGTATCTTCCCTTTTCCATCTTGGTGCCACAGGACATGGGAACCTACTCAAGCCTTACAGGTATGGAAAGATTCAGATCAGCTGGAGAGAGTCCAGGCAACAGGAATGGCAAGAAACTCAGTGTTCGTGCACCATAAAGGAAGACTGAAAGTCTCATGATGGTGAAAGACAAGTAAGAGAGACTTTGGTTTAGACTTCAGGGAAAATAATTTCTTATGCTGAGAGTAAAAAAAAAAGCTGGGATAGGTTGCCAACAGAATCTGTTGAATTGCACCCACCAGTGGAGAATGTTAAGAATATTTTGAGCAGATACCAGCAGAAATAATGTACACATAGGTGTTTCCATCAGAAAGTCAGACAGATGGCATCCTTCTGAAATACGGACTCCTTAGAGGCAATCTGTTTCCTATGCTTCTGTTATGGCCATTGCTTATATGATCTGGAAGTTAAATAGCCAGCAGTTGACCTGAAGAGTCGAGGGGAAAAAAAAAGCTTCCTTTATTTCCTTTTTCCCATTTGTTTTTAATTTTTTACTCCTTATCTCTATCCTTCCATTTTGGATCACTTGAAATGGAAACGCTTTGTCCTACTGCTGTCTCAACCTTCAATAAACATTCTCCCAAATCAGTACGAAGTTGTTCTCTTTTGTTCCTGTGTGTTTCCACAGTGTGTTCCTGCAAAGTTACATGACATCCATGCTGGAGTCTTTATTAGAATTATCCAGTTTACAACAGCAAAACCAATTCTGTTCCTGCAGGAGATGTCAAGCTTTTCTCTGAGCTTCCAATCTCCAAATTAACAAAAGCAAAAGTTTAACTATATACAGCCTCAGCCACCATCAGCTTGACCATTAAAGAGGATTGTTTCTTCCTGACCCTCTCTGGATCCTTTTAAAAATCAGATGTGTACCAAAACTCGAAGTTAGCTGCTGCTCCACCAAAATACCTCAGAAGTTTCGTTATACATTTCCGTAGCTGTAGGACTGTGTGATTTTACTATGAAAAGATTATGTACCCTCCTTATTTTTATTTTTTTTATTTTGCATGGCAGTTCTCATAGAATACTAAATAATGCCAGCAGGATTTAAAATCAAATTCAGAATTATTTTAATTACCTTAAATGTTTTACTTTTTTCAAGCTAAATGCATAAATAGGATCTGCTCAAACATGCCTAGCAGGATGCATTTAAATGCTTCATGCAGATAGGCTGTTCTCTGCTTCCTTGTTTGGTTTTCCCTTTATGTTTTAAAAAATGTAGTCGTGAATGAGTGAAAAATAATTATGCAAATATGCTAAATCCAGTTGACAGGCAGGATGCAGGCAACACTGAAGCAAAGCTGGTAAGCTGAGGGCAACATCTACATTTCTGTATTTATTAGGGACCAGATCTGAAAAGGCATTTAGGCACCCAGGGAGACTGTCAGCCAGTCTGTAATATTGTAGAGAATACCTCTGGGAAGTAGGTGTGTTATTCCTGTACTATTTTCCTGATGCCAAAGTGGGTGAATTAGTTGGTTAAATTAGTAAGCAGGGGCACTCCAAACTAATCATCTATGGCATTATTTAGCAAGCCTTTCTATGAAAGCAAAATTTGAGTTCAAAACAAGTGTCATATTTATGCATACACATACGCTCCCACTTTGTATGATTACTGAATGCTATATGAAAGGAAAGAACATTTTGTACTGTATGTAGAAACTCTGCTGGTAATGGTTTTACCTGCTCTTATTGAAATACTGTGGGAAATTATAGATCATGAACTATAATTTCAGTGGTAAAACCAAAAATTATTTCCAAGCCTCTCTGCAAAGGTGTGTCATAAATCAGAGCAAAAAGTATATGAGAAAGGGCTTTTGTAGTTAGCATATTTCTCCTGGAAGAATCTGAAGAAAAAGTAAAGGAAAAAGTAGTAACATTATTCTGTTTGTAGTTTAGAAAAGACATATTGGTTTTAACACACCTATCTATGGATGCTGACGTTTGTAAAGGGATTTAATCATAAGAATTACACTATAAGGATGTATGAATTCATATGCTGAGGTAGGTTGGTAATTATGAATGAATGAAATGGTTGAAGGATTCTAATCAAAACAGACCTTAACTTTGTCATTTTAGTGGCATGCTATAAAACACACAACAGATCTGTGCTGGGTCCATCCTAGCACATAGTCACATTACTGACATGGGCAATGGATTAAGGAACAAACACATAACACTGGCAGATGGCATCTTTCTAGGATGGATTCCAAGCACTTGGTAGAACAAGTCTAGCCCTCATGGTGATTCTTAATTGTTACTGAAATAGTCCAAGACTAACAACATGAAATTCAAAAGAGAACTATATTTGGTAGAGTTTAAAAAAATAAGTAAATTTAAAAAAAAAAAAAAAAAAAAAAAAAAGTAAATAATTTTTCTTAAAAAGTCCAACCAACCAGTATAAAAGCTGGCAGAAATAATGACTTTAAAAGTCTTATGTATGATCAAGCACTATGCTGAGTAAAATGGACAGCATCATTCTGGAGCACATAATTGATGGGTCTTAAGGAAGGCATGGAGGTCTTCATATGTAGCAGTGGTTGGGCTTTGTATGTCTACTGGAGGACAGATGCAGAGAAATAAGAGACGAGGCAAGAGCGGAAATACTGCTAGGAATTTAAAAACGTGACAGAAAATAAAAATAAATGAGTTTGTTTAGTTTGGAAAATGGAAGAACAAATCAGCAATCATCCCCTAATATGTAAAAATAGTTTACAAAGAGAATGATAATCAATGACTCTCCATGTGCAACCAGCACAGGAAGGAAATCACTGTTTTAAATTCTGAAAATGGGGAAAGAGATAAAATTAGGTTATTTAAGATTAGATTAGATTATGTCTATAAAGAAAAACTTGACAGCTGTAAAGATAGTCAAGGGTTGGAGAGGTTGCCTACAGAAGTTATTTAGCCTCGTAGTTGAAGGCATCTATGAACAGATTAGAGAAATATCAAATAGATGGCCAGAATATATTTGACTTCTTCTTAGAGCAGGAAGGTCGAATAGCTGACTTTTAAAGATACTTTTCAGTTGTACCTTTATATCACTTAAAAATTAATATTATTAAGATTTAAGTAACTTGCTTTGTTTTAAAAGATTCAGCACTGATCTTATTGATCAGTTCAATGTTAGATAACTCACTTGAGATTTGCATTCCAGTTTGGGAACCCTCATTTAAACAGACAAACAAACAAACAAAACCAGCGACGATTTTTAACTTCCTCAAAAAAATGATCTGTTCAACTCCCTTTGAAATTAAAGGCACGATTTGTATTGATTGCAAGAGGAAATTCTCTGTTGCGCAGGATTCAGATTTCTTACTGAAATTTTCAAATGGAAGTTAGTGGAACTGGCTAATGAAATACCTTTTAAGTACATATACCAACACATGTCTTCCAATCAAGTGCTAATTTGGTAATTTTTGAATTTTAATACAAAAGCATTGTGTCCTCTTAAGCTCATGCAGTAGGACAGCATTTTCAACAAATTCTTTAGCACGAACCATTTTTGGCTGCATTTTTGGCTCCAAAAATTCTTCTAAGGAGGTTACCTTACCTGAACCTTCATGTCATGATAGTTGCTTTTTGCAAAGATTAATGTCCGTAATCTGCATGCAAACCACTTGGTTTAAAAACAGTAGGACTTGCAGAAGGAAACTTATTCTGGGTAATGTGCTTTAAATAGACTTCAGTATGTAGCATGATATAAGTGTTGAAATTACATGCTTTTCGAAAGGAGAGAAACACCTATTCATTTTAACACTCAGTCAAGTTAATTCTTCCTAAAATTAAAGGTAAATCTGGCTGTTCTTCAGACATCAAAACTATCTGTAGTGTTGATACCAATAGTCAGCTACAACTGGATAACAACAGCACCATGCAGATTTCTGGCAAGACTTAACAGCAGCCTGCTAAAAATTACTTTTTATGCCTGTTTTTTTTGTTGTTTTTTTTTCACAAGCTGTCTCTCCTCGATTTCTTGCTGTCTTCTCCTTCCCATAGCTGTTGCATTCAGGTCTCTTCTAGAATAATGATGTTCTCATTGTGTGCATGTGTTCAAGACCTTACTCATACCTTATAAGCTAATGATTGTCTTTTCCCCTCTGATCATGGAGGTGTCAGTAGGTATTAATAATACTGTAAAAGAGATAACAGTATTTCCATAAATTGACCTTCTCTGATGATGACTTCACCCCATTTTCTTCAGTTCTGTTTAATGACTTGAAGAGTGCTCGGTGATGAAACCATTCCCAAGCATGAATTATTCACCACAGGAAAAAAAAAAAAAAAAAGGAAGTTCCATTTCACTATTTTCCATCAGTGACTGAATCTCAATAGGTGAATTGTCTGGAGAGCAAGAACAATCTTTCCAACCCTTGTAAACTTATTCTTGTCCTTTTTAAAAATGACATAACAAGAACAACAAAACAGTAAGTAATGAATGAGCAGAAAAAAATGAGCTGAATTTTGAAACATCCATTGCTGCTCTAGATAAGGAAGTATTCATTTGTAACACGCAGAAGGAAACCCACCTTTTTAAATAGTTCTGCTGTAGCTCATTAACAAGGAATTCCAAATTTTATCTAAATAGAAAAACAGGATCAAATAACTGGATTAGAACCAACATGACCATAAATATTTTAAGTGCTTGACATTACATACCAGACACAAATAAATAGTGGAGTAAATTACAGTTTGTATTTCTGAAGATAAAAAACCCATCTGCACATTTTTTAATAGCTCTTCAGTTGCATTTCTGAAAAGATGTTTTCTCTATCTGCTCATTTCTTGTGTTACCAACATAGCAATTCAAACAAAACTCAGCATTTGGAAGAAACCTCAGTTGGTTGCATGAAGAAGTGTTCCAAGAGGGACGTGGAGGTATCTGCTTGTTCTTGGTGTTGCTCCTGACCATTTATTTGCCCTCTCAGATCTGGTAAAGGTGCAGGGGTGCAGCCAGTGTGCTGCTGGGTGGCACTGTCTGCCACTGTGTCATTTTGCTCAGGCTGGGAGAAATATGCTCTGGGATGAGCCATAAATTCTCAGCCAGTAAATGAGAGTGCTCGCCATACAGGAGAGCCTGTTTGCAGTTCCAAAAGATCTTATACGTAGGGTTGCCTGTTTTCTGATTATTATTTTTTTGACATACATCACAGCCTTACCAGATTGAAAGCATGAGCCTTTAGGGGTACAGCAAGGTCTGCTTAAGCATATACACTGCCATGAATGCAAACTCGGTTTGAATTTATGCTGCGTATAATGTCAGAGTGCAGAGTTTTGGTTTTGTCAGCACAACTAGGTCTTACGATAATAAAACAGTACAGGATGTAAATTTTGCAGAGATTTTTGTAAATTACTCTCCCATGTAGGTACATTAAAACACTAAAACATTTCCTTCCTTTTTAAGATGACTCCTTTCAAACATATCTCTTTCCATATTGCTATTGGGCTGCTTGTTGTTAAGCCACAAGACAGAAGGAATGACACAAGGAAATAAAAGGAGAGCTGTTGTATATATTCATCGTAATCTTCTGATATTGCAGAGAGCATTATCGTGTATTAGGAACTACCTGGCTGTTCCAAGAGGTCCCGAATTATGAAGATCTAAATCAAGTCTAGTAGACCATCATATTTTAGCAATTTGATGGATTTCCTTTTGCCTTTTACCCTTATTACTGTGCAACTGCACAGAAGTTGTAATTCCTGAGGAGTCCTGGAATGGTAAATGCAGTTCAGGTCTGGGCACTTGCTGGTTTCTGCACTTTGAAAGGTAATTGAATAGGAACAAGTACAAGTGCAATTGAATATGTAGGCTAGAGGCACTAAGTTGCAGCCTCAAAGAGGTCATGCTGAAATGAATTTTTAAAAAGGACTATAAAATTGCATCTAAGATAGATGGGGTGCAAAAGCAATATTTAAATGAAATTGTTATGGATATAAGTCACTTGCCAGGCATTCTAACTATTTCCAACATAAAATATGTTTTCACTTCATATATAAAACATTGTTATTATTCACATCCTGTGTCATGTTAACATATTAAAACTTAAATGTTTAATGCATATATTAAAATTTTGTGTCATCATTAACACCGCTGATGAATACCCTTTAACAAAAATAATGGAAAAGATATGTCAAGGAAGATAATTTTTACAATTAGAATAAAAATATGTAACTTAAAGTGTGATAAGATAAAACCATTTAATTCAAAGTTTCACAATTCCCTCTCCTTGCTCGTGGGAATCCAACTGCCATTTGTTTTCCTATTAAATGACATTTCAAATACTTTATTATAAACATAAATCACATCTCCTTTTGAGAAGGCAAATGACAAACTAAATTTAAGGTCTGACTTGCATTTCTGTGCCCTACCCCAGACTAAATAGATGAGCAGTTGCTTTATAGATTGTATTTGATGGATAAACAAAGAGAGGCAGTAGGTTATGGAAGACGTGTCACTTGGAACTGACGTCTGCCCTCATAATTCATGAGTGCCTTACCCTGCCCTGTCACCTCCACAGACATCAGTTCCCCATCCTGATTCGCAACATCCAGGGTGAAAGATTTGGCCTTTTTTAAAGTAAAGCTACCTCTTGTAAAATGCATAGCCTCCCTTAACGGGGACGTTCTGCTTTCTGTGGTCAGGCAGGCAATGAGAGATGCCCTTGGTACCAGAATGGGGGGTGCAGAATGGCGTACAGCTGCATAGAAAACAAGGTTGGAGATGCAGAGATGTGCTCAAGAAGTGTACTTAGACTGTCCTTTGTAAGGAAATGCTATGGTCTGGGCGAGACTAGTCCAGCGAGTGAGATGGTCAGCATGAGGACATACTTCAGGTCAGACCTCGGAAAGCTGGCGTGTGCTGGCTTTGCTGTCCCTTTGACCAATTTGGCTGCGGAGTGGCATGGTTATGTTTGATTGCGTTATTTCTAGATATGCTTTCCGATCCATCTCAATTTATTTGAATTAATGGAGCAAGAGTAATTGAGGCTTCACAAGTGGAAAAAGGAAATTGGTTATCCTAAAATATTTGAAACCTTCTCAATACAGCTTCTTCACTCTGAACTTCCTAGCATTTGCACTGCAGCATTCTCAGCTTTTACATTTTTATTAGCAGTTTTATGAGGATTGGCATGTTTGCGTATTTTTTACCTAAAAATAGTCTGATAGCCAAGTGGTTAAAAGATGATTTCTACTTCCATTTAAATGTGGTGCATTTCTTGACCATGCAGCTGCAGAGAAAAATTGAACTATATGGCTCTTAAAGATCCAATCAAAATCACAAACTTTAAGTATCTATATCTATTTTTTTAAACTCCTGGGTTGTAATCCAGTTTTTGCATTTTGTGGTCTGACTCAAAATGTTTGAAAGCCTGGAGTGGGCATTGTATCAATGCTCTCACAATAAGAAGATTGTGTCAGCACATATTTGGAATGACATTTAGCCCAAACACACACTGAGACAAAATATTCTACCACATCATTCATTTTTATTTAGGTGATACGTATTTATAAAGTATAATGAAGAAATACTAGGACTGCAACATCCTGTTGTGTATCACTTTTAACTGTGAGGGATAACATTAGTTTAGGTAGATTATTTCTGAATTAATTGCAATGGTAAGGGGAATGTCCCACTACAGGGGAAAGCATAAACTTGAGCTCACTGTTTTTATGATGCGAATTAATAAATGGTGTTAAATATTTTCTTCTTCTGTCTTCCACAGGCACAAAATGACTTACAAAGAGCTGTTCAATGATATTTGTTTCCAACAGAGGGATCGTATTTGTTTCAGGGAGAGGGAGAGCCAGAGAGCTTTGTAGGACTGTAAAAATCCCTGCACAGAACTGTTTTACAAGTTCCCTTTTAAAAATCTATCCCTTTAATACCTTTTAAACTTTCCTCAGTTACTTGAAGACCTTCTCCAATTGGATCATTCTTAGAAAAAAAATATATGTTGGAATGCTTTTTGTTGTTGATGTAGGCAGTAGGAATATCAGAAATATTAAATATGTGCTCATTAAGTTGGGCTTAATTACAGGTTTCTTGAGTCAGTTAATATGATGCCGATATTCATGGTACCTTAAAACCAGTCAACTCCAGCAACTAAACAAGAAGCACATAGGTATTTCCTCATCTTTTCTGAGATCATGTGGCTGAGTGACAGTTAGATTGAGGGAAAATAAAATCAATCCTAATGACCAGAGGATGGAAGCCAGTTTGAAATAAGGATTCTTCTAAAGGAATTTCCAAACATGGAAAAAGTGTGATCTTTTCTAAGTAGGAAAAGAAGAATATTCAGTTCTTATAACTAATGTTGAAAATGCCAGAATATATTTAAAACACCCTGGTTTGTAGCAGAAAACATCAGACTGTAGAAAATTCTAATTACATGTGCAATGTAATATATAATGTTCTAACACTTAAAGCTTCTTTCTATTAAAAAAAAAAACAACAACAAATTGATTTTGTAAATACTACTTTTATAATCAATTATGCAGAAATAAATCCTTTTTTAAAAGGAAGTCGGAAAATATATTCTTAGGATTTGCTATACAAGCATTTGTCTTAGAAACGATTTTCCTGCAAGCAAGTTAAATTGCAATTTTCTTTTTTCCCACAATATATCTAAAAAGTCATGTCTAAAATAAAATTAAATGTAAATACCAGTGGTATATAAGAATGATACCTAAGTTAGGATTGCCAGCTGAAATCAAGTTGTGGTCCTGCAAAAGAAAATTTAGAAATCTTCTTCTGTAATTTTCACCTAAGTATTGGCATAAATATTCAAGAAACAAAAAGGGATGCATTGAAATCTTGAATATTAAAAAGTACCAAATTAAAAAGTCGAAGAGAAAAATACCACGAAATTTATAATCCTGATAATATTATGTAAACAGGGTGAGTACATCAGGAAGACAAAGGTTAACTATTACACAATTCCACATCTTCCTGTCAATTTGGGAAAAATACATTTATTTGAAATATAGTAAGTGTATATCATTGATGACTGAAAAATCACGCATATGATGCAATTCCAACTTTGTATTATTTTGTTGTGATACGTTAATTGGGTAGATTTCAAAAGAAATCTGGCAACTATTCACTGTAAATATTTTTGTGGAGCATTTATATACTAAAACAAAAAATATTTTTCAAGTAGATTAACAAGGACCATGAGGGAGATACAGTCCCATATCTTATTGAATTGGGTTATGTATTCCCTTAGATTATCTTGGAAAATCCCATTGTACACCATCAATACAAATTAAAACAAGGACTGTTCTACTCATTGCACAGATACTGCAGTCAGCACAGGCTCTCCATGTTGTCAGTTCTACAAAGGAGGGCAATGGAGCTGGTGCATTTTTGTTTTTCCTGTTTCAGGATGGAGCTTTATAGTGTTTCACAAACCACTGCTCAGCAACTGTTCTCTCCCGCAGAATTTCACTGCTGCCTTCTGCATTCTTATGCATATATATCTTTAGAGAACTAAGAACACATACATGAATGTACCACAGACCTCAGTTTCTCAAATACAACTGTGTGTGCCTGGCTTGATTACCAGAGCCCTAAGCACCTGGCAGCCCAAATCATCCATGCAGTTCCTGGGCCAGCTCAGGTACTGGTATGGGCAGCCTCTATGCTGGTAATGGGAGCAGACTGGGGACCATTCTCTAACAGTGACATCAACCAGCACAGAACAGTTGCTATTGACTGAAATAATCTCCAGGCTCTCTTACCCTCTAAAATGGAATAGCTGTATGCTGGCAGCCTGTAGCAAATGGTCTGTGCCTCTCAGAAAATTCCTTCCACAACCTAGGATTTACCTGGGATAGCACTTAAATGGTACTGCTATCTAGCCTCAGCCATGCCATAGCTTGTGCTGACAGTTCCACAGTACAAGAGATCAAGGCCCAGTGTAAAGGAATACTCCCACACAGTTTTTAGTTCAACAGTGTGAATCTGGCCTCAGAAACTTAAGTTTATTATTATTATGAAGAAAGGTTGAGGGAACTGAGTTTGTTTAGCTTGCAGAAGAGAAGGCTCCAGGGAAACCTTGTGGCCTTCCAGTACTTGAAGAGAGCATATAAACAGGAGGGGGTACAACTGCTTACAAGGGTGGATACTGACAGGGTAAGAGGGAATGGTTTTAAACTAAGATAGGGGAGATTTAGGTTAGATATTAGGCCTTTTGGTGAACACAAGAGTCTCCCAAGTTTGGTGTGATGGTTGTTTAAAGAGGTTGAGCTCAAATATTCAATTGCAAACTGATTCCCTCTTTCCATAGGAGCAGTCTGTGCCCCTTATTTTCTCAGGAATGAGAGCTAAACCCATCTCAGCCAAGCCAGCTGTGCTCTCCTTTGCTCTTGAAGGTAGGCTGGCTGCTGCAACGATGGCAGCTGCCACTTACATTGTTTGCAGTAAGGAAATTCAGCTTGATTCAGCATAGGGAGCCCTCAGACTATGACTGCATCCTCAAGAGCCAAGGGGAGAGTACATAGGGAGTGGATGCAGAAGTCTGAAGGAACCATGAGAAAAGAATGCACAAGGCATGAGGAGAGGGTGCTAGGAAACAGACAGTGTGAATGTAAAAGTAGAACAAAAGAGTCTGAGGTGTTCAGGCAGAATGTTTCAGTCTGTAGACTGAAAAACAACTGCACTGCAAAGCCTCTGAAGATCATGAGGTGTTAATGTATATTAATTGCTAATGTGTACAAATATATGCAGGTATCCTTGTAAAGTGTACTTATAAATGCAATATTACTGAGTAACACTTATGTACAGCATACTGCAGAGCTTCTTGCTTATATATGTCTCTACTTAATGATTTGGGGGTTTTTAGCAGGACAAGGTGTTAGTTTGGTAAAGCTGGACTGATCTTCCTGTGTGACCCACTGAAGAAACAGAAAGAAAGCTCTGCACTTCATTTGACTGTCAGAATGACAAAAATAAACAAATAAATAAAAATGGGGCAATAATGAGGATAAGAAGGTACACCTGTCTCTAAGCCAAATGGAAGTAAACTGCTCTCCTCTCAAAGTTGAGGGCTCTTCAAAGACCTGCTGGGGGCAGGCTGACAGTAAAATGTAGATGTCTGTGGCTTGCACAAGCTGCCTAACCTGGGCGCAGAGCAGTCATTTCACCCCAGTACAACCTGAGCACTGGCTTTTTCACACACAGAAATTTGAGTTATCTGGAGCCTCCAAAATATAACACGCAGTGCAGATGGATAGGCATTTTCCTTGTGTCCATTTGCTTTTTATCCAATTGTATACCTGTGTATAGGGATCTAACTTCATAAAGCATAGAGGTATAGTTAGCTTACAGCCTGCCAAGATTGAGCTCATGTACACATACAAAGTGTTTATTGAGAGAACTATTGCCTCTTCATCTCCTTTCAAATTTTAATAAAGCATTTTGTGTTGAAAGTAACTGATTACATAGAACATATCAGTAAGTCTCAACCATTTTACTCTAAACTAACAAGCCAGAACACAGTTCGGCATTAGATTGTACAGACCAGGAAGACCTTAAAGATGTTCCTCCGCCCAACATCATTTCAATTCATTTTATTTTTCTTTGCTAGAAAGTGTGTCTTTGTAACTCACGGTGCTGGGCGATGTGCCCTGCTGTGACATGAGACGTCGGGTTCTGTCAGTCACATCAGCTGATGTGATGTGAAGGAGCCTAATGTGATGTGACCACTGCCCTGCCGAATGCATACTGTGTCGCTGTAGTATTCAGAGGCTGGTTTCTCTGGAAAGAAACGCAGTGACGGAAACCAGGCTTCCTGTGGCAAGTAATACTAAATAATTTCATAAATGAGAGTGCATTCACGTATTTGCTGTTTGTGCACATACAGATAGCATTTAAGATGGCATTTTGATGAGATCTAGTTAAGAATTTTGCACAAGGTGTCTGTCTATCCTATTAAACCCTAGACAGGGACTGTAAGATGATACTCACACTCTTGGAGTGCTGTTTTCCTTTCAACACATGCAGTTTCTGGAAGTTCTCTCACTACTCCCTGGTGGGTACCACAGAGCAGATTGGAAGATCTCCTCCTTCCATCCCTTCATGTTTAAAGCCACCAGCAGTTGGTTTTGTTATCAGCTTTTCAACACCAAGCCTAACCTACTTCCCCAGACCTTAGCAACTATCTTGAAGTAGCTAATCCTACTGGTAGCTCCTTTCAGAAGGCAAACCAAAAGCTAGGCAAAAGTTTACTCTGATCGTAAAAAGTTTTCAGGATACTTCCAAGGAAATAAATGCATTAATCCTCCTCTAACCCATCAAATATAGCAGAAATGTTGCCGTTCAGGAGCATGGTTTTTCCCAATATCTGCAGTGCGAGCTCTCAGATCTCTGCACCGTGTTCCTACTAGCATTCCTCCCACAAGAGCAGTAGCCACATGAGCTGGTGAAGCCCAAACAAGAAAATCCTGTCCTTGTAATCTGCCAGTAGTACAGCTTTGAGTAAAACTGGATGGATGATGAGAATAAATCATCACTTTCTCAAGCTGACTCCAGGTGATAGCTCAGGCAGGTATTACTTTCATTTTTGCCTAAGCGATCAATTCTGTATGTGAAATACTGATCGTACCAACATTTCATTATTACTCATTTTCCAGTAGCAACCTTAAAGAATTGCTCTGTTGTTGTGTAGATATTTCAGTTTAAGATAAAGCCAATTTTTGATGACTTTAAAAACAACTGCAATGATTTTGCTAACACAGGTCACCTAAATTGCAATTTATATATGGATCATATATATAATCATGAACTATACAGTTAAACAATTTATTTGTCCACTCAAAGTTTAATACCTCATAAGTGCTCTTTTTTCCTCACTATATTTTCATTATTATAATTTTTACTTTCAAAGCTATGTTTTTTGCACAAGCTAAACCAAGCACTCTGTAAGAGAAAGGCAACTGCAAGAAGTTTGATTTTCAAGAGAGTAGCATTAAGCATTAGTCTTGTTGCCATTACAAGAGTTGTCATCTTGGTAGAAAACAGAAGGAAAGTTGGGTGGAAGAGCAAGGAGAGAAAAACACAGAGCAAACTTCTCAGGAATTTGAAAGGGGCAAAATTTGCAAAGCCAAGTTCCACAGACAGCAAATAGGAAAAGCAGTGTGACCAGAAAAGCCAGTCCCAATAGTCCCAACATCAAGCTGACTGGCAAAGAGGTTATCAAAACAAGCTCATAACAAATAGTGCATAGGGCATATGTATAAGGCAATTCTTCTCTGCCACTAAAGCTGCCAGTGGTGCAGACTGGAATTAAGCAGCTTTTTAAAGCTCTTACTTGGAGACAAGAAGCAGTTTCTTGTCATTAGGACCATAAGTTGGTCTTTTGAATATGGATGACTGCCTCCTTTCTGTGCATGGGAAGATGAGCTGGTGGAAATGGTGTTCCTCATGGGAAGAAAGTTCAAAGTTTCCAAATGGGGGCAAAGCTCAGGTTTCCCAGATGCGCACAAGGATGACAACCCTCTTATCAAATCCCGTTTTGCAAAAGGCAGATTTTCCTTCATAACCTTGACTTCACACCACATTCCTAAATGACAATGAATGCACTGTGGTAGTGCCAGATCTGCTGGGAGCACATCTACCTTTGGGCCCATCAGGGGGTTCAGATGTTGGCATGGTAAGGCTGTGAAACCCCAGAGGGCTTAGGATCTGTGATGTTCAGTCCAACAAAGATGAGAGCTACTCTGTATGTATGTAGTAACCCTACTTTTAGGCTATAAATAAGCTTTGTGGTGTAAATATAGGTTATTGAACAGCCTCTCATACCCTTAATACTTAAGATAATTGTTCTTTATTTTTTAATCATTCTCTTTGATTTAATTGCCTATTTGCTCCCTGGGGTGCATTTTAATTGCCAAATTGCTACTTTGGATCCTGGCTGTGTACTTAAACACAAAAATGAGTCTGAACGTTCAGGAAAAAATGGCTTCTTTAGTGCTGGACAAGAGCTGGCACTGGTCCATAATTTAAAATTCAGGATTTGGAAGAAGCAATAAGTGAAATTCTCTTTTTCACAAGGCACCGATTTAAATGGGTGTGGGAAGTTATTTAAGAGGGCTTCCAGTGCCTTATGACATCTACCTACATCTACTCCTCAATAAGTGGATGAATGTGTTGGCCGTATTCTGACACATGCAATGTGAGGTAGGTGCGGTGCGTCAGATGAGAAAGAAAGAAGGGCCATTTTCCAGCTACTTTTCTACATCAGTTTCTGAAAAGAGACAGCTCACAGGCAGATTTTGGTAGAGCAGATCTGTCACTGCCATTACACAGGCAATGCGGCTGCTTGCTTTTGTGCTCCAGCTTTGGGAAGGGAAATAGCAACTGCATATGCAGGGCATCATTGGGCTGACTCCGGGGAATGAGGGGATATGCTTGCCTTGGATGCTGCCCCTGACAGGGTGCAATGCAATCAGCATCTTCTGAGAGGTGGGAGGTGCTCTGGGAGGTGTCTAGGGGGAAGGACACTGAGAGAATGGCCATGCCTTGGGGAGGAGATGAATTGCATAATCTAATAGGTGTCTTGTACCTCCAGCATTTATGACTTCCTGGAAAAGAATGAGGTAGGGGAAGAGACAGCAACTGACGGATTAGGACGCTACTTAATTTTCATTACATGTCTCTTCAGCTGGAAAATGAGGCCTTTTAGCCATCCCCATGCAAGCTCCCGATTAGAAGATCCGTTGTGGATTCAATGAAAATGATGTTGTTTAGGCACTTAGTGTACTTCCCCACACTTTGTGTGAGTGCCGGTTAAATGGTGCTATTATGTTTATATCTAGCAGTTAGGCAGTTGCATTCTGCTTATGTCAAGAAATCAGTAGCCTCGGCGTGATAGGCTGTACTGCAGGCAGCAGTAAAGATGTTTCTCTCTGTGTAGCTTGACTGGTCTTTGTTCACAGCGGGGTGGCAATTATAGCCATAACATCTGAGAGGCAATATAAAAATTAACAGGACAGTTACATTTTTGCAAGGAAAAAAGAAGATTCTATAGTTTGATTTCAAGGCCTTCTCAAATAATTTTGTTGTTGTTGTTGTTGCTGGCTGTTTGTTTCCAAGACACTTGACTTTCTGTTACAAGTGATTGAACAACTTCAGGTCTTACTATGATATCCATTCATTCTGAATATCTTTTCCATGCTACTGGTATATGCAATTCCTCCATTAGGTTCAATCCTGAAGCAATATGTTACAATAGAATAAAATTTACTTTCTTTAGTACTTTCATGTGCATACAGGCCTCAAGCGCTTTGAAGAGGAAGGGAAAATACTGTTTCGCCCATAACTCCTAACAGGCAAAAGAAAAAGTGAAAGCAATTATATTTGAAGTGTGGACATTGTACATAAAATAATTACATTTCATGCCTTTTCCTTTTTGGGGGAAGAAAAGAAATGCTGTTATAAAAGTAATTTCCATGGGGGTGAAATTTCCAAAAAGAGCCAAGCATCCACAATTGGGACCAGATTTCTAGAAGGCTTAGCTCTGGCATAGAAATTCATGGCCAGATGTCCAAACAGCTCTAAACATTAGATTCTGAGCATTTATAAAAATCTGGCCTGTATTTAAGGCCGTAAATGGAAGCTGAGCTCTTTGGAAAATCTAGGACCCATGCTGGGTGTTGAGCTGGCTTGAAAAAAAGTCTGGGTCTGAAGCTGTTTTGGTGGGGTGATTGTTTTTTGTTTGGGGCTTTTTTATTTTTTATTTATTATTTTTTATTTTTTATTTTTTATTTTTTATTTTTTATTTTTTATTTTTTATTTTTTATTTTTTATTTTCTTCTGTTGTTTTTAAAAGAAAACTGATCTTGCACATCATTAAGTTGTTCGTTGGTTTTGTTGAGCTTTTCACTACTGAGAGAATATTTTGGTTTCAGTATCCAAATAGTCCAGTAGCCTTTAAGCAATATAGATGGGCTAAAAATTAAGCATGTGCTTTGCTGGGCTAAAGACTGAATTTACCATTTGAAATCCCACCCAGTTTAGTTGTGAAATGGAAACTGTCCTTACCAACAGACCACTGGCTTGTAGGAGGAGTGATTGAATGGTGGCCAGTTGCTATAAGCAAAGCTTATTTAAATGACTGTGGCTACACCTCTGAAGTTTGGCAGCATAACTCTGACAGTGCCCTCCCAGTATGTGCTCCTGATAATTCCCAAGTACTGCAGATGCGCCAGAAATAGCATGTGAAAGTTCTTTTAGATACTATATTGACAACAGTTCTTCTGTAACTGGCCTGATCAACAAGAGTAGAACAAACCTGCAATGAAAAATCAGATTTATTGAGCTCATTATTTTCCACACTTTTAGTAAGCATTTGAATAGTTCGGTGTTATCTGAGATATGAACGCAGTGACAAGGTACTCTGTTTATTCCACAGCCTGTATTTTGAGGCTTAGAGAAAGTTTCCAAATAGCTTCATACCAAAATAAAGTTTAAGAATTTTGCACTGAGTCTCCTTGGAATATCTCTGGAATATCTATGTAGCTCTGACAGTGATTGCTCCACTGAAAAGTATGATATTCCTCCCAGTCTGAGGAAGAAATCTGTATACCTATCTGTAGCACAGCACTGTCAGGGGATGTTAGAATGAGAGTATGAGAACACTCGTAAACCTCATTTAAAGATGCCAAGGTGAATGCAATCCTTTCAGTAACCATATGTGATAAACACATATATTCCAATGGTCTGGTCTTCCAGCCACAAAGAAAGTTTTACCCACAGGAGAACTTAAGCATAATTTCATTATATCTAAAGAGAAGCTCTAGTCTAAAGGATGTGTATTCTACTGCTTTTGCCAAGTGACTTAATATATATTCTGATATATATTCTATTGCTGTATGTTGTATACTTCTGTTCTGTGTAACTTGTGGAAGCCAACTGATATCAGCAGTGGGCCAAGTCAGGGCTTTGAGAAGACTTCTATTTCCATCCAGGCATGGATCTCTATCATGGGACACTTTGCCTCAGTGAATCCAGATGCCTCCAGATTGTGAAAATAGTTAGAGCTAGATCTGTTTGTGGATTTGTGCTTTTGAATGCATCCTCCTTCCATGGCTCCACTGAAGTCATAGGAACAGACAGATTCTTTGTCGGCCCATCATTAAGATAAACTAATATCCCTATATTTGTCCATGTGTTTTCCCTTGTCACATTACTACATTGCTGCCCTCTGTTCCCCTAAAACGGAAACATACCAAAAGAAACAGGATACTTGTATCCGAGAAAATTATTATTCAGGCTTTGAAGTCTTTTCAGAGAGTTGTCCTAATGAACAGTAAAATGGGCAGCCTTCTTTCCCTCTGAAGCTGAAGTGTTGGTTAGAGCTTTGAAGGGTAAGGTAGTATATCTTCTGCTTCTTTTAGAGGAATATATATCTACCTTAGGTATCAATTCTTCTCCAGAGAATAATTTAATCATACTTGTAAATGGCATTCCAACAAAAAAAGTCATAAGATATGACAGTACTGAATTGACTTATGGAAAACTAAGGCTAACTTGCTGGTGTTAAAAATGTTAACCCTATTCCAGGAGCTGCAGATGCCAGGAAGTTGCTGCGAGTTCAGATGAAGATAAAGAGAGACAGGGACTTACAACTGCCTACAGTGGTAGGAAGTTCCTTCAGAACAGCACAGAGAAGTTTGCTTTGAATGTTTAATCCTATGTAGAAGCCTGAAACTCTTACTAAATACTGTAAACCTATGGACAACTCCTAGTATGCAAAATTTCATCCCAGGCGATCTCAAGATTAGCCAATGGATGAGATAAACACCTTTCATCACTGGGACAGATCAGTCCTTAGCTAAGTGCTAGATTTATGACTAATGCTCCCATCCATTTTCAGATTTTTTTCATTGTTTCTGCTTTGGCTCAGGGCCGAATTAAGTTGTTCTTCTGTAAGACAATGTTTAGAGCTCCAGGTCCTGGAGTAGGTATCAGTTTCACAACCTCTGCTCTCATTTAAAAGAGAATACTGAATTTTTGAATTCAGTTTTTGTTAGCGTATAACATACATTGCCATCACATGTCTAACCTCCCTTCTCATGGCTTTCAAACAATGCATCATTCACACATTTTACCCCCAGTAGAGTATTTTCTGCAGCTGGCATGATCTGATCCTTCATTCCTAATACCCCCGACCCCAACTTAGGGGTACAGAAATGTAAAAAAAGGAGAGGTGCACTTCTGTCACAGATATCTTACTGTGCTCTACAGCTGAGGTTACTGCATCCCACAGCCCCCATAACATTTTGAATGAATTTTAGTGTTTTCCTCCCACAGGAAAACTGATATGCCATGGGATGCCAAGAATTGGAGTCAGCGAGCAGCTACTGTGTTGAAATGTCACTCATCTATGGCTGTGACCAACCTGTGACCAAGAGGTCAGCATCAAAACACCTCCAGGTGTTCCAGTCTCAGAGCTCTCTTTTTCTGTAAAACTATTATCTATTTGTCTGTTTCTTTGTTTATTTTTCCCAACAGAAGGCTGCTAAGCACCTCCACATGGCTTCATTTTCTGTCCATCAGTGGCACTATGCAGGCTAACTGCTACATCAGGTAGCTACCATGAAAGCAATCCTTGGAAGACTTTTGCCCATTGAGAGAGTGTTAGGTTCTCCTTAGGGTACTGAACAACCCAGTAGGCTTTGCCAGAACGTTTCCTTGTATAATTATTTAACAACACATAAGGCAAGCTATTCCTCTAACATTTGGCTTTACCTGTTCAGAAAGTGTCTTTTTTTTAAATTTAAAAATACATTGTCAGCTGTGAATTAAAATGACTGAAAGTGTTATCCAGCCTAGCTGCTAACAGAACAGCACCCAACAGAAAGCATATGAATATGTAATTCAGCCCCGAGATGACAGGTGGTCTTATCATTGTAAAGGTATTAAGCATGCAAGTATTTTAGTAGATGGGTCAATAGGGTATCTTGGCACACGTCTTTAATACTGTGTCTCATAGAAGTTACATCCATGCTGACCTTCTCTGGCTTGGCTTGATAATGCTTGGGAGGAAGAGTAGAAGACTCCATGCAAATCTTGTGACCTGACAAACACCCTTCTAGTTGGACAGGTAACTGTTAACTCTCAAACAGAAACAGAATCTTTTCAAGCAACGCTTTGTATTTCCAAAGCATGCCTTTAAGTAGGAGTCCTCTTTTCTGCCTGTCCTTTCAGAGAACAATTACTGTGGGCAAAGTGAATGGCAATTGTTAGTTTTGGATTCAATAGAATTTTCAAATCCAGAGGTAAACAGTCCTGTGCTCAGGCTAATAGCTTGGTGATCTTCACTAGAGAAAACTCCTGATCCTGCTAAGTACTGCGTATAATAAAAAAGATGAAAATTGTCCGAAGTTATTTGTTTCCTATCTAAAACCATAGATGCACTGGTATAAAAATACACTGCAAGACAACAGCATATCAACACAATAATGCAAACCAATATTCTTTACTCACCATGACATAAAGGATTTTGATAAGGCCAAATGAATTCCCAGATTCACATTTCTTGGAGATTTCAAAATGATATTTTTATATTTGAGATTTATCTCAGATCTAAATCAATGTCCCAGTCTGGGCTGTAGGAAAAAAAATTAAGCCTTGCATGGAATTTGCAGACTAAATTCTTGACAGTATGAATTGATGGAAATACAGTTATTCATATGCGTAGCTGTGCAGCACTGGGGCCTGCCATCCACAATATGGCAGAAATGAACAGAAATGGAACACCTCAATGCTGCCACAGATTACAGTCTCTTTATAGGGGGAACTCATCTGCTTCTCCCGTGCTTTAATCTGCCATTGTCTTTAAAGGCATTTTAAGACTGAATGCATCCATAATGATCATGTAATGGACTGAATAGGCAGTCACTTCTGGGGAGTAGTCCGTACACCCACTTCTAGCTGGGATGCCAGTCCTGAGTATCTGAATTCCCTCTTTTGCCTTTCATGCCCTTCTTCTCTGCCAAGTTGTAATTTCCATACTGAGTTGTGTTAACAGTGGTGGGAATAACACTTCTAACTGTATCTCTGCTTCTATTAAAAACAAACGTTTCCACATAAATCTGCTAATGTAAGGCATGATATTCCTTACATTTTTTTCCCTGTTAATGATGAAAACAAATGAGTAAGATTTATCTCTTTGACAAGTCATGTGGGTGTGAATCTTTAATTAGCATATAACAGGTTTAGACTTCAAGTCCCTATAGGCGTGGGAATCACTTAAATAAGAAAATCCCACTTGGTAAATCTCTGGCTCAGAAAGCCAAGAATGTTATTTTAAGAGATACCTGCAAAGATGAAGATTGCAATCTACATGCATGTCAAGGTAAAAAAGCAAGCCATTTCATCTCCCAGAAATTCAGTGACCATACTTTGATGACGAGCCAGATGGCAGCTGTTCCCCAAGCCTGGTGCCAAGAAAGATGATTGGAGCTGCAATTTACCTTCCATGGTGAAGCTCAATGCTGGAGCATACCACAGCTGCGAATTTGGCTGCTGCCAGTAGGTGTGTGCACAGTTGGTTTCCTCCCAATTTGGATTCATCAGGTAAGAAGCTGTATCAGTACCCAGCAATTATGGAATTGGCATGCATTGGATTGTTTACTCACAGTAATATTCCTACTGGACTTTATTAAAACACCATCTGTTGTCAGTGCAGACAAAGAATCAAACCAGAAATATCCACGGAGAGTAGGAGATACTGCGTGTGTGTTTGTGTGTGTATGTTTAGCTGTTTTGCAGGATCAGATCATGTTTCATATTCTCTTTTCTTTCTTCCTTTTCCCTTACAGGTAGCATTTCACAATGTACCTAAGTTTGTAATCAGTATTGCTCCTCTTTCAATTCCACCTAGAAAACTAAATTACAACAGAAATGAAGTCGTGTATCTGTGAGTCATGCTGGAATGGAAACAAATGCATCTTTGCATGCAACTGGAACTCAAAAGCATTAGCTTTACTACAAATTAAAGCTGAAACGACTGAAGCAAAAGTCATCTGACTGAATGATGCTCAGTTCGAACAAACTTCTGAGTTAATGCATAGTATATAGGGTGAGTAATAAAAGGTATCTGCCAATAATAATATCTTTGGGGCTTGGAAAATAGGAACTAGCTTTTACAATCAGCTGTTTTCTCTTTCTTTTTTATTTTATTTTATTTTACTTTTTTTCTTTTTTAATTTCAGATGGGGATCAGATATTCCCAATACACAGCTGGTCTCCACAAATGGCCCAGTATAATTTTTCATATACCAGCATATAATTCCAGGTGAAATTAATTAGTTGGAATTCTTCATCAGGTAACATGCTAATAAAATATGATGCAAGTAATTAAAAATGCAAATACAGGGAAGAGAGCAGTAAAACTTAGATATGTCATTTCAGTTCTACAAAAAGGCATCTGTCAATTTAGAAGTTTAGTGCCTGCACTCATACACACACATACACAAAAAAAGCCTTTAAAAATAAAAATGTAAACAAGTCCCAGTTCACATCGTA